>NC_064277.1:4622727-4930909 GCF_003254725.2 Canis lupus dingo
AAAAATAGGGATTCTGAGCATCGCATGTCATCCTTTATTTGAATTCATCCCTGGCCAAGTTCACTGGATTCCTGTCTGTGTTCTGAAATCAGAGAATATGACACGAAAACTTTCGTTAAACTTGTGACATCTTGGGGGCCCCTCTACCGGAGTATAACCCAATGGGGAAGGACAGCCATTCTCCCCAACATTGAGCATAGATCCCTAAGATCTCTAGATGTTCCCAGGGGAGATGTATCCCCTCCAACTGGCCTGCAGCAGCCATACTGGGGGGACAGTCATGCCACAGGAGGCACACAAATCAATTGAACATTTGTTGGTTTGTTATTTAATTTCTCAATCCATGCCCCTCCAACTTCAAAATTTCATGGTTTTATTCACTATAGGCCTCACCACTCTGACCTGACTGCAAAGTCCTTGATACCAGAAATTACATGTGTGTTTTTTCTAGACCTATATCGCGTTTAACTCATATGGCCCCATAACCACAGGCATGATAGAAATACAGTTTAGTGATGGTTATATTTCCAATTGCTCGTCTTCCTAACAATGAAGACTATGTTTGTGATGATAATGATCAACACATTCAGAGATTTGGATAGAAACTGTTTCTTCAAAAGACTTATTTATCAAGTCATGATTACACATCAGACAGATGATGGTGGTTGGGAGAGCCTGGGTGGGGGAGTAACCACCTGGATGAGTAAGAACTGATCCCTGCCATGAGCTCAGAGTCTGATGGGAAGACAGACACGAATCAATAGGTCTGATACAATCAGATAAGAGCTACAGAAGTGCTGGGGACCTGAGTGCTTTGATGGCACAGGAATGGGGAATGACTAATTTATCTTGAAGTGTTCAGGAAGGCTTTGGAGACAAGCAGTAATTGAACTGGATCGTAAAGGCTGAGTAGGTGTTTGCCAGCTGTCATAGTCCATTCGGGCTGCTATAATAAAATGCCACAAACTGGGTGGCTTGAACAGCAGACACTTATTTTGGAAGGCTGGGAAGTCCCAGATCAAGATGCCAGCTGATTCAGTTCTTGATGAGGCCTTCTTCCTGGCTTGCAGACAGCTGCCTTCTTGCCGGATGCTCCTGTAGGCTCTCAGTGAATGCAGGTAGAGGGGAGCAAGGTTTCTGTCTTCCTCTTCTTATAAGCCTGCTAGGCTCTCAAGACCTTACTGAACCTTAATTATCTCCCAAAGGACCCACCTTCAAATACCATCACACTAGTGATTAGAGCTTCAACATATAAATTGGGGTGGTGGTGCGGAGATACAAACATTCAGCTCATAACGCTAGCTGAAAGCTGGGTGTGGAGGGAAAATATCCAAGAAAAGGAGAGAAAGATTCTAGCAAGGCAGTGATTCTTTCTCAGACTGTGTTGAGATCACAGAGGTTTGGGGGAAGGTGGCCAGTCGTGAGTAACAAAGCGGCTTAGTCCTAAATTTTTAAGGCCCTTGAACACTGTCCTGAGGACTCTTGACTCTCTGGAGCTCTCTGGAGCTAACAGGAGAGCCATCTAGGGCTTTGTCATATTTTGTATTTTAAGTATAAAAGCACCACCACTTTCTTAAATACAGAGATCTCAGTTCTTGGCTTTTTGCATACCTTACCCATATTCACTCCAAGACTCTAGTTTATAGAGATGGCCAATTACCCTCTGACTTTCAATTTAGAGATGAAATCACCAATTTGTTCCTCTTAAAAAACATATGTGGAATAGGAGATTTTTTTTTTTTCTGAGAATAAAGGTCATTTTTTTTTTCAAGTTTACAAAGAGTCTGTCATTTAAATTGTGTGTGTTTTCTGAGTTTCCTGGGCCTCCCATCTAGGGAATAAGAACAGTTTCACAAGAATAGAAAGAAAACACTATTTCCTTTGCTCTGCTTCTACTTACCTCTGGTGGGGTGGGAACCCAGGATCCTCAGATTATTCACAAGTAGTTTGCAAGACCACTGGAGGCTCTCAGTTTCCCCATTGAGAATGATATTTGCTGTGGGCATTACAATGCCAGATTTCAGGTTGTACTACAAAGCTGTGATCATCAAGACAGTGTGGTACTCGCCAAAAACAGACACATAGATCAATGGAACAGAATAGAGAATCCAGAAATTGGCCCTAATTGGCCCAACTCTATGGTCAACTAATATTCAACAAAGCAGGAAAGACTATCCACTGGGAAAAGGACAGTCTCTTCAATAAATGGTGCTGGGAGAATTGGACAGTCACATGCAGAAGAATGAAACTAGACCACTCTCTTACACCAGACACCAAGATACACTCAAAATGGATGAAAGATCTAAATGTGAGACAAGAATCTAGGATCAAAATCCTAGAGGAGAACACAGGCAACACCCTTGTTGAACTTGGCCACAGCAATTTCTTGCAAGATACATCCATGAAGGCAAGGGAAACAAAAGCAAAAATGAATTATTGGGACTTCATCAAGATAAAAAGCTTCTGCACAGCAAAAGAAACAGTCAACAAAACTACAAGACAACCTACAGAATGGGAGAAGATATTTGCAAATGACCTATCAGATCAAGGGCTAGTGTCCAAGATCTATAAAGAACTTATTAAACTCAACAGCAAAGAAACAAACAATCCAATCATGAAATGGGCAAAAGACATGAACAGAAATTTCGCCAAAGAAGACATAGACATGGCCACAAGCCCATGAGAAAATGCTCTGCATCACTTGCCATCAGGGAAATACACCTCAAAACCACCATGAGACACCACCTTACACCAGTGAGAATGGGGAAAATTAACAAGATAGGAAACAACAAATGTTGGAGAGGATGTGGAGAAAGGGGAACCCTCCTGCACTGTTGGTGGGAATGTGAACTGGTGCAGCCACTCTGGAAAACTGTGTGGAGGTTCCTCAAAGAGTTAAAACTAGATCTGCCCTAGACCCAGCAATTGCACTGCTGGGGATTTACCCCAAAGATACAGATGCAGTGAAATGGCAGGGCATCTGCATCCCAATGTTCACAGCAGCAATGTCCACAACAGCCAAACTGTGGAAGGAGCCTCGGTGTCCATCGAAAGATGATGGATAAAGAAGCTGTGGTCTATGTATACAATGGGATATTCCTCAGCCATCAGAAAGGACGGATACCCACCATCTGCTTCGACGTGGATGGAACTGGAGGGGATTATGCTGAGTGAAGTAAGTCAATTGGAGAAGGACAATTATCACATGGTCTCACTCATATGAGGAATATAAGAAATAGAGAAAGGGGTTAAAGGGGAAAGGAGGGGAACTGAGTGGGGGAAATCAGAGAGGGTGACAGACCATGAGACACACCTAACTGTGGAAAACGAACAAGGGCTAATGGAAGTGGAGGTGGGCAGGGGGAAGGGGTGACTTGGTAACGGGCACTGAGGGGGGCACTTGACGGGATGAGCACTGCGTGTTATACTATATGTCAGCAAATCGAACTCCAGTAAAAAAAATATCAAAAAAAAAAAAAAAAAGCAAGTCCCTGGTGGGGACCTGCCTGTGCTCGGAGCCCCGCTGTCCTCTGCCCTCCCACCCCCGTGCTTGGTCCTAAGTGGTGATTTGTAGTCGGTGTCACCAGTCCTAGAAAGGGATCTGGCCATGGACAGGGAAAGGTTGCCAGCAGTGAGGCCTGTGTGACCACCAGGGTTTTGCTCCTCGCATGAGCCATTGCAGGGAAAAGCAGACAGATTGATGGGGATTGAGGCGAGGGGGGGTGATCCCTCTGGATGGAGAGGGGGGCTCCACAGGGCAGTGTTCGCAGGTCTCATCCAATGCCCCAAGTGTGACAGAACAAGAGGGAAGCCTGAGGGCTGTGTGAGGATGACAGCCTGGGAGGGTGTGAGCCTGGAGTTGAGTGATCCTGGAGTGGAGTAACTGGTTGGGCGAGAAGAGGGCGTGGGGCCATGGGGGAAGGGCTCAGGGTCAGAGGTCCTGGGTGTCAACGTTTAGATGCTCCAGATCAGAGAGGAGGATTCCAGAGATGAAGTAATGAGGTTTTCAGATGAAAAGTCAGCAGGTCAATACACAACTTTTTATCCCCTGAGACATGTTTGCCCTTTGAGGTGTGCTCTTGCAAATGACAGCCAGCCTCGTAGGGGCTGAGGCTGAGCTCTGGCTCATCTGAGACCACCTAGAAGTCTGTTTGGAATCCATAGGGCCCAACCAACATCTTATGTGCAAGGCTGTTGTTGAAAAGCAAGGCCTCATGCCGATGTCCAAACTGGGGCTTCCTCTGGATGTGCTCCCAGCATCGCAGGGCCACAGGGCAGCGCAAGGCAGGCTGACCTCCCCGGCCTCTGGGGGGAGGCAGGGTCCCAGGGAAGACCAGCCCCTGGGACTGGCCCTGGGTATCCCGGGCAGCGCCCAAAGCCCGGGACAGGCCGCAGGGAGGGGAAGTCAGCGGCTGTATGAATGCTGAGTCACCCTGGATGCCGGTGAGAGGCCGCCCCGAAAGCGTGCTGCTGCCTGGAGAGAGTGAGCCAGGAGCGTCTCCACTGGCAGGAGCCATGGGCTGTGGCTGTGGGCTCCACGGTCCTGTGCCTTAGCGACCAGGGCCACTGACTCACGCCCCGACAGGGTGCAATGGGCCAGCCAGCTGGCTGCTTCTCCTGGCTCAGGATGGGCTGCGGGTTGGGCTTGGGAAGGAACACGCTCTGGTTTCAATCTCACTCTCAGTGCCCTCTCTATTTATTCTGTGATATCCCTGTCTCCCCTTAACACGGTTTTGCAGCTCATCAGGCTTGAATCTTAATGGGCTCTTGTAGCTGGAATGTAAAGGTTCTGCCCTTGACCTGGAGTTTAGGGGCCTACACTCTCGGGCCCAACCACAAAAGCATCAGGTACTGGGACAACCCTGGTCTAAAGATTTGATCCATTCTCTGGGTGATTGATTCTCCACTGCTCTGGCGAGCCATCTCCTCCAACTGCCTCACACTGTGTCTCCGGTCCTTCCTTCCACTTCCTAAGTCCCTAAGCCTTCCCAGGTGCCAGCCCCACCGCGGTCTCTCTTCAGTCTGCAAAAGTAGAGGGCAAAGAATAGAAACTCTGAGACTCACAAATCTGAACTTAAATTCCAGAGCCATCTTCCTATAACCAGCCATGGTTCTTACTTAGCCATCCTTTTATGAGTCTAGCTGTAGGATCTTGTATAAGATGTGCACCTCTTGACCTTGTTTGTTCTTCTGGGACATTGGCCTCAGGCTCACTGGAGAAAAAGGATAATGTCTTGAGTGCTGGGAACCCTTTTTATTCTATCACTCCTTTGGCACCCACTATATCTATATAAGCATTAATATATTGATATAATTCTAATATTTATCATTATTTTATCATGCTTGCATCCTGACTCCAGCTGAACTGATTATATATTTTTCTTTCATTCTTTGTAAGGATTTTTGATGGAAGGTCTATTATGGGCCACACGTTGTGCTCGGCACTAGAGATTCAAAGAGAAAAAGCACTGTTCCTAACGGGAAACCTTGTATTCGACTTCTATTTGTTTGTAAAGTTACTGTAAATAGTTTTTAGGGATAGGCAGAGTAAAAATAAAATATTTCTCCACTTAGTGATATGCTAATAGGTGCCAAATAAATATTTGTTGAGTTCTTTACTTTGGAGTTTTAGATGAAAAGTGTGAAATGCCTTCATGATTTCCTTATTATTTCATTTCTGAGCTTAATATATACCAGGTGTGACCAAATAGGAAAATCTGGACCTTCAAAACAGAAATGCTAGGAAATGATTGCTCATGGCCTGGAAGGATTTGCCCCAGGCTTCCTGTAAAAGCCGTCAGCCTCGAGATTGTGTGTGTATGTGTGTCTGTGTCTGTGTCCGTGTGTGTGTGTGTCCATGAGTGTGTGTGTCTGTGTCCGTGTGCGTGTCCCCTGTATGCTACGAGAGAAGCGTGGGACATAGAGAATGCTCCGGCCCCTTCAAAGTGAAAAATCCATCAGAAGCTAACTGACTACAGTCTGGAGATTCTAATGTAAGTCAACGGGGGAAATAAATTCAGTTTACAAAAATTTGAGTTCCAAGCAAAGTGTAAGGCATAAACCCCTCACCCAAAGTCAGGTTGCCTCCTAATTCCCCACCCTTGTCCCAGTGGTGGCTTATACCTCGTGAGAGTAGAGCTGGTTCTGTGACAAGTATAAGAACTCTTTGGCCCACTATTTCTGAATAAATGCTGGACAATAATACATTGCTAGTACTTTAAAACATCCAGCTTCTCTTCTGAAAGAGCCCCAGTAGCCCCAACAATGTCCTTCTTCCCTTTTTCTCAGGCCCTACACTTGCTTAGCTCCCCGGACAGAGCCCTAGAGCCCCATTTAGCTTTTCTGTATAGATTCTTACGGATCCTCATGGAAGCACAATGGCCCTATTAATAAGCCACATCGTGTCACCAGCTTTGTTGATCAACCCAATATCCATTGGGTAGACATGCGCCTGGAGTCGTGGCTCTATCCCAGGGGGCACCCAGCAGCTCCCCCCATCACATTTTTGGGTCTGCGTTTACGGCCCGTTGTTGATTCTCTGCACCTGCAGGCTGGGCCAACTGTCCGTGAGCGATGTGAGCTTACTACACTCGGGCCTACCCTCCTCGGCAACCCGGACAGCTCTGTGCGATCCTTCATTCTGTTGTTTCACCGGATGCCGTATGTCACCTACAGCTGTCATTGTGACAACGACAGCAGTAATTAAACATTACATTTCTGCAGGAGCTTTACAACCTACGAAGGGCTTTCACGTGTATAGTCTCATTCAGACACGCATGTGACCATGTTATTTCCCATCTGTAGGCCTTCAGTGGCTCCTTCTGCTGGCAGGATGAAGTCCAGGCTCCTTACCACGGCGTTCAGGGCTTTCATGGCCATGGCCACTAGTGCTCTGGCTACCCTCCTTCACTGCCTTCCCATCTCACTGACCACTTCATGCTCCAGGATATAGAACTGCTGGCAGCTCGCAGCCTCATATCACCCTTTCTTTCCTCTTTCACATCTTGGCTTTTGCTGGCCCCTTGGCCTGAGGATCTTCCCCACTTTGCCTTCCTCTTTCCTTCCCACCCCAGCCTCTGCGAGCCCCCCACCCCGTGCTAGGGCCCCTGTGCATATCTGACCATACGCACCACTGTGTGCGCCTGCTTTCTTCACTGTGATAAGACACATGTAATAAAAAATTTGCCATTTTGGTCACTTTTAGGTGTATAACTCGGGGGTATTAACGAATTACATTGTAGTCATTGCCGTACAGCCAGCACCCATTTCTACAACTTTTTCAACGTCCCAAATTGAAACTATACCCATCTGTATTAGTCTTCTAGGGCAGCCATAACAAAACACCCCAGGCTGGGAGCTTAAAGGACAGATATTTATTTTCTCACAGTTCTGGGTGGGGGGCTGAGTATAAGATCAAAGTGTTGCCGGGGTTGGTATCTGGTGAGGACTCTCTCCTGGTTTGTAGATGGCTACCTTCTCACTGAGTCCTCACGTGGCCTCTTCTGTGTTCATGTGTATGGGAGAGAGGGGGCAGGGAAGAGGGAATGAGAGATTAAGCAGGGGTGGGAGGGGAAAGCAAGCTCTGGGGTCTCTTCCTCTTTTTCTTTTTTTTTTTTTTTTTGGCCTCTTCCTCTTCTTAAAAGGACACCAGTCTTGTCAGATTAGGGCCCATCCTTATGACCTCATTTGACCTTAATTATTCCCCCCCCCCCCAAAGGCCTCCCTAAAAGAGTCTCATTGGGGCAAGGGTTTCAACATAAGAATTTGGGGAGGGGGGGGACAATTAAGACCATGACATCATTCAAAAATAACTCCCCATTCCCCTCTCTCCCAGCCCCTGACACATCATTCTGCTTTCAGTACCATCAACTCGACTACTTCCATAGGAGAGGAATCATACAGTAACTGTCCTTTTGTGACTGGCTTATTCAAAGAATACAATGCCCTCAAGGTTCATCCATGTTATAGCATATGTCAGAATTTCCTTCCTTTTTCAGGTCAAATAATATTCCTTTGCATGTATATAACCATATTTTGTTTACCCATTCATCCACCAATGAAGCTACTGTGTTTTACAGGGTCTGTGTTCCTCTCTCCCCTGAGGTTAGAAAGCTTGCCTGATACTTCTCTGCATCCATGTGTATTGAGACACAGTTGCTGTCTCAATAAATGTTGAATGAATTAATGAATGAGTCAATCTATGAACATATTGATCATCACAACACCCTCAAAGTTAGGCAGGGTCTTCTGTTACAACTTCCATTTTACAGTTGAATAATCCAGACTTGGAAGGGTTAAAGAACTTTCCATTATACTTGATTGCCTTTCTTATCTTACTGGTAATTATACTGAGTAGAAATCATCCTGCTTTGTCCAGACCTCATGCCCTATTTTAGACATCAATCATAGAGTTTCATTTCCATGATGGTGACTAAATCACAAGGGAGAGAGATCATGTAGCTTTTAGATGATGTGGAGGCAAAGCCAGTGATATTCTGGGCTTGCAGATGAGCAAGCAGTCAAAGCTCAAAATCCATTATGGTGCAAGATCCTAAACCAGTGGTTCTCAACCAACGGTACTTTTGCTCCATGAAGAACATTTGGCAATGTCTAGAGACATTATAGATTGTCATAACTGTGGGGCAGATACCACTGGCATTTAGTAGGTAGAGGCTAGGGATGCTGCTAACATCCTACAATGCACAGGCCACCCCCCACCACACACACACACACACACACACACACACACACAAACCAAAGAATTATCTAGCCCAAATGTCAATAATACACAGATCAAAAAACCAAATCTGAAAAGAAGTCATCAGGAACTAAGTAGTCTCAGAGTCGGGGAAACAAACACAGAGGAGACCAGGACCCTCTTGAAGACAACTGGATGACAGATTTCTGAGGGGCCAAATCGGGCTGATTGATGACTGAAGGCTCCTAGCAGGTCCCGAATGACTTACCAACTGGGTGGACCTAATGGTTTGCTGAGTCCTGGAGCCCTGGGGCTCTTGGGAGGTAAACAGTGGCAAAGTGGGTAATTACCTCCTCCAACTTCTTGTGACATTCTGTATGTGTTGCCCTCAGGAATGAAATATAAAAACGACATACATAGACTATGGCAAAACATAGACATGAGTATGTAAAATAATGCTGAAAGGGAAAAAAAGTAGGGTGTAAAATGCCATGTGTATACTTGTACACCTATGCTCAAATATATATTAACGTACATAGACAAAGATCAGGAAAGTTTGTAGTAATACAGAGTCCATATTCAGTTGTGATCTTTGTGAAATGTCTACTTTAAAAAATTTATTATATAAATATACACTTAGAGTTTCAAAAATCTGGAGTGTAGCCTTTCTCTCAGGTAAAAGAATGACATTCATTGGGCTCTTATACTCTCCCAAGCATGATGCTGGGCACTTTGTAGACATTATCGTATTAAATCCTAACTAACACAATAAGGCAGGCAGTACTGTGCCTATTTTTCAAATAAGAAATCTGAAATTTGGTGATTATATAATGACTAAGGTCACAAAACAGCAAACGTTGGGCTTGGATGTTCACCAACTTCACTATGCCTGTTTAGGGTTTGTGGAATATGCTATGCTATCTGTGGGATTTGGTGGTCTAAATGTCTGGCCAGTTAATCAACAGGTAATATAGAGTTCCCAATATGCCTAACTCTCCATTTGCAATTTGGCAGCCTTGCAAACAGTTGGTATTATCTCTTGCCTTATTCTGTGGTTGTGAACCTTAAGATTTCAACTTTCATGTAATACAACGGTTTATTTTTAATGCATTTATATCATGACCTGTATTCGGTATCAATCATTTCACAAAACCAAAAGGAATTGTAAATTCCTTGTAAATCTCCACAGAACAGAAATAGCTGTACTCCCCCCCCCACCGAAACATGATCTAGTCTTAACTATAAATCAAATTGTCTATTGCCATACCATGTAAAAATAGTTTAAAATTTATCAGAGAATGATAAGATTGTATTCTTTTTCTCATTTTTTTTCTTTAAAGATTTTATTTATTTATTCAAGAGATAGTGAGCAAGAGAGAGAGAGAGTACAAATAGGGGGGGGGGCAGAGAAAGAGGGAGAAGTAGACTCCTTGCTGAGCAGGGAGCCTCACACAAGGTCTAATCCCAGGACCCCGGGATCATGACCTGAGCTAAAGGCAGATCTTAACTGACTGAACCACCCAGGTGCATCCTTTCCTCATTTTTCATTGATGACCCAATATTTCAAGTTTTTGAAATGTAAACACAGTGCTCTTATTTTATGGAACTGTGATCATAAAGTTAGGGCTCAAAGGTTATGTGTTTGCTGTGACAGGGTATGGGACAGGCAATGTGCTTTCCTGTGAGCCTAGTGAACACACAGAGATTCCATTTGCTCTGTGGTTATTGCCTTGGGTCAGGGTGCCCTGGAGCAGAGCCTGAGGCAGGGATTTAGTGCACTGTATTTATCATGGACATGTTCTCCAGGAAGAACTAAGGAAGCATGGGGGAGGAGGGATGTGACTCCCATCCGCTCTGGATGAGAGCTCTGGAGCATAAACTTCACCCCAGCCTTGTCTTCCACTTAGGCAAGGGAGCCAACCTTTTCTAATTCTCTGACAGCCAGTCATTAGTATAGGCTGACCATCCCCTGCAGATGGAGGTGCAACCTCCCAAGCAGGGAGCCACTTATGAACTAAGAGCAATTAGTAGTCAAAGTCTCAAAACCTGAGGGAGCAGTAGGAAGATGAAGTCAGGGGCAGTGAGTGCACTGAACCAAGAAGAAGATCATTGTGGGAGTACCAAGAACATCTACCAAAATTCTTTTCTCTCTCTAAGATCAAGTTTTTCTACAGAACACTGTATTATAAAACATTAATGTAGAAAGCAAGAATTCAATAAAACACACAGACAAGTACACTTAGGTACACTTCTCACTAAACTTTCACTGTTATAATTTTTGTTTATATCTTATTCCTGCTCATAACCCTTTTTTAAAAAGATTGTATTTGGACAGCCCTGGTGGCTCAGTGGTTTAGCGCTGCCTTCAGCCCAGGGTGTGATCCTGGAGACCTGGGATCGAGTCCCACATCGGGCTACCTGCATGGAGCCTGTGTCTCTGCCTCTCTCTCTCTCTCTCTCTCTGTCTCTCATGAATAAATACATAATTTTTTAAAAAAATAAAAGATTGTATTTGTTTATTTGACAGAGAGAGAGCACAAGCAGGGGGAGAGGCAGGCAGAGGGAGAGGGAGAAGAGGTTCCCCTCTGAGCAGAGAACTTGATGCAGGACTTGATCCCAGGACCCTGGGATCATGACCTGAGAGCCAACAACAGACGCTGAACCAACTGAGCCACCCAGGTGCCCCTCCTGCTCATAAATCTTAATGAGAATATACTTTTGTAGCTTATCTCAATGTGAAACCCAAATTCATGTATAAGACCCAGGGTTTTAAGTATCTGGAGACCTCCATTTTAGTAACTTCTGCTTTGAATTTCCTTAGCCAGAGGAGCTAGACTGGGCTGGTCTGGCTTCTTCCACCCAGTGGTGTTCAGGACCCTTGCCACTCAGCCCAGACTCTCATTTTCTTCACACAGAGAACACACTGCAAGGATGGGGGACAGCATCTCCTCCTTAAACCATGCTCCAGTTTTTCTGACAAATACAGTAAAAGAGAGAGCTTGGTCCCATCAGGCTTCCCTAGCCATCAGTGAGAGTCCCTTTCCTGTCTTCATCAATCAGAGGAAGGTTTCCTCACACCCAACCATTTCTTCATCTTTACTTTCTGTATTCTATTTAGTGGAGAAAAGCCATCCTTTTTGGCCTCTTGCCTCTGACCAAACTAGTTAGGCTCTGGTAAGAGCCAAAATTTACCTATGATGGTCCCCATAGCAACAGTTTCTTTCCTGACACTAGTGCTTTCAGTTAACTACTGTTACAAAAATCTCAGTTTGTACCAGAACATTACTTTTTAAAACACATTTAAATAGAATTTGACAAGGGTTTTATATAGAGCGATAAAGTAGTTTCACCTCAGTGATTCATAAATATCTAGATGTGGTTTATGATTATGGTCCTTAATTTACCCCATAATCATCATCATCATCCTAATGATATGATGAATGACACAGAGGTCGGTGTGAAGATTTATATATTTAAGATGTAAAAACGTTTAGAGAAAATGATACCATGTGAAGAATCTTCACGGATAAAGATTTGAAGAGTGAATTGGCGTATCAAGACCTGAATGATAAGTTTGTAATGGGCTTCTCTATTTCCCATTTGTGCTACGGTGTGAAAATGCTGCTGCCATATTTTTATCTACCGATAAAAGTGACAGAGCACTTTTCATCAAGTAGTGAGTCTCCGTCATCTGTTCTGCTGTAGGGCCATCTGCAAATTCCATTTGGACACCATCACCATCTATCACATCATAGCTTAAAATGTACCAATCAGAGAGAGCTTGTGGCTGAACTACTGGCAACAACAGAGATCGACCAGGCTGCCCAGCAGAGGGAAACTACTATGCTCTCAGACACTCATTCTGTGGAGCACTTCACTCATTTGCACCACCTGTAGTTAATGCTTCCAAGTCTGCCCCTGGAAGATGCCATGAAATAAAGAGTGGCCAAGGGATTGATTTCATGGTTAGTAACTAAGCAAGGGTATGAGCTAATGTGCATCCACTACATGAAAGATGGTCCTCTAAATCCTGGAATCCTTTTCATATGCATGTGGGGATCATCAATAAAATTCATGCAGATGGACAGTGAATGTAGTTTAGGGAAAAGCAAGAGGCATTTTATAAGGTCAAGAGCTTGCCAGCCAAGGACACTGGATTCCTATTAGAACTCTAATCAGTTTCTTTCCAAAGCCAATAGTCACACTTGCCTGATACTTACATCTAACCAAACAGGAGGGTAATTCTCCTGTTGGGGTCCTAAAAGCTCAACAACATGCTCTGTCTGGCAGCCAGGGAAAGGAGAGCTTCCCTCTGGTTTGGGATCTTCTTTGGGGGCACTGCATAATGGCAAGGAGAGGCTCTTTCCTCTGATGCTTGAGAAATGAGCACTTGGATGAAATCCAGGATCTTGGGCTGGGAAATCTCCATAGCAACACATTCCTGCTCTAACCCTTCTTGGTCCAAAACTTCCAAACCAGACCTTTCCACAGAACTGTGAGGTGGGAGGATACGCTTATTACAAAGAGATAGTCTTGCCTCTTCTCTCTCTTCAAATCCCATCATCTATCCCACCAACCCCAGATGTACAAGCATGTACCCAGGTGTCTACATGCACACATATACTCAAGGATCTTAAAGGAGAAATTCTTTCCATGCTTCTAACTCTCAGGTCATATACCTTTATCCCAAAAGATCTCATGTAATGAGGAAAGAGAATTAATAGTCATTATTCCTAATTTCAAAAGCAAAATAGCTATTTTGAAAGCAAAACAGGAAAGTAAGTTCTTCCCAAAATGATGGCTCTGGATTTTCTAGAGGAGGAGAATCCATCTCTGTGTTTGTCCTATCCCTGGTTACATGGAAACCAACCAAGACAAGCCAAACAACCCTTGCTAAGCTGCTGGAAGGTGCTGGGAGCAGGGTGGTCTTGAACCACATTGTGAAAATATAAAACCTGGGGTGTCCATGGAGTGGAAGAGTCCAGTCAACTGAAAGGACAAACCTGGGCAAAAATGGGAAGAAGAGTGCAGCTAACAATTCCACAAGTCATCAGCAGATAAAGGAATGTCTAGATTGCTCAGTTTCAGATTTAGCATGATCAGAATCATCTGGAAGATTTGCTAAAACATCAACTGCTGGACCATCCCCAGAATTTCTGAATCAGTGGATCTGGAAAGAGGCTGGAAGATCTGAGTTTCTAGCAAGTCCCCAAGTGATGCTAGGATTCAGGGACCACTCCTGAGGAGCCTAATGGTCTAGACCTCCCACTAACCTACTTTGTACTTTGTGTCCTAGGACAGCACTGGGATGTGGGACAATGCGGGATTAGGATGGCGATGCCAAGGACTATTTACTCTTCATATAACCCTCCTAGAAATCCTGTAAAATAGGTATGCTTTCTGATGAGAAAAGTTGCTTAGAGAGATTATTTCTCAAGTTCACATAGCTAGTGTCTATCAGAATCTGATTTAATTGACCTGGACGAGAGAGAGCCAAGTATTAGATTGTTTATAGCTCCCAGGTGTTTGTAATGTGTAGCTATGGCTGGGAACCAGTGGTTTGGGACTTCCGCTCTGAACCAGCTGCCAAAACAAGACCACTGACCCCACGTTGTGGGATTCTTCCGCAGGGTCTGCAGTGGAGTGTGAGGGCTTCCAAAGTCATCTTTTTGAAAAGGATTTTTTGTCCACGTTCTGGAATTAGAGAGGTTTCTGGGGAAAGGAGATATTACGGGCAAAGATACTGAGGGAAAGTTGTTTTCTCAGAACTTGTAGCCTCAAGTTCTAGATCTGTCACACTGGAGGGTATGACAAGTCATCACACCTCACACCCAGGTATGACTTGGCCAGTAAAGTTATGACTCATCTATTCACTCACTATATCGACCATGATCATTGCAGGAAACAAATGGCCTACTCAACTTAAGATAATCAGAAGATTGTTCAGTAGGGGGCTATTTACAAAGCTGGGGGCATGTTGGGAAACCACAAGACACAGTGCAGTCCCAGAAGGAGAGGAGTGCATAGAGAGGACGACTTTGGCAAAGATAATGGCCTTTGGTCAAGGTCAGCCTGCAGCTGCTCCATAAGAGGGGAGCCAGTAGAATAAATACTCCAGCCCAATGACATACTGGTCAAAGTTCACTAGCTGGCTCTCCAGGACATATATTTTTTTAATTGGTAATATTTACCCATTTTCTGGTACAAATACTTTCCCTATCACCTTTTTCAAACTATTAAAATGGGGTCACTGGCTGCAGAATTGGCAAGAGATATGCACAGTCCACTCTAGTGAGTTGGTGTGAGCAGGCTGGAGCCCACCACTGCCCCCAACTCATTGTTCTTCCTTCACTTCAATCTCCTGCTAGATCTCCCCCATTGACCACACCCAGCTGGAAGTCAGAGGAGAAGGGAATTCATGCCGGTCATCCATATGGACAGTCTCTCACTGCCAGGATAGGGTAGCATCAAGGAGAGAGGAGGAAGAGCTTCACAAAGTGCCCAGGAGAAGTGGCTTGGTCTTTTCCCAGGCTTCTCAGTCTTTGATGATGTCACCTCTCCCCTGTGAACCTTTCCCTCATTGCACCCTGAAATGCCTGTGTGCTGCCCCTTAGAACAAAATAAATCTGGCATGGACAGAAATTTGAAAAGTAAGAGTATGTTGCACCTGAGGACTTGAAACTCCTGATATTTTTTTTATTCCATCATGTGAAGAAGAGAATAACAAAAAATAGTCAGCTGTGGAGAGCCCAGAACCTGGAATTTATTGCACCTCTTGAGAGACAGAAACTTAAAATAGGCCATTTGATCCTGATTCATTTCATGAACACTTGTTGGGTTCCTACCATGTGTAGGACATGTGTGAGAGCTGAAAGGAGTTATTTCCCATAGTGGTAATGAATTTGTACAGACTCATCAGCCACACTCATTTTACCATCTGTCCTTTACTCAGATCTTCCAGGAAATAGGAACTGCTATAGGTCTTTCAAACAGAGGGGATTTAACTTGGGGAATTGTTTACACAGGGATGGAAGAGCTGGGAACCACACTTGGGATGGGCTAACCAGAGGAACCTTCTCCCACCCTTAGAGCTGGGATGGGATGGAGCCAGAATGGGATGGAAGAGGCCAGTTCTCAGATTTTGAAAGATCAGTGGGGCCTGGAGACTGGAAGGGATGCAGCCACTGACCAAGGTACCACAGGAAGCAGAGAGAGAGGGAGAATGGGTCTGGCTCCTCCCCTCTCACCTTCTAATTTCTTGCTTGTTCTCATTGATACACCTACCTGGGTGCTGGGGGTTGCAGTTCTCTCTGCACACAGCTGAGAAGGGGAAGGTGGGAATGGATATGGGCACAAATAGGCTCATCGAGGCTTATTGTAATCCTTGGGTACATCTGTGCATTAGCTGTCTGGAGCAAGAAGGTCACTTTCTCTGGTCAGGGAGTCCAGGGAAACTAATTCATCATAATGCAATTGAGGAGTCAGAATGACCTCTATCAGTCCATATTCTAGGCATCTGTGCTATCAGTCCCTTAAAGCATCCTCTTCCTTATGGATCCTTCCTTGTTCCTATCCCTTCCTGTTTGTCTCACCCCCACTTCTCCCCTTTCAAGACATAGACCAACAAGTGACCTCCAGACCCTATCTGCTGGAGCCTCGTCACTGGGCTCAGTTGGATTTTACAGTAAAATAACCCTTCAAATATTTTACACAAGTAGACTGCTCTATGGGGCACATTTTATTCTCTATGCATTCTGGAATAGTGAGTGTTGATGCTTCTACTCTGCTAAGGAGGAAACTGACCCACAGTGGGTCTTTAGCTCACCTAAGGTCACTCAACACATTAGCAGGAGTTCCAGAATTGAACCCAAAGCTCCTGAGTCACAGCTCAGCAACAAACCCCATTTCACCACATCGCTCTTTGTGGCTATAAAAAGATCCATCTCTAGAGAGAGCCTCCTCCAAGGTTTGCTGAGATAAGCTGGGTGCAGGGCACTGTGCATGTGCCTTAACTGGGCAGTGAGCCACGAGCCGCCTGACAAGAGGAGTGACTGTCCAGAGGATAGGAAAGGGGGGAATGCCTCAAGGAGGAGATGTGAAAGGAAGCCTTTTACCTTGGATAGCTGAAGGTCAGATCAATACATGACACAGCTATTCTGCCTATATTTTTAAGAAAAATATCTTTTTCCATTGCACAACTATTTATAGCATTTGCCAATTTTCTTGGTGTAAATATTCTCTCCATGAAGTCACTGGACACAGAATTGAGAAGACGTGTGCACAATCAGCTCCAGCCCACCACAGCCCCAACCTCACCTCCCACTCCTCAACTTTAGGCAAGGACCATCAATTTGTACTAATGGTGAATTATTAATCATGTGTGATGCCCATCCTGAAGACGTAAGGATTCTTTTTTTTTTTTTTTTTTTTTTTTTTAGACGTAAGGATTCTAATACTGTCGTGGATGAAGTGGGTCTGAGTATTATCTTTGTTAAGTTATGCCTGGAAATAACACAGCCTTACCATTACAGCATCTGCTCCACCGCTTAAAGGTCAAGGGCATGACACTGCCCAAGTTTTAATATTTACTTTGTTACTTACTAGTTCTGTAGCCTTAGGTACTTACTTAACTTCTCGTGCCTTAGTCTCCCCATTTAATGAGAACAATAGTAATACAAATCGCATAGGTGGTTATGAATGTTGAAGTATTTAGAAGATACAAAGCACTTAAAATAGTGCCTGATAAGGGTAAATCAATAAATATCATGTCACTGTATGTTGATGGATGAAAGGTGCTTCTGTGAAGACATGGGGAGGGTAAGGGAAGTTGTACTTAGATCATTCTCAGGTATAGTGAGGATTGAGAAAACACATAGAGAATTATAGACCCTCATTTCTCAAAAAGAGTGTTGAGGTCTTTTAGTCCAAACTCCTACCCAAGGGGGAATTCCCTTCTGCTACACCAATTTCTGGTAGAACTTCTCCAGTGACAGGATTTCCGTCTCAAGGCTACTTTTTCCATTGTTAGCCTTGCCCCCCAATTCTGAATCAAAAGCAACCTTCAGCAGTGCATAGCTCATTGTTTCTAGTTGGTCCTGCTGGAACTGTATGGAAAAGTTTGACACCTCCTCTTCCCAAGGAGAAATAAGTTCGCATTCCTGGATTACCTCCAGCAGTAACCAACTCAGTTAACCAGCTCTAAATGCAAGCTGCATTAGCTCATAGAGTTGAGTGACTAAAAGTCAGCTCTCTGAGGATCTCAATACTCAAAACCACTGGACAGCTCCTCAGGCCCCATGGGTCAGATATAACCATGTTCCCTCTCCGGGTGACTCATTCTGTTCACCTATGGGAGTTGCCCAGAGAGGGCCAAGGTAGCCAGTTCAGCTTGAATGTCACCCTTTGGTTTGGGGAACAGAGGGCCTTTTGATTAACAGTACCACCAGGATTGCACATAATAAGAATGAAGTAGATCTCAAAAAACAAAAACTTTAACCATAAAAGTAAAATGGTGGGAAGATGATGTCTTTTAAAATGACCCTTCAAATGTTGGAAGATACAACCCTGACCCATGCAAGGCATTTCTTCCACAAGGTAAATACTTTTAAAATACTTTAAATATCTTCAGAGAACAGTAGAGAGCAGTCATGATGAGTTTGGCTCAGGCACTAAACTGGGCTTGATTTCTTGGATCCCCCCACTTATGATCAGTGTGACTTGCTGCAATAGTGGGGATCATAATAGCGCAGATCTCAAAGAGTTGTTGAGAAAATGAAATGAGTGTGCCACAGTAGAGTTTGGTGCCCAGTAAGTACTCACAAATCATTCGTATTGTAATGACAATTCTACTTTGGCACAATTGTGCTTTTGCTAACATAGGAGACGGCATTTCTTTTTAAAAAGCAACATCATAAATTAGTACTAAATATTGTTTAATTATATTATGTAGATATAGCTACACAATGGAGTGATTTGAAAATAATACAAATTATATATTCTTATGCAATTCATTATGTTTTAATTGCTACTGAATTTTTTTTTTAATATAATCCTCCTTCTCCTTTCCAGGTCTAAGTGGTAAATAGTCTCTATTCATGCTGAAACTTTCAGAATTATTATAGCAATACTCTTCCTCACCGATCTGCCTCATCCCCTCTCCCCCAGCCATGAAAATCCCCAAAGTTATTTCATCTGGATTATTGCATCAATATATATTTAAATCATTACAAAATGCTAAAAGCTTAAAATCAAATATGTGAATATCTTAGCAACAGAAGGATTCAATAGCAGGATCCTGTGGCAAAACACACCAAGTACCGGTCTGCTGTAGTCTTTAGTGGACGAGACAGACATTGAGATCCCGTCTTCGTGGAGCTTACATTCTACTGATACTTACACAGTACCCAGGCCCTATTCTTAACTACATTGTACTACAAATACGTGTACATATTTTACCCTGCGGCTCCCCAGTTCTTTCAGATGCTTTACCTCCTTCATTTCTATTTCTGATGACTGTGGTATACCAGCTGTTCACTAGCATTTTGGATTACTGAATGAGCAAACGAATGGTGGAAGGAATGGATGAACCCATGGATTTACTATATTCCTTGCCTCCAACATGCAATTGCAGATTTTTTTTATAAATTTATTTTTTATTGGTGTTCAATTTGCCAACATATAGAATAACCCCCAGTGCTCAACCCGTCAAGTGCCCCCCTCAGTGCCCATCATCCAATCACCCCCACCCTCCGCCCACCTCCCCTTCCACCATCCCTAGTTCATTTCCCAGAGTTAGGAGTCTCTCATGTTCTGTCTCCCTTTCTGATATTTCCCACTCATTTTCTCTCCTTTCCCCTTTATTCCCTTTCACTATTTTTTATATTCCCCAAATGAATGAGACCATATGATGATTGTCCTTCTCCGATTGACTTATTTCACTCAGCATCATACCCTCCAGGTCCATCCACGTCGAAGCAAATGGTGGGTATCCGTCGTTTCTGATGGCTGAGGAATATTCCATTGTATACATAGACCACAGCTTCTTTATCCATCATCTGTCGATGGACACCGAGGCTCCTTCCACAGTTTGGCTATTGTGGCCATTGCTGCTAGAAACATCGGGGTGCAGGTGTCCCGGCGTTTCACTGCATCTGCATCTTTGGGGTAAATCCCCAGCAGTGCAATTGCTGAGTCATAGGGCAGCTCTATTTTTAACTCTTAATTGCAGATTTTCTACAACAAAATTTTCCTGTATGGATTAACCATTAATGGTGGTGCTGAAGTATTGAGAAATCCACTCCTGATTGTCTTTCCTTCTGAAAGCAGGCAGAAAATGGAGGAACACTGGGCTTCAGGATGATAGGCCATGTGAATAGTCAACTATGGGCTGTTTTTCCATTGAGAATATGGTGCCAAGGGACACCATTGATAGCAACATGGCCTGTGAATACAATTGAGCCCAATGTCTGCTTCCAGGAACCCAGGAACCAATAACTCTTCCCCCAAACACTTGAGCTTGAGAAATGTAACATTTATCTGGCCTTTCTTCCTCATCTCTCCAGGGAAATGGATCTTGACAATGGCTCTGATGAGCCCCATTGCTGCATTTTCAGAGATTTTCCTCCAACGAACTCTTCTCTAGGCTAAAAAGCAAATCCAAAGTATGGCACTAACTAGGAGAATAATGCAGAGAATTGAGGCACCGTTCACTCACATACCTCAGGCAAAAAAAAAAAAAAAAGTCCTTCCACATGACAGGTCTAGGGGAAGTGAAGCAAGAGGAATTTGAATGTTGCCTGCAGTGTCTATTCAGTCCAGTTCTGTGAACATTTGCTATACGCCCACTGCATCCCCAGCACCAGATTTGGGGCCATGGGCTCCCAGAAATGGGAGTTTACAGCCGCAGGGCTGATCTGGGTATGTTCCTGTTCACTTGGATGTAGAAACTCAGCCCCCACCCTGAGTTCTCCCACAGCCACCTGCTCATCCCACCTCTACTGCATACTAAGCTGTCACTTAGATGGAGCGTCATCAAATAGTGTCTGCCACCTACTTAATTTAACATCCTCCCAACTTCCCTGCAGATTTTATTTTGGCTGTGTTCGGGGAATACACTGCAGATGGCTCGTGGCGAGTGATTCTATTTCACACCAGCTGCTGTGGAGGCTGAACACAGACCCCATTTCCATGCACTCTGACCAGGCTCCTGTCCTCTTTAGACCACCTGAGGGGATGCCCTAGTGAGAGCCTGTCAGGGTCACCTGTGTGTTTGTCCCCAGGCCTGCCTGGCTCAAGGGGGCACCAGCCCTGACAGCAGCTGCAGGTGTCCAACCAATTATGGGGACCAGATGAGGGCTCCGTAGGTACTGACCTGCCTCTGACTCACCGGCAGCTCTTCTCAGTGTCCTGCTGGATTCAGTCCTTGGCAATCCCTACTCATCCTCCATCTTCTCCCCCCGCCCCCTTGCTGACCTCCTGCACGCTCACAACCTCAATTACTTCAACCTGATAATCCCTACTGCTCTCTGTGCAACCCCAGTCTTGCTCCAGATCCTGGGATTCACCAGCCCAGATGGCCACCTGCACCAGCAATTGCAGCATCTCATGGCCACAATGGTCCCATAAAGTCCTCCTCTCTTCCTAAACATCCAGAGCTTGAGTACCTGAGGTAGAATGGGTGTCCCCCCAACTCCTTCTCCCCTGAGGCTCCCCAACAGCCAATGAGTCGTCTGATCCTGCCAGGGCTCCTTAACATTCTCAGCCCTCCTTCATTTCAGTAGCTACTGCCTCAAGCCCCTTTCCATGGAGAAGACTGCGATCACTTTGCAACATACTGTCAGAGAAAGATTTTTAAACACAGATTTAATCTTAAGATTGCCCCCCTTGAAGCCCCACGGTGGCTCGTCATCTGGAGTAATGGTGACAGTGACAATTGGCCCTCAGTCAGAGCTTGCTGGGTGCTTTCAGAGCAGTGTGTGTGCAGTAACTCATCAAACCCTCACAACAACCTGTGAGAGAGGGACTGATAACATCCCCATTTTATAGACAAATAAACTGAGGCACAGAGCAGCCACTCAGCTAATAGGTAGGAGAGCCAGAATTCAAGCTGCTATCCATGTTCTTAATCCCTGGGTCTCTCAAGCTTTTGTCATTTCCTTTAGCAAAGGGGCCCCTTTTTACTCTCGAACAAAACCTCACGTGGAATCCTGCAGCCACAGCTGTGGAGACAACCCACATCAGGGGAGCTCTGGTGATTCAGTGCAGAGGGGATGCTGGATCCGAAGCCCAGTCAGTCTCTCGCTTCCCTTTCTGGGCCTTGAGGCTCCTCCTGGGCACCCCAGAGCTCTATGGGGGCGTATTTGAAAACACTAGGCCTTGGGCTGAAGTCTGGCTTGGCTGGTCCTATGGCCTAGAGGTAGATCCCAGGCCTGAGTTCCCAGGGCTGTGGTCTGCAAGGGGTCAAGGAGCTGTACAGGAGAGCAAATGTCCTCAAAGCCAGGATGCAAGAATAAAAGCTCTTTCTGGGTGAATAACAATCATTCCCATCAGCCAAGAGCTCCATGTGCATCAGCAAAGGGTCATGTGAGCTGGGTGTGGGGCATCGCTCCCCTTTCACCCAATCGCAGCGTCCACACTGCCTGCTATCCCCAGATTTAAGCCACAGACCCCCCTGCCAGGTGCTAGGAGGGCCTCTGGTGAGGGCAGGGGGACCTGCCCACTGAGTATCCAATGAGGGGATATCTCTAGGTGCCTGGTACCAAGCTTGTCCAACTTCCCAGGAATCCCACAAGCCCAAGAGTAGCAGGAGTGGGTGGGTGGGGACTAAAGATCCTCGTACCAGCTGCCAGAATGAGAGAGACACTGAATCAACCCCGGGAAGAGCTCCTTTGAAGCAGGACCCCTCCTGAAGCACAAACCTATAACTCTACCAAACTGGCTTCCCCCTTTGGAGATTCTTTATCCCAAGTGGGCTTCATTGTGAATGACAACCCACTGGCCACCATTTACTTAGAGGAACTCCAAGCAGGGCCTCTGTTTCTGGGCGACTGCTGGGTGACCCAACACTTCTTTCCTTTGAGGGGACCGCCCCAGTCCCCACCACTGAGGCAGGTTCCAGACTGTCTGCTCTCGTCTGGCCCCACCCCCAATCCATGCTCCAGTTTGTAGAATGGCTCTTAAACTGAAGTGCCCAGACTGGCCCAGGAGCAGGGGCCTCCTGTGGCATCACTCTCTATAGGGGAAATGCCTTTAGCTTTTTAAGAGGAGCCGTTGCTGAGGCAGCCCTTTGCCCTTACCCACCACCACCCCCGAACTGAAACTCCCAGGGAGAGGGTGTCCCATGTCGCCATGTCCCCTGTACATCAGCCATTCTCTTTGCTTGCCAGTAAAACTAAAATAAAAAGGTACATTGGCGAGTGTGAGCCATTCTTTAGTGGAGACAAGAAACCATTTCTGTGAAGACTGGATGGAATAATTCATACAGACTTTCATAAATATCCAGGGAACATTGTCATTTTGTAGATTTTTTTTTTTTTGGCCTCTAAGAAAATTCATAGCACACTTTCACCAGGGGCTGTTACAACTGTAAAATGTTATTGCTTCAATATAAACACCCAATATTCCATCTAGATCCCAGCAGGGAAAAACCATTTTCAAAGTCTACTCAATCTGATTAAATGCCTTCCTGGTCATCTGTCTGCTGTGTCTATTATCCTGAAATTAGGCATTTATAAGAATGTGTACCCAGGTACCCAGAGTGCTGGGTGTCAAGCTCCTGGCTGCCGAGCCATAGGTCTGAAAGGGATATTGGCTGTCATGGGAGAGGCTTGAGGAAAATCCACGGGATTTCCATGGCAGGGAGGGGGAGACAGGGGCGGAGAGAAGTGAGGGTGAATGCAAGGTGTGTGGCTTTCATCCTGGAGCACGTGTGGTCAGGAGTAATGAGGCTCTAAGAGGCCTGGGAGGGAAATCTGGGAAATGAAAGATGCCCTCCTTCCCTCCCCCCCTTCCCCGAAAGTCAGTGAGCAGATTGTGCTGTTTTTATACCAAGTTCTTCATTACGCAGAAGCCTGAGTACCCAACCGGCTGGAATTCCGACAGGAGGATCATCTGTTTATGTTGGAGCCACGCTGGCTGCCACCCTCATCACCGCGGCGCCCGAGGTAAGGGAAAAACCCTAGAAGCTTATTCACCTGACAACGGGGAGTCTCCTAGGATGGGTGGTGATTGGCCTAGTGTTTCTAGAACGCCTCGCTGAGAAGGCAGGCTGAGAAGTGACAACGTACGAGAGAACAGTGTGAGAAGGCATATCCCACCCGGATCTGCTGCTTGGGGAGGGGGGGGCAGCAAAAGGGGTGTGGGGGCAAAGGACGATTGCAGCCAGGTGCACCCTGGAGAAGGTACCCCCTACTCTGACGTGCACAACTTTAATGTTTTCAAGACGTTCCACGTGCACTGTTCCATCTGATGCTACTGGTGATGATACCATTACACAGATATGGAAACTGAGGCTCAGAGACTTGCACACATGGAGACCAATGAGACTTAAATCCAGGTTGGTTGGTTTGTTTAACTCCAAATCCAGATTTTAGCAAAGCTGGACACAGTCTTCAGACAGCGAGGAGAGAGCTGGCACAGCCTGAGCACCCAGCTGCGTCTGGCCCATCACTTGCCCCGGGAAATCCTCTCCCAGTCAGGGGTGTGAGCCTCCCTGCTCCGCTGGAGAGAAGCCAGCTCAGCACCCAACAATCTGACTGGCAGGCGAGTGATGGGAGTTGGGGTGAAACCCCAGCCTGCCGGCCTCCCAAAGCCAGTTTTCTCTCCTCTGCTAATCCAGTCCTTTCATGTTAGATGTGAGCAAACAGAGACCTGACGGGTTAAGTGACTCGTGGGATCCCACAGCCCAGAGAGGAAGAGCTGAGCCTGGAACGTGCCCCCCTGCGCCTTAGGGACCTGGGGCCGGGTTATCATCTAATTGTTGCTGCCCCGAAATCAGACAAGATCGCAGTGAGGTACCCGGCTGGTGCTTTTAAAGCGGCTCGAACATTTTAGCTGCACTAAGTGATGAAAGCAGCCTGGCACTTCAAAATGCCCCAAAGGACGGTATCAAAGCCTGCGGCCAGGGGTGGGCCCGGGTCACTTCTATATATAGATGTAATTGTTCTCCAGCATTTTCAGCCAGTGTGTCTGAGCAGCCTCGTAAATTCTTTCAAGTCCCTTCTCCACGGGCGCCACGCACTGTGCTGGGAATAGCTGCGGTTGCTGAGTCCTTAACCCTTTGGAGTCTCCCATTTCTGAAGGCGGCCCAGCCACGACTCTGGTCAAACAAAGGTGCGGTAGCCTAACGGAAGCCACCTGCCTTGTGGGCATACAGTCCAAGGTGGCCAGAGATGGCCTGGGCCACTGAGGCACAAAGCCCGGGTAGAGCCGCAGGGAAGGAAAGAGGCCCCAGCTATTCTCAGATTCTCACTCGCAGTCCTTAGAGCAGTGACAAAAGGAGACACAGCCGGGGGAGGGAGTTGCGACAGATGGTCTCTATCCAGGGAGTAGCAGAAGAGAATGCTGACGTCAAGAGAAAACGGGGGCTGTGACCCTAGTGATGACTCTATTTCCTGTTCCAGGCTACTTGGCAGGGATTCTGGTAGGAGGAACACTTACTCATTGTCAAGATTTACTGGACTCCTCTCTTCACAATTAACTGAGCATCTGAAGAGCTAGGAGGCTCTTAGGAGTGGAAGAGGTTACTTTGCAAGGACACTGGTTGGGGTTCAGATGCTTTGTGAGTGGGGTTCTGGCAGCGTCTCTTTGCTGTTGCATGTTTTTATAAAAGCTAATTAGTACCCTGGAAATGGAGGAGGGGTGGGAAGAAAGTGGATCTCTGACCCTCTTGAGGATCAAGGATTGAAAAGTAGGTCTGAGCACTGGGCCATATGGTAGTGAGGACAGCAGAGCCCGGGGGAGCTCAGTTTGTCATTAGGAAGGCATTAAGACCACTGTGAACAGTTGTATAGGTTGTGCACTGAACATCTCTCAGGGGCACCGTTTACTTTTTAATCTCTTTTTGGATTTGTGCAACGCATAACATACAAATTGCATAGGATGACCCTGGGAGTCTAGAACCTTATACAGCTCCAAAGCATGAAGATCAGGGAAGAGGGTTGGTTTTAGTCATGGTACATCCCGTATGCTGGAATCCGACCTCACCCGGCCACCCTGATGCCCTGATGTATCCGGAGGGAGATGGCTTCAGGTTTATCTGAGCCTACAGAGTTGTAGCAGCATGCACTTACAGTCTGGGACACAGAGAATTTTTGTATGGTACACGTCGGTGTCTCCCTTGGCCATCCAGAACCAGGGTACGTTAATAAAGATGTGCCGTAAGGCCAGTAGGGACAGAGAGCTAAACGGAAGCCACTGCTCTATGGGACAGTGGGAGCTCGGCCACCCAGCCCTGGTACAGCTGACAGGAGCACCAGCGTGGTCAGCAGGTTTCACGGGTGGTCATGGTGGCATTGGCCACAGCCCCCAGTCGGCTCCAACAGCTGCAAGGTGGGGGCAGAACCGGGTCCCTGGCTCTACCCTGGCAGTGGACCTGAATTCCAGTTCAGTGGGAGCGACATCTCCAAGGACTGTCAGGGAGCCAGTGGCTGTGATCGTTGGCATTACAGGGGCCCAACGGAGTTCCCTACTGGGCCGGCCGTGAGTGCCCATCAGAGCTACTTCAAGCATCCGTGGAAGCCGTTCTGGGAGCCTTGCACACATGTGGGGTGGGGAGGATTGTGGAAGACAGGCCGGAGCTGTGCAGAGCCGAGTGTTGGGGGCTGTGCAGCAGGATCTCATCGACATCCAAGGATTGCCAAAGCCTAAGGCACGCCGATTGCACAGAGACAGGCATTTCCCTGCAGAAACTGGGCGATTGCCCTAGGATGCTTCTTCCTGTGTTCCTAGGACTCCGGAGGGTGAGCGCAGAGGGAAGGTGCTAGACCAAGGCACAAGGAATAAGGCAGCATGTGCTTCCCAGGGGTCAGAGTAACGCCAATGAGAGGGCGATCCGGTGGGGGCAGGAGCCAGCAGGATGAAGCAACCAGGCATCAGGTGAAGCTGGTCTTATTACTCCAGGTCTTATTGCCCATGTCTTGACGCAAGGTTGGGTTTCCTGCTAAGAAGAGGACCTTGGGGTCCTGCGGAGCCTTTCCTGAAGCGACTTCCTCAATGACTATGACCAAAATCAGGAAAAGAGTAACCCCTACCCGGCTTAGCTGACATGATAGTGATTGCATTAAGTGCGTTGACGGTTTCCATGGTGCTCCAGAAAGTCCAGGTAGAGGTAGCTCAGTCAATCGAAATGATGGACAGCCCTCTGTGAAAGGAAACAAAAGCGTGGCCTCTTCTGGTCAGCATGATAAGGTCGAGAGGGAAAATAATAAAATTTTATCAGATTCATCTGGAGAAAAGAGAGGGGAGTAACGTTTTGGCGCAGCAAGAAGAAAACTTCTGGAATAATCTCAGAGGTGGTACCTGAAAGTTAGGAGGGGCTGGGGTCCCACTTCCACAGCTGAGTGTCCCTATCACCAAGGACAGTCCTGCTTTCTCAGGTGCTTCCGAGGTGGCACTGGTGTCAACACACTCTCTTTGAACGGAGCGTTGAAAGGGACGTGCATCTCACACACGACGGTGTTTGGTTTTCCTTTCATGTGATTTGGGGAGTAAAGGGCATTTGCAAGAATACTGGGGACAAAATAAGGTGGGATATTTGCTGTGGACTCTGTAGTGATCAAACTTTCAAAGTCCCATGTGAGATTAAAAAAATAATAATAAACAGCACCCAGAGAGCATGGACCTTCGAGGTCTGTGCTTCCTAGGAGCCCCTGAGGACGGCGGGTCTGAACCGAGGAAGGACAAAAGGAAGACCAAAGTGTGGCTTGTCATATTTCGGGGGGTCATAAAGATTTCTGGTGCCATTTGCAATGGAGGGAAAAATCTTAGGGAGTCTAAAAAATATTAGACTACCAGCGTTATCCGTTTGCCGCCTGGACGTTTTAATTGGCAATTGACCAGGCTCTGCTTTGTTGCATCTTTTCTTTTGTTGTCTCAAATAATTGGCTTCCAACCTGCAAGACAAAAATCATTGGCAGGGCTTCAAATCCCTTTGCACAGCACACCTCATCTGTGGATTTGGTAAATATTTCTCACATGTTATATGTACTGCGATTTTTCATGTTGGTATTAATGGGAATAAAAAAATACAAATGTACCAGGAAACGTTTCTAAAAGTTACTGACCCCCTTTGCCATGTATTTCCTCAATCAGTGCACTAAGGAAATGCAAACGCTATTATAAATTTGTGTCTTTCAAGCTATAGTTTAAAACCAATATTTATTATTACTCTTCTTTAATTATAAAAACAATGAATTGCTTATCTGCCATTTCTTGGGGAGCTATTATGTGTCTGGCCATGTGTGAAGCCCCATGTATGAAATATCTCATTTAATTGTCATGACAACTTTGCAAGGTTGGCATTATGGTAGCCCCCGTTTCATAGATAAAAGAACCTGAAGAGTGTCAGTAACTTATTGATGGTCCTACAGGTAATAAGAGGCAGAGCTGCGCCCTGAGACAGATCAACCTATCCTTTAATTACCACACTCTACTACTTCATGTGCTCTATTAGAAAATCTAGAAAACTGGAAAGGATAAGGAAACATATCTCCATATCCCTTCTATTCAGACATGGGGTGACAATACTTAAAATTTTGTCCCTCCAGTCATTTTTTCAATGCTTTTTTTTTTCATTGAAGTGGTTTTATGCAGCATATTTTGTTTTGTGCTTTCATAAGGGATCTTTCCATATCAAAATTTTTCCTATAATACCACACATTATGGGGCACCTGGGTGGTTTCTTGGGGTAAGCCTCCAACTCTGGATTTTGGCTCAGTTCGTGATCTCAGGGTTGTGAGATGGGGCTGGGCTGGGACAGAGCCTGCTTAAGATTCTCTTCCCACCTCTGCCCCTCTCCCCTTCAAAAAAAAAAAAAAAATACCACACATTGCCCATTGCATGGTTGGATTATATTTTATTTGACCATGTCCCTATTGTTGAACATTTACATGGTTTCTGAGGTTTATTATTAAATAATATGTGGCAGAGAGCAAAACCTGCCCACATAGTATTTTTCTCTTGTCAAGATGTGGAGTCTGTTTCTCCCATCCTCAAGTCTGTTTTGTCTATGGGACTTGATTTGGCCGATGGAAGATTAGGAGGTGTAGACGGACTGACTGGAGGTGTGCTTGCCCACTGGGGACAGCTCTCTTGTTCTCAGGAACCTGATAATTGTCACCTTTCCAGACAGTCCCCACCTCCACGCCTGGCCCCAGGCAACCACTGATCTACTCTTTCTATCATGATAGGTTAAAATTGCCTAGGCTTTTTGCTATATAAAATGCATTTAATATTTTTATTAGCCAAATCTAATAATCTTTAAATGTGCTGTTTTAAAAGACCTTTCCTACACCAAAGATGACATAAATATTCATCTACATTTTTTTCTATTCATTTTTATATTTAACGTCTGGTGTGTCTGGGATTTATTTTAATATATACGATGAAGCATCTGTCCTTATTATTTCCAAAGAATTTATCAATATTCAATATTATCTTCTTCCAGCAATTTAAAATGCCAATTTTATCATATATTGAATACTTACATACACACACACACACATATTCTTGGATCTGTTTCTATTATCTTTTTTCAATCCTAAATTATTGCAGATTTTTTATAATGGCAATGTTTTTATAGTTCTTCTGGGTAACATAGTATAAGCACTCCCTCCTCTCAATCACTATTTGTTAAGCTTTTTTCTTTTTTCTTTTTCTTTATTTTTCTTTCTTATCCATTTTTCTTCCTAATGAACTTGATTATTTTACTTCATTTTATTTTATTTTTTATTTTATTTTGTTTTGTTTTATTTTATTTTATTTTATTTATATTTTATTTTATTTTCCTTGGGAAGTGAGGATTCATGAAGAACATCAAGGTCCAAGACTTTTTTTTTCCATGTATCTTAGAAATTTGTTTTATCCCCACAAAAAAAAAAAAAAAAAAAAAAAAAAAAAAAAAAAAAAAAAAAAATCCCTGTCATTTAAAACTGGATCTTAAATCACATGGCTAACATTTTTAGCTAATCAACTCTTCAGTGCTGATCCTAGAAAAAAACCTTCAATGGACCTTTGAATAATGGAACAGGACGGTATTCAGCTATTGATACGAGGCGTGTAGGTAGGTAGTCACACATTTAATATTCATACCAAAGTTGTGAGGTTTGAAAGGAGTGAGGTCTACTGTCTTGCATTATCAGAGGTTGTTGTGTTTTCAGTGCTAGTGGATTGTACCTTATCTGCAAGGTTGTGTGCATGCTCAAGAAACAAATCTTTCAGGGGCACCTGGGTGGCTCAGTGGTTGAGCATCTGCCTTTGGCTCAGGGCGTAATCCCAAGGTCCTGAGATCGAGTCCCACATCGGGCTCCTTGCATGAAGCCTGCTTCTCCCTCTGCCTGTGTCTCTGTCTCTCTCTGTGTCTCTCATGAATAAATAAATAAAATCATTTTTAAAAAGGAAAAAAATCTTTCAGTACACTTAATTCCTTAGTCAGCAGTTTAATTTTTGCTTCCAACCATTCATTCTCTTCTTTGAGCTGATTCACTTTTTGCAATGCCCCCTGTGCCTTCTGCTTGCTTTTCAACTGGCTCTTTTTTCACAACCATATCGTTCCTCTCCCTACCTTGACGATACTCATCACTGTTGTGATCCATGGACAATCCAGAGTTTGCAATCCAAACTCTTTTTGCTTTGCTTGCTTGGAAGCGTGGATGTGCCTCCACCCCCAAGGCCAGCAGCACCCAGTTGGCAACCTGCTGTAAGCCGCTGGCAGGAGCCTGAGTATGAATAATACATATTCCCGTGGTACCGTCTCGCTGTGCTCTCTTGCTCATTGGGGCACTCTCTCTTGCTGACCCAGGACAGGTAGAAATGAAGGCAAGGTGAGCAAATGGTTTCCATGTTAAGTTGCTAAGAAATTTTATCCTGTACCTGCACCTCCAGCCTACCTGCCTGTAGGCAGCCTCCACTAGGAGTTGCCCCATGAGTCAGCGAAGAGGAGCTTCAGTTCCCCAATGGACTTCAGAATTAGTTTATCGAGTTCTTAAAAATGCCTGGGAATCATGGGTTTTAATTATTACTTACATTTTTTGTGTGTGATTTACATTCCCATTTCTCTAAGTCTTATTTCTCCAAGGTTGTACACTACCTAAGGACACTAGTCATCTTTTTTCTTTTTTTAAAGATTGTATTTATTTGAGAGAGAGCAAGCAGGGGTGAGGAGTGAGGGAGAAACAGGCTCCCCAATGGGGGGCTTGAACCCTGAGATCATGACCTGAACTGAAGGCAGACACTCAATCCACCAAGCCACTCAGGCGTCCCAATAACCATCTTTTATATTATGTCTTTGACATCTTCACCATACCTGCCTGCTCAATAAGTGTATATGCATATAGTAACCACTCCTTAGAAGTTTACATCACCAGAACTTTTAAAAAATATTTTTAAGCTAACCTATCACAAAGGGAAAGAATAGTGAATACCAGAGCATCTAATTTCAAAACGTATTTTCAACAAACTCAAGTGAAATGATTTTTAAGACTAAAATATTCACCAACAGTCAAATGATTCCATACAAAATAAATTAGTAGATCAAATTTGGAATTAATACCAAAAAACTGTCTAGTCTTTTCTTTTTGTACTCTGCTTTTATTATTATGTTCGATATTACTAAGTCTAAAGAACTCATTATTCAGATTTTTCATTGTTTTGTGTTTTGTGTATGTTTGTGATAAGATTTAGTAATATTGAATTCTGTTGTAAGAATATCTTCATGGGGTGCCTGGGTAGCTCAGTGGTTAGGTGTCTGCCTTTGGTTCAGGTCGTGATTCTGGGGTCCAGGGATCAGGGGTGAGACGCTCAACCAGGTGTCCCCAGGTGGACTAAATCTATGTGGCTGATGCACAGTCCTAACTTTTTAACTGTGACTACATCCATTTGCAGAAAAACTTATGGTATTAGAGTTGAAAGTACCCTCAGAGAGTCAATTCCTTCACTTAACTTACACTTAACTGAGGTCCAGAAAAGTAAAGTCAGATCACATAATTAGCCAAGCTGAGACTAGAATCAACTCTGGTTGCTCCCACCCAAGTGATATTTCCATTGCATTAGGCTGTAATATGGCAAATATCTTGGCCTTTTCTCAAAAGCAAATTAATTAAAAGTTACTTTTTTAGAAGCATGACTTCTTGTTTTGTGGCATGAGGGTAAGGGGAGCATTATGAAATCAAACAAAATAACATCAAAGATCCTAAAACTCTGAAAAGATTAGTTTTTGCTAAAAGATTAATTTGCTCTTTAAAAAGAGCAAGATCACTTTCAAAACAAAATGGCAGCCCTATAAAGCTATTGAAGATGATATATAATGGGCATAAAAAGTGAAAAGAGAGAGAAAGAGAGAAAACTTGGCACTGCACTCCAAAGGAGATGTGACTTTCAACAAACAATATAATGGCAAAATCCACAGGTAACAAAGAAGGTGGACACAATGAAAGGGAAGCAGCCAAGGCACATCGGGCAGGATTACAGGACAGAATGAAACATGTTTAGGATGATTCTGCATCTCACAGGATTTCACAATTTCAACTACTGAGATATATGTTGGGTTGAAGCATCATATGGCGAGGAGTTTCCTATCTTATGCAGAAGACAGCTTTACAACCTAGTGAGCAAATCATCCAACATGAGGAGAAATAACCCCAATCAAAGGCAATGCAGCCACATGGTCATTTAACCAGAGACCATGCATGCATCATCTTGAGTCAGCTAATAATATCTTACAAAAGATGAATGTTGGGTAGTTGTCTAAATTTAGTTGAGCAAGACAGAGGCATATAAGCCAGGCATTGCACCTCAAGTGATAGGAAAATGCTTGTGTTTGTTTTAAAAAGAAATACCGAGAAGAGCACAAAGTAGAGAAGTGCATCCTGCATGTAAGGATAAAGTTCTAGGACGTTCCAGAAACAATGGATACACTGACCATTTCCTAACACTTGTATAGTTGTCGATACTTGCTATCAGGGAAATACACATCAAAACCACAATGAGATACCACCTCACACCAGTGAAAATGGTGAAAATTAACAAGACAGAAAATGACAAATGTTAGAGAGGACGTGGAGAAAGGGGAACCGAACCCTCTTGCACTGTTGGTGGGAATGTGAACTGGTGCAGCCACTCTGGAAAACCGTGTGGAGGTTCCTCAAAGAGTTAAAAATAGACCTGCCCTACGACCCAGCAATTGCACTGCTGGGGATTTACCCCAAAGATACAGATGCAGTGAAAAGCCGAGACACCTGCACCCAAATGTTTATAGCAGCAACGTCCACAAACTGTGGAAGGAGCCTCGGTGTCCATCAACAGATGATGGATAAAGAAGCTGTGGTCTATGTATACAATGGGATATTCCTCAGCCATCAGAAAGGACGGATACCCACCATCTGCTTCGGTGGATGGACCTGGAGGGGATTATGATGAATGAAGTAAGTCAATTGGAGAAGGACAATCATCATATGGTTTCACTCATATGGGGACTATAAGAAAGAGTAAAAGGGATTATAGGGGAAAGGAGGGGAACTAAGTGGGAAAAATCAGAAAGGGAGACAGACCATGAGAGACTCCTAGCTCTGGGAAACTAACAAGCGGTAGTGGAAGGGGAGGTGGGCAGGGGGATGGGGTGACTGGGTGATGGGCACTGAGGGGGGCACTTGACGGGATGAGCACTGGGTGTTATACTATATGTTGGCAAATCAAATGCCAATAAAAATATATATTAAAAAATAGTTATCGATAAAATGAAGCTTAGAATATCTTGATTCCTTCTTTTTCAAGTTGAGGTAAAAAAAAAAAAAAGTCTTTTCTCAAACTAGGGACAAAATAACAAATATAGAGGTTGTTCCCTGGATACCAGGCTTCTCTGGCATGTCTGAACCATTTAACTTGATACATTATAATGAATAGATTTTGAAAGAAACAAGGCTAAGTTAAAAAAAAAAGGAATAATTCTACCTCATGCCATATGCAAAATCAATTCCAGGGTGGATTGTAGATTTAAATGTGAAAGGTAAAAGAATAAAGCTCTAGAACATAATGTAGGAAACTGTCTTCACGATTCATGTGACAGACAAATATTTCTCAAACAGGACACACAGAAAGCACTGATCTTGAAGAAGAGACTGATAATCTGGGCTGCATCACCATTCAGAACTTCTGATCCAAGGGAGAGATTAAAGAGGCAAGCCACAGAGGGAGAGAAGATATTTGTGATACATGTATTCAACAAAAGACTTGTGTCCAGAATATATAAAGAATTCCTACAAATCAATAAGAAGACAGACAAGCCTACTTTTAAAAAAAGAAGTAAAAGTCCCGAACAGGTGCCTTATCAAAAAAGAACACACAAATGGCTAATAAGCACATGAAAAGGCACTCAACTTTAGTGTTCATCAGAAAAATGCAAATTGGGATCCCTGGGTGGCGCAGCGGTTTGGCGCCTGCCTTTGGCCCAGGGCGCGATCCTGGAGACCCGGGATCGAATCCCACATCAGGCTCCCGGTGCATGGAGCCTGCTTCTCCCTCTGCCTGTGTCTCTGCCTCTCTCTCTCTCTCTGTGACTATCATAAATAAATAAAAATTAAAAAAAAATAAATTCCAAGATCTTTAAAAAAAAAAGAAAAGAAAAATGCAAATTAAAACTTCAGTGAGATTCTGTTACACACTCGGCAATATAGGTGACATCAAGAAGACAAAGTATGTCAACAGTTGGTACAAATGTAAAGTGATTTGAACACTGCTACACTGCTGGTGAGAATGTAAGCTGGTACAACCACTTTGGAAACTTCTCTGGCCTCATCTACTGAAGTTGAAAACATGCAAACTCTACGATTCAGCCGTTGTATCAGGGCACACATTACAAATGTGCACCGAAAGGCATGCACAAAAATGCTCATAGAAGCATTCATTGAGCTAATAATAATAAGTATTATTCATTGTAGCTCCAAACTGAAAACAAATCAAGTATCTACCAACAACAGGATGGATAAATTGTGCTATATTCATACAACAGAATACTACCCAGTGATGAGGAGAAGCAGGCTCTTGTTACCACAACATGGAGGAGTCTCTTAAACATGACTTGGGACAAAAGAAACCAAACGCAGAAGAGTACATACTAGATAATTCTACTCACATAAAGTTCAAAAATAGGCAAATTTAGTTCTATGGCGGTAGAAAGAAGATCATTTTGAAGGTGAGTAGTGACTGGGAGGGGCATGTGGAGGGCTTCTTTGGGTATTGATAATATTCTGTTTTCGGATCCTAATTTGGATTACATAGGAATGTTCTTTTTTGTGAAAATTCATTGAGCAGTGAGTTTAGGACTTGTGTACTTTTTTCTAGTAGTTAAACCTCAGTCAAAAACCTACCTAAAATTGGCTGCACAGCAATATATATATATATATATATATATATATATATATATATATATAAATTCCTTTTGTTTTAATCTAAATAAATATATAGGTAGATAGATAAAAAAATAAATAAATCAAATGTAGCCAAACACCATTCCTCCACACAATGCCATGATGAGAATCCCACCAGTATAACAATGTTTCATAGTTTCATTCAGTTCCCCTATCAGTATTTTTTTAAAGTTCAACTTAGTTTCTTATATGTATAAATCTGTCACCAAAAATAAATATTTTCTAATAAAAATTGATCTAAATTGAAATAAGAAAGTCTTACTCCATATACTAGAGCTAACAGAATAAGATGACACTCCGAGCTCTGTGATTGGGCCACGCGAACAGACCTACACCCTGGCAGCAAGCTCCTTACATCGGTGCCTGGAGGCCCCTGGGGGCCCGCAAAGGGACAGGTTTGCCTTCACAAAAGGCACAGAGACCACGCAGAGATGGTGCCCGTTGAAGCAGAGACCTTACCGGTCATTGTTTTCCTCCTACCCATGGTGAAGGGTTGACCTGATGCCAGGGGCTGACCTCAACTCTGGTCCCCAAGGACTATGTCCAGAATGTACTGAAGATCTGTGCGCTGATCTCACCAGCAGGATTGTTTAGAGCACTCATGGTTTGCAAGGAGCTTAAAGGGAAAGCATGCGTAGCTGTGCTAGTCAAACATCTCATGTGCTCATTCATCCACTCATTTATTTTTTTTTTATTTTTATTTTTATTTTTATTTTTTCATCCACTCATTTATTCATTCAACAAATATTTGTTGAGTGCCTGTATGTCCAAGGCACTCAGCTTGGCTTTCTACAATAGAAAGAAGCTCTAGACTCCATGGAGATCATCTTATTTTTTAGAGATTTGAAAGGTTTACCTTGTAGGGAGAACATATGATGGATATCCCCTGAGAGGACCTGGTGAGACATGGACAAAATGTAGATTTCTGTGTTTCCCACTGATGTTCTATTTCCCTTTCTAACCACCGCCTTGCGTCTGCATCCAAAAGCTTCATTCCCAGATGGGAAGTAAGCAAGAGGAGCAGAGAGCAGAGGAGGCTTAATTTCAGCCTTCATTTGGATTAGTGGGTCATCCTGTTACGTAGGGTAATGGACAACCTTGAGATTAGCTACATTTAAGTCACTTCTCCAACCAAGTTCTCTTCTGAGAGAGGAGCTGTGACTGTCACAATTAGGTGTTTGTTCAACATCTGTTCCCTTCACTCACCTGTCTTCCTTCCCAGCAGAATCCTGATTTTGTGTGAGATTTCTATCCTCACGTATGCATGTTTCAGGGGTGGCCCCAGGTATAACTTGGATGCTAGTTCAGAAGGGAGATCCTGAGAGGTCTAAGCCAATGGCGGCTTTCCCCAACCCCCTTTTCCCCAGGACAGTCAGTGGAGGGACCACTGGTTGGGCTGAGTTTGGGCTGGGCTTGTTAGGCTGGTTGGTCTGAGACCCCAGGGGATCTGTGATGGCTTGGCTGCTACAGCCCGTCTTGCACCAGCCTGGGGATGAAGCCAGCATTGGAGATGGCCGGGCAGAGAGAACCTGGTCGAAGGAGCCACTGAATTAACCAGTTCTGAGGACCTACTCTGAGCCCTTGTGATGGGAGAGACTATATTTCCATATTATTTAAGCCTACATGAGATGAGGTTTTAACACTAGTTATATAGAGTAAGGAATCCTGACTGACACAGAAACTCTATGATCAAGATTAGAAATCCCCTTGTAATTGTTGAATGAAATGGAATCGGGACAGAAATGAAACTGAGGTCACACGAAGTCTGCTTTGGGTCATTGGCCCATGAATTTATCTGTTGCGTTTAGGGTCAATGGAGGCACGGCAGGCACATGGGAACATAACACATCTGTGTAGAAAGGGGCCGCGCAACATATATGCTAAAGGACCTGGATTTGACGGGTCATTGTTTGAATTATTTCCAGCTCATGAATCTTTTTCTGCTCAAGGAGCAACTTTCTCAACTTGCTCTCCCTTCTTTAAAGCCTCTTTGAGAGGAAATTGCAATGAATCTCAACAGCCGTTAGAGCTTGGACACGGGCCACAGGGCATCTTGGGGAAACATTTAGCAATTTCCCCATCTGCAGCAAGAGGGATGGCTGCTAGGGATTCATCCTCAGCCTCATCCTGAACAAGCCGGGGGCGGGGGGTGGGCTGCAACTACTTCTAACAACCTCCTCAGGGGATCCTGACATGGGCGATCCAGGGACTCCCTTTGGGAAGTGCCCATCTAACTCACCCCAGACAGAGTCGGCTGTTTCTGCAGACGTACGTAGCTCAGGGTAAAGGAAAAGTGAAGCACTGAAATCAGGGCTCTGTGATTCTCAGCTGCCTGCCCCTGCCTAACTGAACCTAGTTCTTCAGATATAAAAGAGGACTAACGGTGGGTCCCTCCACTGACTGTCCTGAGGAAGAAATACTGCATCTCCACATTCACACCTGGCCTCACCGGTCTGTGTACTGTTGCATTGGTTCTGCAGGCTCCTCAAGACCAGGGCTCCAATCCCTCACCCACAGGCCACAGGCTGTGCCAGCATCTGATCTCTCAGGTGGGTCCAGGCCTTCTGTAATAAATCCATCCCGCTGAGCTTTCCCTTCCTGCACACCTTCTGTTTGGTGCACACCTGGTCCTCCTGGGCCAGCCTCTAATTAAAGCAGCCCTAGGTTTCTGAGCATGCTTCACAGGAGTGGTTCATAACAATTAAAATGAGGAAAAGAGACTCTTCTATTTAGGGACCAGGGCCCCAGCCTCCTCCCTCCTTCATAGGAAAGACGAAGAGAAGAAAGAAGGAGGAGAGGAAGGGAATTGGCAAAAATCAACCTCTAGCTGAGTCCCACGCGATTCTTCCTCCAACACACCTTTATTGAGCACGAACTATGCACCAGACCCTGGCAATGGCTCCAAGTTGGCCTCTGGTCCCGGCCACCCTCCTCCATTCGTCAGATTGTAGGAATGTACTGACAGCCAGAGTCTGGAGAAGAATGTTGGAATTTTCACTTGGCCTGGATTTCCCTCTTTCACCTCCTATCCTGAGCTCCTCTCTCCCCTAGCCTCCAGGGGCAAGGCCTTATGCTGACTCCTGGTTCGGGGCCTGGCCCTGTCCGGTTCTCCCCCAAGGGACCCGGTCGTCTGGGAATACTCAGAGTTAGTGGGACAAAACACACTTCTCAGTCGTTGCACACTGGTGTTTCGTGAGCAGCAGTGTCCTGCTCCGAGGGATGTGCTGCTAGAGTAGCTGAAGATAGAACTCACTCGAAGCTTGCACATGCCTGAGCCTTTAACGTATTCATTGGAGTGGATTCAGGGTTATTTCTACCTTCACATCCCTGTCAATCATTTGTGTCTCATCCTGGTCCCACAAGTGGACTTAGGGATGGTGCCATGGGTTGCACAAACTCTCACCTACTCATCTGCCATAGGAGACCCTGGTGGGCAGCCCCATGGATGTTGTCTTAGGCTCTCTTTCTTGCAGTCCTCAAGAAAGGGAGGAAACTTCTTTCTATCTTGATGATAACACAGATAAGAATGATGATGTTGGCCTTCAGCCCTCCCCCAGGTCACCTCCATTCTCAGCCTGTCCCGAGCAGGGTGACCCCTGTCCTTAAATCTCACGTCTCCTTCATGAAGCAGGCCTTGGCATACCCATTGTACACAGAGGATTTGCCAAATAAAGGCAGATTAGGTTTTAAGCTCAAATCGGACTCTTGCAATAAGCGTGTTAGTCACTGTCTGTCAATCTTTGTTTGGCCTTATCACTTGGCTCAGGGCCTTGCACAGACACCATTCCCAATAAATGTGGATGATCAAGTGGAATGGGTGATCTTGGAATGATCTGGAATCATTTAGACTTTGGTGTAACTTTCTGAAGAGCGTATTTACACTTTATTTTTTTTAAGGTTTTATTTATTTATTCATGAGAGACACAGAGAGAGGCAGAGACACAGGCAGAGGGAGAAGCAGGCTCCCTGCAAGGAGCCCGATGCAGAACTCGATCTCAGCACCCCGGGATCAGGATCTGAGCCGAAAGCAGACGTTCAACTGCTGAGCCACCTGGGTGTCCCTGTGTTTACACTTTAAAGGAGGGAAGAGAGATGAGAAGAAATAACTGGAGGGATCTCTGCTTGGCAGAAAGTGGAGATGTTGCCGGGTGCCCCTCCCTGCCCCCTTCCCTATCCCAGTGGGCACCAAGGGACAGAGCAACACACCTCCTTAGCCCTCAGGGGAGCCAGGTGTCCTAGCTTACTCTCGTGGGGCCCCCGGGAGAGGTCATCTAGGCTGCCTCGCATCCCCAGGGTTCTCAGCAGTGTGGGGCCTGTGCCCTCACTTGGGGGGGATGTGAGACAAGGGTCTCGAATGCACACGTGTCCCTTGGGCCCTGAGGACCTGCGGGCACAGGGGAGTGAGCAGACTCCCTCCCCGCCACCCTCAGCACGGCCGCACCCACAGCCTGTCCCTGGAGTGCGGCTCCTTCCGCCAACGAGGTGGGTACCAAAGGTCACCGCCTATCTTCAGCTGCTGTGACCTCAGCAAGGGGACGCCTGCCAACTGTGTCTTCCTGCCCTCTCCACCCCGCTTCTATATGTCATCTGACGGCTGGAAGCCAGGAGCCCTCCCCGGTAGTCTGCTCAGGATTTCCTCCTCCGGCAGAGTCAGGAACCAACGGCGAGCTTTGCCCAAGCCCATGGTGTGCAGGGGGAGTCAGTGCCCCCCCACCCCCGCCGGGTTTCCCTGAAGACTCCAGCACAGACTCTCAAGCATCCTCCAACCCTCAGAGCACTGAGAGCGCTTCCCTCCTATTTCTTCAGCAGGGTGAAGGGCCTGTCCTTCCCTTCATCCACTCATTCATTCATCCACTCATTCATTCATTCATCAGCCAGGCATTGATTCATTCTCTGCTGATTCCAGGAGCATCGATTCCCCTCTTTTCCACAAACATTTGGGTCAGGCTCTGCGTTCCAGAATTTCCGCTGAGTCACAACTGTGAGCTGGCAGTGAGGGTGTCTGTTCAGTTCTCTAAACCTACTTCCCTGTGTTTGGCTTCCCGCGTTGGCCATTTGACCTTGACCTGATTGATTTCACAGAAGCAGCTGGAACTGGGCAGGAAACAGAAGGCTCCAGAGGGGAAAGTGGCTGAGCTTCAGAAGAGCTGCTCGGGGTGTGCGGCCGGAGCAGGTTTGCCTCTGAATGCGAGTCTTTGTCCTCTCCTGGCCTGGCTCAGGACGGGGCTGGGAAGGCAGGCCCGGCCCCGTGGCCCCACCAAGGCAGGAGGCTAACAGGTTACCAGGACTTTTGGCTGGAAGCAGGAGTCGCTGGTGTGTGGCCTTCAGGCTTGGCTCCCACCCCTGCTGCTCACTCACTCGGAATCTTCTTCTGGATCTGAAGATCTGTGAGCAAAATGAGAAAACACATAATTCTGTTCTTCTGTTTCTCTTAGCGTAAACATTCTTTTTCTTGGGTTCTTTTTTTGGGAGCAAAACAAAATGGGAAGGAAAGAAAGCCAAAAGCAGCAACACCCGAGGCTAAATTGTAGGCCTGAAAAAAAACAAACAGAGGAGCCTGTGCAGCCATCTCTGTGATGCCTGTGTGATCTTGAGCGAGTTATTTAACTTCTCTGGGCCTCACGCTGCTCAGAGGATCCAGCTGTGGTGAGGCCTAGCTGGGTGTGTCTGTGTTCCTTGATTTATATATTCCTTATATTTTTGAGCCTGATTACACCAACAACATAAAGAGCCATAAAGGTCCTCAGTGATGCTGTCCCACCACGCTGTGGGCAGTTTTGCGGTATTGCATTCAAGGAGCCAAAGTTGCTATTAGTTTCTGTTTTTTCCAGAAAGCTAAAGGGAAACACAGAGTTCTATTGTTAGGAGAAACTTCTCCTTTTCCAGTGGGGCAAATTCTCCAGGCGCACGCCCAGCAGAAGGCATCAACTCCCTGGCTTTGTCCGTTGAGATACGCGCACCCTTTGGGAAAGCTCCCGGAGTTGTTTTTCTCGCTCTGTTCCCCAGCAAGAGGAAAGAGGAGGTAGCTGGGTTTTGTTACTCAGCAATCGACAAAAATGAGGCGAATGAGACAGTCTCCCCCCTCCAGAAAGAAACTACTCCCATTTTCCAGGAAGAAACATTTTTTTGAAACGTGCCATTCGACTATCTACTTTCCATCTGATTTCAGGTACCACGAATGTGAAAGAGCCAAGGCAGGTGTAAGCTGGAGAAGAAAGACAAACAGGGAAGGCTCACACATTGGAAGAGCACTAAGTAAGATTTACTACTGAGCCAGCAAGCGGGACGACAGTGTGGTCGATATGCATCTTGCCAACAAGCACAGCGTGTCTTACAGATAGTATTTGGTTCTTCACAGACTAGCGTATTCTCGGTTGAGGGTGGGGACGAGGAAGAGAGCACTTGACAGTCCCCCGGGAGTTTTTGTAGACCTCACACACCCGTTTCCCCACCCTTTTGCAGAGATTTTGGTGCCCTCCTATTTGAGAAGCGTGGTGCCATTTACGGACATGTTCCCAAAGATAACCCATGGTACTTTCATTCTATGAACAGATCAGAGCATAGAAAAAATGAAATTATGCTACTTCCCACCAATCAAACTCTTCTTCAGGCCAGACCTCAGCCCAGTCTTAGAGCCTTGGCACCAACCCACAGGCTCACCAGTCTTTATGAATTTGATCCTTTGCATTTAATTAAAAGAAATCATTTAAACTTACAGGGAACATTAAGTCATTGGTAGCTATGGGAGACCAGGAGGTCATGGGTAATTGATATCCAGTGATAATCCCCAAGCCTCAATTGGATCAGTGATTTCAACTCCCCCTCCAAATAGACTTTTATTGGAGTGCTAATAATGTCGCTGCTTCGGCTGGTTTGTGCCCCATCTCCTATCCTCGCCTTACTCCATCTCCCAGTGGAAGAGCTAAGTATTGAAAAGACCCATGGGCAGACAGCCAGTGAAGGAAGTAGCTGCAATATCCCACAGCACAGAATAATTGAGCTGCTATATACGTGCGTCCCACTTCAAGTACAGCTAATACCAAAAAATTCAAATCTAAAAACCTACAAATAAGTGCATGGTGAGTACTACAAATACGTGTGTATTACAAACAGATGTTTGCTTCATACACAGACTCACCATGAGGTTCTTGAAACCAGTGGTTATTAATTTCTGTAGGTTCTTGGACTCTTCAGAGAAATTAAAGAAAGCTACGGACTCTTTCCTCAGAAAATTGCGTTCACACATATATGCACAAAATTTCACTTACAGGGTTGGGTGTTTCATAGAACTGCTCAAAGGCTTGTAAATACAATGCAATAGGTTAGGCCTGGTGTGAAGAATAAAACTTTCTTCCAAGCTTGCGACCTATGAGAAAGAAGAGTATATCATATAAGACTGTGTTAAGGGAGGGACACCTGGGTGGCTCAGTGGTTGAGCATCAGGGCGTGATCCTGGGGTCCTGGGATCGAGTCCCACATCGGGCTCCCTGCAGGGAGCCTGCTTCTCCCTCTGCCTATGTCTCTACCTCTCTCTCTGTGTCTCTCATGAATAAATAAATAAAATATATTTTTAAAGACTGTGTTAAGGGTTATAATAAAAGACCTAAAGTGCACCAGTAAAAAAGTATGCATAATCTAATAATGTATATTTTATCAGGTAGGATGAATGGGTATTAACCAAGTCTGTTCATCTTAAAGACAATACTTTAATATCCTTATAAAAATTACTTCAAAAAATATACATCTGGTATAAATCCCTGAAATCTATTGGGAACTTCTGCGTAGTGACATAAGAGGGCAGTGTAAGAATCAATTATTTCTGACAAGAACAGGGTTGTCAAAAATGACATCACAGAGAAGGTGACATTTAAATGGAGCCCTGAGTGTGACTTGAAAAGAATTTTAATAGGTGAGAAGACATAACATTAATGTGTTAGGAATTGTAACCAGTGGAAGGTGAACCAGCAATAAATATCCTGCCTCTCTGGAACTGAAAGTCATTGGCATTTATCAAAATTGAGAAGCACGTCAAATGCATAGGTGATAGGTCTATTCGAAAGCTGTTTTCTCCCACCTTCATTCGTATTCTCTTAATTTTACCTACAGAAATGTGTTCCCTCCTCGAAAGGGGTCTTTGTAAACCCCATCTAAAATGTGTTGTTGGCCTTCCAGGCCTTGGGCAATAATGGTCTCTCCCTATAGCAGGAGATTGAAATAAAAAGCCGGGTCCACACAAGCGCACACACATGAACTGCCAAAACCCAACGCCAGCACAGGGAAAGGAGGCTCCAAAAGGAGCACCAAAGATGGAGAATTTCACTTTGCAAAAGCAGGTACCTGACAGGCTCAGCTTTGCGCAGAGTAGCCTTGCAAAACTTATTTCTTGAATAGATTATATCTGTAAGGAATTCTCAAATTTAAATTCAAACTCTTTGCCCTTCCCTTAGCAATGGGAACTGGAATTACTTGGTCATCTGTTTTTGTTTTTGTTTTTATCGAAATTCTGTTATGAATATTTAGACCAGGTGTTTTAAAAAATTAGATCTGTTTCAAATTAGAACTATTTCTGTTTCAAACAAAATCTAATATAAGATGTTTATAAAAGGGGGAAGCAGCTCTGGTTATAGCAGGGTAGCTCAGCAGGAGTGAGAAAGGGAAGCAGGCCCACCACCCGGCCTTCCCCCAACACGGGAGCCATGGGCCAGCAGCGGCAGCATCACCTGGGGGCTGGTGAGACATGTAGCATCTCAGGCCTCACCCCAGACCTGCTAAATCAGAATCTGCATTTTTATAAGATCCCATGTGATTCGAATGCACATGAAAGTTTGTAAAGCTCTGCTCTAAGGAAACTTCAGCCTTGTTTTAGACAATGTTTATTAGTGGTAAAGATGGGTTGAAATTATTTTCATTTTAAGATGGAAATAGGTTACAGGTGGCATTACTGTCTCTGGAAACTTATGAAGCACAGAGGGACCCCATAATAGATTATCCTCTGCCAAAGGTGGAAGTAGGTAAGTCCCTCTGAATACCCTCAGGCCCAGCTGACTTTGCAGGAGTCACCAGAAGTCACAGTACTTTGCCTCTGGTGCTAAACTCTGCTGCTGGGCTTCTTCCTGGTGGTCCCATCCTCCTCACTGAAATCACTGAGCCCACTTTATAAGCAGCAATTTACCACTTCCCCACCCACAGTGGTCAACCAGGATGGTACCTTTAAAGATGCTGGCATCCCTATTACCAGTGTATTTCTCTGGGCCATCCTGGGGACATCGTTAGAAGGCAGGTGAGCAGGTTATAAATCCACTCCAACAGTCCTATCTCCTTGTGTTTTTATGCTTCTTTTAAACATGTCTAAGAATTTTTGGCATCTTCACTTAATTTCTACCTACATTTCTGTCAATTAAACAAGCAAACAGAATCATCCCCAGCTACTCAAGAATCTAAAATCTTAAACAGGTGTACTCATATTGGTAAATTTTACCCCAGAATCATCGCAGAGGAGCTGTGATCCTGAGGTCCCTAAAGCTAAAATAGTTCTAGGCAACCCACCAAGGCCCTACTTGATTCATATTACCAAACAAACAAACAAACAAACAAACAAAATGTGCCAACTAACCAACCCAACAAAGAAACAAGCTAACAAAACTTTTTGGTGAGAGGCCATTGGACTGATACCAAGGACTTGAATCATTAGGGAGTCATGGCCTCCTACTCAGTCCCAGGGGCAGTTCAGAGATGCAAAACAAGGGATGTGTTACCTTTGAAGAAAGATTACCACTTGAAAGATGCAGGAGTGAGGATTCCTATCACACTACCCTACAAATCACTTTTGGCCTATGTAGAAGACAGGTATGTGCCTTGAAGAACAACAGTGGGCCATTGTGAAATCAATCAAATGGGGACTCTAATTGTAGATGCTGTTCCAGATATAGACTATTTATTGGAGAAAATCAATATAGCTGCTAGAACCAGGTATATACCTGTTATTGATCCGGAAAACACTTCTTCCTTTTACCATAAGCAGAGAATACCAAAACCATTTTTATTTCACCTAGCAGAGACAACAATATACTTTCACTGCCGTACTCAAGACTACATCCCTTTTATGCCTCTGTGTCATGTTTAATCTGCAGAACATTTGACCACTGATCCACTACGTTGATTATATAATGCTGATAGGACAGCAGGAAATAGCAAGTATCCAGATACCTTGATATGACTTATGTGTATTGGAAAGTGGGAGATAAACTCCATAAAAACGTTAGAGTACGGTGGTTTAATCAAGTTTCTGACGTATGGTATGGCATTCTTAGGCACGCTAGGATATCTCTTCTGAAATGAAATACAAATTCTATACTTTGCATCCCTCCATTAATAAAGAGATACAAAGTTTGGTGAGTATCCTTCTATTATGAAGATGACTAATTCCAAATATAATCCAACGCAGGTACTGGGGAACCTCAAGGTTGCCAGTTTCAAGTGGGGAAGAGAAGTTTATTCTAGCAGAATAATGCTCCAGTACAAACAGCTTTGTAACTTGGAACTTAATAAAAATTACCTCAGAATGTCTTCAATAGACCACTGCTGCATGGAAGCTATAGCAAGACATGGTGGAGGAAATTATCACAGGTCCCCCGAGTTTAGAATAAATCCACATCTGTCCCTTTGAGAAGCAGTTTTTATCTTGCTGCTAGTACCATTTAGAGTCTGAATGCGCATGAAACTTCAGTTGCACATCATGAACTTGCTTTGACCTATGAATCCACCAGTCAGTTATGTCCAAAAGTATTGAGTCATCCGTAGCAGTGAAATGTCCAAATTGGACCTGAGCTAGTCCTGAAAGTATAAGTAATTTCCATTCACAAAGGCATCTTGTTCCATGTCATCTGAACCTGCAGTATCATCACCCCTCTTTCAACCTACACCTATGGCCTCATGTGGTATAACATAGGACCAGATGACTAAAGAGGAAAACTCAACCTTAGTCCGTAACTAGTTCTGCATGATGTACAAGATTCTGGTTAGAGGAGCACCACTATAGTATTATATCCCCAGTTAGAGTTGGCCCCAAAGCACAGTGGGGAAGAGAAGTTGTCTCAAGGACAGAATTTTTAGTGGCATATCTGATTTCTGCTTTACCTGAAATATACGGATCTACGCTAGTTTGTATATATTACCTGGATATACAGATCTACACTAGTTTGTAAGCAGTGCCTGAATGCTTAGCTAGATGGTCAAGGACATGGAAAGCTCAAAATAAGAGAATTACTGATAAAGGAAGTTTGGGACAAGTACTTGTGGATGGAATTCTCAAAAGGATCCCAGAGCTTGGAGACTATTGTCTCATGTGATATTCACCAAAAGACCCTTCAGCGGAGGTAGGTAGCATGGCTGAGTCTGTGGATGCCACTCAACCTTTCCTCAGTCACCCATTCCTGGGAGGAACAGCCAGTCACCTGGCAACAGGTTGATGATATTAGACCCCATTTTCTTCCTCATGAAAATAGGTACTTTCAAAATAGGAACTTGCTTTTCCAATCCTTCTTTACTTCTTCCAAAGACATCATCAATGGGTTTTATTGAATGATGTTTCATCTGGTATTCCACTCAATTTTGCTTCTGACCAAGAAATTTCAGTTCATACCAAAAGAAGAGTCTGTGGCTTTGCCCAAGGAGTTCACTGGTCTTACTCTGTTGCTCAGCACTCAGAATCAGTCTTAGAGAATGTAGAACAGTCTATGGAAGACTTACAGCATCAAGTAAGAGACAACACTGTGAGCTGCATTGCTGCCCCAAGGGAGGTAGGATGTGTCTTGAACCATTGATCAATAGAGCCAGAATACAGTTGATAGGACAGCAAACCTCACTATTACTCTTAAGGACCATTTGCAAGAAAGTCATATAAATCCACCAGATCTCAGCCCCCCTCACACATAAAGGTTTCCATCAATCTGCAGGTAAAGAATCTCAATAAGCAGGCTCTAACTGAAGGCAAACAAAGTAGAATGGGCAGTAGAGGAATTTATACACACCAACTATGGCCTTCTGGCCCATTATAAAGATGAATATTGTAGTAACTACTCATGTAGGGTTTGTCTCTCTGTTAGGTATGAACTAACCGAATGTATGCATACTAACCAACTTTCCTTTTCCCTTCACACCTTCCTCTGCTGCTTGAGTATATTGTCAGTTGTTAATTGTGTATTTTGATGTTTGGGTTTTGGAACATTAAAATAGGATTGGAACTGAACCAGAGAAGAGGTTACATCATCAGATGCCAAAGGCTGTCAGGAGAGGAGTTGGGATCTCTTCTTTTGAGGAAAAGATGAGCACTTTGTGCATGAATAGTTACATTATGTGAGGGAAATGTGTTACTACTCTGGTTGGTAGGAAGTTCACCCCAGATGGTGTATGTGGATGTTGAGTTGCTAGAGAGAAGGACTGCAATGGATACCACAGACCAGCCCTCTCAGCTTCCTGGAGGTGTGCCAACCCATGCTGCAAAGGCCAGAGAGATAAAAGTTGCATTTCCCATATTGCATTGCCACTAGGATTTGTCAATTTGATGCATTCAGGTCAGACTTGAATCGGAACTGAGAAGAGTAGAAAGAGAGGCAGGTGTGAAGCATCCATTTGGGATATGGATCTTGGCAGATCTACCAGAAACCTGTTTAGGCAGCTCCCTTTGGTTTTCCTGGTTGCTGCAGGGGCCAGCTTTCTGATCCTTTGCCTTCTGCTCCCCCAGTGCCAAAGCTCCCACTCACAGCAGAAGCTACAAATATGAGTTCAGGGGCCGAGAGTTGTTGGGACTTCCACAGAGAAACCTAGCAGCCCTGTAAACATCTAAGTCCTATTACCAAATCCATTTCTGCTTAAGTTAGCTAGAGAGGTTTCCTTTCTCTACCAGGAACCCTGGCTGATGCTCTGGGAGGAGGTCAATGTTGGCAATAGAAGCTCCAGAAACATAAAAACGGATTTCTATTCATTTAGGCACCATGGGCTATTTATGGACACTCATGAGAAATAAAGAGAATATACCAATTGTATAAACCTATAATGTAAAGGGCATTTTTCAAAAGGCTTGGGAAAATACACTGGTCTAGTGAGTCATTATGACCCTTCACCTCTGAAAACAATGGTGCATTAGGGCTCAAAACACACACTGTATTTGCATTTAACAACATGAAATCACTACAAATATAAATGTGCCCTCACGGCTAAGTGGCAGCCTGCCCACTGGCTTGTGTGCTACAGCAGGTGGCCTGGGTTCAAATAGTGTGTCTACTGCTTGCCAACTATGGGATGTTAAGCAAGTCGCTTACCCTACCTGAGCTTTATTTTCTCCTTCTGTAAATTGGGGATAATTATAGTACTGGCATCACAGGGCTGCTCTGAAGGCAAACTGAATTAATGTATGTGAAATGCTTGGAGCAGTGTCTGGGGACTAGTAAATACTCCACATATGTTTGCTGCTGCTGTTATTATTATTATTATTATTATTATTATTATTATTATTATATATTAACATGTAGGGTTCTGAACTTAATGGTAAAAGAAAAATGCAGAAAATATGAAGACAGTAAAAGACATACTACACTTTGTTGGAGACAATATAATACCTTTAAGTGCCACATGCCCCCTGGACATGATTCCTTATAGGAGTACCTGAAATTGTGTTGTCAGCCCTCAAGGCTGGTGTGCCTAAGGGAATCCCACTTCATGGAGAATTTATTTCCATGACATGCTACTGCAGCCAGGAAGTTCTCTACCCATGAGTCAGCATACCTGTGGGTGAGGCCTGCCTCTACCACTGCCACCTACTCACTGTGAGTGTAACACCCTGGACTTCGATTCTATTCTCTACTGAGTGAATCTATTAGCTGGAAATAGTAAGCCCTTTCAAACCACCCCCAGGGACGTCATCAGGCTGGATGTAATTATGGGTGTGAACCTTGTCTGTGAGACTTCAAAGGACATGTGGGAAAAAGGGGCATCCCTGATGTTTATGGCCATCCTTCAGTGCTGGTCTATGTCTGCACTATCTAATATAGTTGCCACCAGGTTTATGTGACATTGAGTACTTGCAGTGTGGCTGGTATGATTGAGGCACTGATTTTCACATTTTATCTTTTTTTTTTTTTTTAGATTTTATTTATTTTTATTTAGAGAAAAAGAGAGAGAGAATATACAAGCAGGGAGAGTGGCAGAGAGAGAGAGAAGCAGACTCACCACTAAGCAGGAAGCCTGATGTGGGGCTCAATCCCAGGACCCTGAGGTCATGACCTAAGAAGGCAGATGCTTAACTGACTGAGCCACCCAGGTGCCCCTCATTTTATCTATTTTTAATTGGTTTAGATATTTAAGTAGCTACACATGGCTAGTGACAGAGCACTGGACCACAGAGCTCTAGACTGTTAGCTCCAAAAAGTCAGGAACTGTGTCTGTCTTCTTCCTCACTGGAGCCAAGGACTCAGGTACCTGGTTGTTGCCCCCAAAAATAACGTGTCAAGTAAATTACTGTTCAAATGACAAAAAGTCTGCCTGCCATCATTTCCATATATGTGAAAAGTTGATGATTCTGTTTATGTCAGTATTGCCCAGAATGAAGATAACATCTCAGGACAATGTGGCAAGGATGGGAAAGGAGAGAAGGCCAGATGTCAGGTCTATTCCAACAGATCCTATCTCCTGGGGTCTACAGGTGAAAACTCACAGGGGTCATTGCAAGGTCACATGTAGAACCTGGCAAGTCAACTCTGGAGAATGACTTTGTAGAGCATAATATCAATGCTCTGTCCAATCTGACTGGATCCACTTTAGTGAGCTTTTGCTTCAACAGCCAGCACCTATAGCTCTCCTTGGCAGGAATGACCTCAGATTCCTTTGTTCCACCCCACGGCACACAGAGAGCTAGAAGTACTTAAGAGTGCCCCAGGTACTCCTCACCTTTGAATGATGGCTACACAAGCATGAGTTGGGAGTTGGGAGACCGTGAGTTGGGAGACCATGAACTGTAACCTACATCCCGGGGCTCCCTGCAGAAGTGGGCTGAAGCTGCAGTAGGTAGACTTTGCCTGGGAGTGTATTCTTTCTGGCTTCCTCCCCTTTCTGGTTTTGCTGCCCCTACTCCCTTACCATTCTCCCTGGGAACCCTCCCTTGAAAATGAGTTGCACCCAAATCCTCCTCCAAAGATCTTCTCTGGGGAACCTGACATAAGAAGACACTTTGCTAAACAAACTTTAAAAAGGTTATGTAAGAGGCACCAGGGTGGCTCAGTGGTTGAGCATCTGCCTTTAGCTCAGGTCATGATCCCAGGGTCCTGGAGTCAACTACTGCATCAGGTTCCCCGCAGGGAGCCTGCTTCTCCCTCTGTGTATGTCTCTGCCTCTCTTTCTGTGTCTCTCATGAATAAATAAATAAAATCTTTAAAAAAAAACAGTTAAGTAACTAATAAGATTATTAATTTGCTGAGTCTACAAGTAATATCTCAAGGCATAGCACTTAACCACTGGCAAGTTGAAGTTTAAATGTCACTGGATGAGGTGACTTGGTGGCTTGGTCGGTTAAGTGTCTGCTTCGGTTCAAGTCATGATCTTGGAGTCACAGGATCAAGCCCCTCACTGGGCTCCCTGCTCAGCAGGGAATCTACTTTTCCCTCTGCCCCTCACCCTGGTCATGCTCTCTCTCTGTCTCAAATAAATAAATAAAAACCTTTAAATAAATAAAAAATGAATAAATGTCACTGGTTGAACTAAGAATTAGAGCAAAATGTGGGAGGATTTCCAGTGATGTTTCCATTAACACCAGGTAACCTGGTAGCTTACCAGGCATCATGAAAGAAATATTATCCTGGAGAGATGGTACTAAAACCAGCCTTCCTCCCCCTAGGCAGAGACACATAGACACATTCTTTAGCTCCCTTCAGGGTATGTGCCCAGAGGACCCCACCCTTTGCTTTGGATGACACACAGGATGTTAGGCTGTGACCACACACTTGAACTACAACAGTCAGTTCTCTTCCAGTCTTTGCATTCCACGCATGTTTTCTTAAGGCTACACCCTCATCTCTGTGTTAGTCAGGATTCTCTAGAGAAACAGAACCCATAGGATAGATAGATAGATAGATAGATGATAGATAGATAAACAGGTTGATTGATTTTAAGGAACTGACTCATGTAATTGTGGAGGCTGACAAGTCTGAATTTGCATGGTAGGCAGCAAGCAGTAGGCCTAAGGAAGAGTTGACATGTAGCTAGAGTCTGAAAGCATCTGAAAGCAGAATTCCCTCTTCCTCAAAGGATCTGTCTTTTTCTCTTTAGGCCTTTGACTGATTGGACAGGCCTACCTGCATTTTAGACGATAATATGCTTTACTCAAACTCTACTGATTTAAATGTTAATCTCATCTAAAATATAATGTCTTCATGGCAATATTTAGACTGATGGTTGACCAAAACTTAGGTGTGATGGTGAACCAAATTGACACATAAAATTACTTATCACAGCCACCTTGATTGAATTGTGTTTTACACTTCAATTTAGGATGCACTCTGTCCTCCCTTATGGACAGGTCACTAGCTTTCCCAGGAAAAAGCTGTCACTCCATGTGGTTGATCTCATTCATCGTATGTTGGGTATTGTTGACTTAATCTTTCTGACCTGAATCCCAAATTTGCAAATCAATATATTAACATACTATCTTATTGATTTGAAATGTTGCCTACCAAAGAAGTTCATTAAACATTCAGCACCCCAGAATTTTATTGGAGAGTGGTCATACAGGCATCCCCAGATGCCCATTTGAGTTTTTTAAAAGATGCAAAAGCAATTCAGTGGAAAGAGGATAGTGTTTCAATACATGGTACTTGAAAATTGGACATCCATAAGCAAAAAAAATGAACACTCACCTAATCTCATGTCTTCTGTAAAAGTTATCTAGACTTCTGGTTTCTGCTCTAAATTGCAAAGAGCTTGGAAGTCATCACTCCCACCTCACAACAAGAAAAAATTTGAACAAACCAAAAATCCACAACTCTTCTGAGATCCATCAGAAAATTGGGATCACAGAGCAAAATATTGCCCCAAAACTAGAGAGACAAGTACATACAGATCATAGCTTGAATATTGAGAATTATAGTTTACTGGAAGCAGAAGCCACTGAAGCAAGTAACTGATAGACAAGAACATTTTAATGGTAATTAACTAATTGCTTGAGGCTGAGTGTGGACTAACTTGAGATCCAAAAACTCCTGGGGGCCTTTGGTGGCTGGAGGGAAGGTGGTGGTACCCACACTTTCATCAATTTTACTTCTAAAAGCCTCACCAGGTTCTTAGAGAAGAGGAAAACTAACCATTTCTAAATATGCTTGGAAAAATCTCCTCTTAACAAAGGCCTTCCCTCAAAGGAAACTACTTTACAGAGACTTAACAAATGTAGGGGAAAGAAAATATCGACTCTAGCCCCCTCTAGCCTTACTGTCTCACCTCAGGCAGAATAAAAACCTGAAAAGCACGGTGAAAGCCACAGCCCAGAGGCACAGGCTCACTGAAGGACTGAGTCCTAATCATCGGACTCATCATACCTTACCTCCAAACCGACAGGCTCCTGTATATCAACAGGGAACTATAGCTGGAAGAAATGTAAGGCTAACACTCTATTTAAGAAGGAGTCTCAAGGAAAACTCCAAGATTACAGAACGAAAAGCAAAACAAGAACATTAGAGGAAATTGAAGACTTGGGCAGTTATAGGCAACCCTACGTTAAACACAAAATAACTCGTAGCCAGACAAACAGAAAATTCTACATTAAAGACCTTTTTGCCTCAGCTTCTATTGCCAATACATCGTGTCTGTTTTTCAAAATAAGATTACAAGCATTCTAAAAGATTTTTTAGAAGTCTGAGACACAAAGCAAGCATCAGAACCAGATTCAGATATGACACTAATCTTGAAATTATCAAACCAGAAATTTAAAGTGATTTTGAATACTATGCTGCAGATCCCAATGGGAAAAAGTGGGCAACATGCAAGAACTGATGGGTAATGTAAAAAAAGAGAAATAAACCCCAAAGTACATGCTAGAAATAAAAAACATAGTCACAGAAATGAAGAATGCTTTTGATGGGCTTATTTGTACACTGGACACAGCCAAGAAAAGAATTGGTGAGCTTTAAGCTATGTCAATAAAAATTTATGAAATTGAAATACAGAGAGAAAAAAATAATTAAACCAAAAAAAAAATAATATGCAATAACTGTGGGACAATTACAAATTATAGTTATGTGTTAACATAAACATAATGAGAATACCGGAAGGAGAAGGAAAAGAGGAATGAGCAGAAGAAATATTTGATGTAATAAAGGTGGAGAATTTCCAAATATTAATTACAAAAGCCAAACTATGGATGCAAAGGGCAGAGAATACCCATCAAGATAAATACCAAAAGATCTATTCCTAGGCATACCATAGCCAGATTGTAGAGAAACAAAGACAAAGAGAAAATCTTGAAAGAAGCCAGGGTTGGGGTGAGGAGAGGACATCTTATGTATAGAGGAACAAAGATAAGAATTACATAAGACTTCCCTTCAGACTTTTTACACAGTTGACATGACTGTCTAAATAGAATTCTGAAAGAATTGACAAAAAGAAAACCTCTGGAACTAATAAAAGATTGTAGCAAGCCTGTAGGATACAAGGTTAATATACGAAAGTCAGTTGCTGTGTACCAGCAATGAGCAAGTAGAATGTGAAATTTAAAACATAACACCATTTACATTAGCACTCTCCAAAATAAAATACTTCTGTATAAATCTAATAAAACATGTATGAGATCTATATAAAGGAAACAGCAAAACTCTGATGAACAATTTCAAAGTAGAAATAAATGGAGAGATATCCCATATTCATGGATAGGAAGATTCAGTACTGTCAAGATATCAGTTCTTCCCAACTTAATCATTCAATGCAATCCCAATCAAAATCCCTAGCAAATTGTTTTGTCGATATTGACAAACTAACTCTAAAGCTTATGTGGAGAAGGAACATACCCAGAATAGTCAACACAACATTGAAGGAGAAGAACAAAGTTGGAGGAGTAATATTACCTGACTTCAAGACTTATTATAAAGCTACAGTAATCAAGAAAATGTGGAATTGGTGAAAGAATAGAAAAGTAGATCAATGGAACAGAATAGAGAGCCCAGAAATAAACCTGCATAAATGGTCGACTGACCTTTGACAAAGGCGCAAAGGCAGTACAACAGAGAAAAGATAGTCTTTTCCACAAATGGTGCTGGAACAATGGAATATTCACAGGCAAAAACAAAAACAAACAAACAAAAAACCCAAAACAAACCTGGACACAGACCTTTACACCCCTTTACAAAATACTAACTCAAAATTCCATTCCTAAATATAAAATTCAAAACCATAAAACTCCTAGAACATAAAATAGGTGAAAACCTAGATGACCTTGGGTATAGCAATTACTTTTTAGATATTATACTGAAGGTATGATTCATGAAAGGAAGAAGTGATAAGCTAGATTTTGTTAAAATTAAAGAGAAAGTGTCAAGAGAACAAGAAGGCAAGCCACAGGCTGACAGAAAATGTTTACAAAACACACATTTGATAAAGTATTGCTTTCCAAATATACAAAGAACTCTTAAAATTCAACAATAAGTAAACAAACAAAAATTGGGCAGGAAACCTTAGCAGATGTCTCACCAAAGAATATATACAGATGGCAAATAAACATATGCAAACATCATATGTCATCAGGGAAATAAACATTGAAACAGCAATAAGCAATAGTAATACACACTTATTAGCATGGTCAAAATCTGGAACATTGACAACACCAAATTCTGGTGAGGATGTGGAGTAACAAATTCTGATTCATTGCTAGTGAGAATGCAATATGGTGCAGTCATTTTGGAAAACGGTTTGGCAGTTTCTTACAAAATTAACAAAATGTTACCATATGACCAGCAATAGCACTCCTTGGTATTTACCAAAAACCCCTGAAAACTTATGTCCACATAAAAACCATCAGGATGTTTAAAACAGCTTTATTCATAATTGCCAAAATCAGGGAGCAACCAAGATGTTCTTTAGCAGATGAATGGATAAAATAGACTGTGGTACATCTAGACAATGAAATACTACTCAGTACTATGAGCTGGGAAACCATGAAATGTGTATGTTAGTGAAAGAAACCAATCTAAAAGGGCTACATACTGCGTGATTCTAACTCTATGACATTCTGGAAAAAGCAAAACTATGGAGACAGTGAAAAGAACAGTGGTTGCCAGGGGTTGGTGAGGGGTAGTAGGAAAGAGGAGTGAATAGGTGGAACATTGAAGATTTTTAAAGCAGTAGTAGAAATACTCTGTATGGTATCATAATGATGGTTATATATCATTATACATTTGTGCAAATCCATAGCATGTACAACACCAAGAGTGAATTATAATGTAAACTGTGGACACTGGATAATCATGGTGTGCCAGTGTGGATTCATCAACTGTAACAAATATAGCACTCTGGGAAGGAATATTGATAATGGAGGAGGTGATGTATCTGTATGGGCCAGAGGTATATGGGAAATCTCTACCTTCCTCTCAATTTTACTGTGAATGGAAAACTATTCTAAAAAAAAATACCAGTCTTATAAAAAGAACACATTGCCATTTATATTAGCATCATCTAAAAATGAAATAGGCCTAAATCTAATAAAATATTCATAGGATCTATATGAGGAAAACTACAAATCTCTGGTGAATGAAATTTTGATAAGATCAAAATGAATGGAAAGATACCCATGTTCATGGATAGGAAGACTCAATATGGCTAAGATGTCAGATCTTCCTAACTTGACCTATAAATTTAATACAGTCACCATCAGGATTCTAGCCTGTTATTTTGTGGATGTTGAGAACATGATTCCAAAGTTAATATGGAGAGGTAAAAGGCCCAGAATAGCCAACACAATATTGAAGAAAAAAAAAAAAAAAAAGAAAAGAAAGAAAGAAAGGTCAGAGGACTAACACTGCTTGACTTAAAACTTATTATAAAGCTACAGTAATCAAGACAGCATGAGATTGGTGGAAGCATGGACAGATTGAGCAGTGGAATAGAACTGAGGACCACAAAATAGACCCTCGCACATATAGCCATCTAATCTTTGACAAAGGAGGAAAGGCAAGTCGATGGAGAAAGGATAGTCCTTTTAACAATAATGCAGGAAAACCTGGACATCTGTATGTAAACAGGGGGAATGTAATATCTAACTTTAAATCTTCCCAAAGTTTGAATTACTGGTACTAGAGGCTTTCCTGAGAGCAAATTTAGAAGGAAGGAGTGTGGCAGGGCATTGGTCACCAAAGTTGTTTTGTTATGTTTTTGTTTTGTTTGGTTTGGTTTTGTTTGGGGTATTTTTGGTTTTTGTTTTGTTATGTTTGAATGGAGGTGGGGGGTACGACCTCTGGGAAGACAGTGTCATTGGAATGAGAACGAAATGCAAAGACTGGAGACTGAGGTCCCTGAAGAAAAGCATTCACCCCATCCTACCAAGGTGTACCTCTCCCTGACATCTTTCAGGAATCCATTAATTCCAGAATGCCTCACCCTAGAAAGGCCTCCCCAGTACCCTGTTCACCTGGGTGAGCAGGCGAGGCCCAGCACAGTACCACAGGCTGGGAATCCTGGTGTTGCCTCCCCGGCTGGGATGTGCTGGGAATTCCACAGGCTCCTTCCCTTCCTGGTCGAATGTAAACCGAGAGTGCCTGGCTCATGCTGAGGAGCCTGGATGACCTTCCTGGGTCCTCTTCCCCTTCCTAGAACTTTGCTCCTCCTTGAGCAGGGTCTGCCCACCAACTCCACATCTGGGTGCCACAAACAGATCTTTGGTATTCAGGTTAATTAATCTCATCAAAGTGTTCCCTTTGAGTGGGAGAATTTCTCAGAGAAGTAGATCTCACATTTGGGTCTGATAGAACATTGGGTCCAGGAGAAAAAGGCAGCACAAAAAAAAAAACGTCTATTTATCCACCCACCAACTGCCTTTCCCTCCAGAAACAGCAGGCTGACAGAGATATCGCCTGCTGTCATTCTGATTCCTTTAGTCCTGAGGTCATGAATAGTAATATATGCAAATAGGCCCCCCTTCCCCTGCCATTGGTCAATAATCTATTTCCAAATAGAATCTTACCTGGAGGCTTCCTCTCAGCCCCCAGTGAACAAATCAGGGTTCTAAACCTTAATTAAACCCTCATTGTTCTGGGTGGTATCTCTGCGGGCAAGGCTGTCCTTTGAAATTCAGATTCCTTGCACAAACAACATTCTAGCATGACACCCCCCACCGTGAGCTTGCTAGTCCAGCTATCTGAGACTAAATTATGCATTTGTCCAGGCTACAGAAAGCTCGGAGAGAGTCGGTTTTCCATTTAGTGCCTGTGTCATTCAACTCTTGCTGCACCAGAGCTCAACTCCAATTCGTTATTTGCATTTATAGATCACAGGGCCAAAACAAAGTTGTTAGTTTCCCTCCATCCCCTTCTCTTAAAAAAATTTGCCTGGAAGCCTTTAGCTGATGTGACAAATGTGAAAAAGCTGGGGGCATGCTGAAGTTTAAAGTTGGTGCTGGCTTTCATCATTGCCTGAATTTTTCCAAGCAACTTTTGAAGCATGAGGAACTAAGTTTTCTTGAAAGAGTACATTTCCCACAGAGAGGTCACCCTCATACCTTGGATGTTGAAACTTTGTAGTCCTGGCTCTACATGCATGTTTCCACAACACTGGAGCCTGGGGCGAGGCCTACTCTGGGGTATTTCAACAGCAGAAAGGGCTCAAAGTTTGGGGACATTCTTTATACCCCTGGTAATATTTTTTTCAAGCCAGATGATCTGGTAAGTTTTGTTTCTAACACTGTGACAAGTCCCAAAAGATATTAGAATGAAATGACATATTGTTAAGGTACTATTTTTAGACTGGGTGACTGGCACCCCTGGGCTAGGCGCCACATGCTGGGGGACCCACTCTTGCCTTCCCCCATGCGTGTCCTTCCTCGCAGGGTCAGGCATCTCAAGAGCTGAGAGGGAAGTTCCATCTGAGGCCAAGTTTCCCTTTAATAAAGATGGTACCCAAGGAACGGCCAAGGGGTGGTTGTTTGCAGGACAGTAGGGATGGGAAAAGCAATACATATCCTGGTGAAGCTAGAGGTGCAGAGAGGGGAAGGGGTATGAGCTGCACATCAGGGTGGGATGTCCCTTTGCTGGGGGCAGGCCTCTCAAGTTACGCCTCTCGTGAAATGCCTCTTTTGAAAATAATAAGATCACATGAAATAAGAACTATATCAGAAAATGCAGGATAAAGGGTGCCCTTTAACAGCATGAGGCATTTGTATGGATGGCACTGCCAGATGGATTTGGAGGGACAAGTCCAGACCGATCCTACACAAAACTACAAATCCCCAGTAAGGCCAAGCTGGGCATTGCTATCCTCCCATCTCCTCCCTCACCCCTCCTCTCCCTGGGCTCCTTGGCTGCCAGCAGATTCTCTTGTCTGCTTCGACATCCCTCATCTGACACCCAAAGTCCCCGCTGAAGTGTAAACGGACCGTTGAGATATTGATTGAATAATGCCTTATGATGTGATGTCCTGGCAATCTTTACATTGAGGAAGGAATTCTTATTCCAACCCAGAGTCTAATCAAACGTGTAAAATATTACAAATATTAAAGTGGAGTGGAGAGCCACCCAGGGGTCTGAGAAGATGCCTCAGCAGGCTAAAGGTCAGATTGGTAGGGAAACACACGCAGACAAACGTGCACGTGGAAGGCAATTGTTGGACTCAGCAGAGTCCTGCTGGAGGGCTGGTGACTCAGAGGGGAGGGTCCACCAGCACTCAACGTGGATGAGGGAGAGAAGGAGCTGGGAAAGCCATATGAGTATCTTCCCTTCTAGAAAACACCATCTTCCTTGATAAAACAACTAAGAGAATCTGTCAGGTGAGCACCAGAGGAGAAATCTCCCGGTGGGCTAGAGGAGGAAGGGCCTTCTGTGAAAGATGCTTTCCCATTCCTCTAACGTGTCTTGATGCTGTGGCCCCCACCTCCACCTCGCAAGCAGGGTCAATGACTTTCTCTCAACCCTCCATAGCACGGTGGCTGCACTCGTGGAATGCTCACATCAAAAGTCACCAAACCCCAGGGCTGTGTTTCTCAACGTGTGGCCTTCAGAAAAGCTGTGTCAAAACCACCTGGGGCCCATCCCAGACTCCCTGAAATCAGAAATTCTGGGTGTAGAACCCAGAAATCAGTGTTAACAAGCCATCCAGGGGATTCTGATGTGGAGCAGTGGTTTGCTCTCGGGGCAAGACGTTGGAATTTTAGGGAGCTCCCCAGGTACATTTTGACACATAGGTCAATGGAGAAAGCATGAAAATTAGGGAAACAAACAAAGTCTCATGACTATATAATCTGACTCCTGGATATAGATAGATCACTCTCTGTGCTTTACAGCCTTGCAAGCCTGATTTCTTCTCACCCTGCCCTGCCTTCACTTGTGAGATGCCATCTTGAATACAGTCACTAAAAGAGAGTTCCTTTAAAGCTTAGACCTTTTGGAGCTACACCAGGAATGATGAATCCCATGCTTATTCCTAACTGTGGCCTGCCCTCCTTGTTCTGTTATCTTTTGATTAGAAGTCTCTTCCAAATAAATGACCCTGGAGATAAAATAGCATGGGGATTTGTAGCTCCTCATGCAGTCTTTGCATGGAGTCTCTGTAATAACTGTTTTCTGGTTTCTGAATTTGATGCTTAGACACCTGGGGGCCCTGGTGACCCTGGAGGGACTGCCCTTCCCAGGACTAGCCAATTAGAGATACTAAGACTTACCTGTGAGTGTGCCTTTCGTATACAAACCAACTAGTTGAAGCAACTACCTCCTTTATCAGGTTTTCACACTTTAGGCCAATCACCCCAGGGCCAGGTACCAGACCACTAGGGACAGACCCTAGGCCCCAGGGCCCCTGAAATTATTCAATTTAGCCAACCCTAAGCCTGTTCACCTTGCCTCATTCATTCCTTCCCACAGAAACCACAATAAAGGCTCTCACCATAGTTCCTCCCACTAGCTCTGCCTCGAGACTGACCCCAATGCTTCCCCACGTGGCCCCATGTCATGGTCTTCCCTGCACCCTGGGATCAGTGACTATGACCAGCTCTCTCTTCAATGGTTGCCATCTGCTGATCTGTTGACCTCTCCATACTGACTGATGATAGAACCTACATTTTAAAGCATTTCCTACTTTCCATTAGGAAGGAAGTACACAGTCCTGGAGACTCTAAGCTTGGGGCTGACTCCTTAGTTGTCTGCCTGCCACGGGGTGTGGGGAAGGCATGTGCCCTCCACCACACTGAGAGTGGGATTGCATTGCCTGCCTCTATCAGGATCACAGCTTCATCTCCCCCCAGCGACTTCCCTGGAAGATTATTCCTTCTGTCTCCACAGAACGGAAAGTAGTGCAGGGGCAGTGGGTGCATGAACACTGTTGGGGGGAGGGGGGTTGTTTAAGAGGGCTGATGCCCAGGGCCAATCTGCCCAGTCCTCCACTAACTGCTGTGAGATCTCAGACAATTTTCTTAAATCTGCAGTTTTCTCATCTATAAAATGAAGATAGAAGCCCATCCACTTCATGTTAAGGAATAAAAGAAATAATATACATATGGCTCCCAGAACTATGCCCAGCCAAAAGGGATAGTCAGTGAATGTTAGCTGGAGGCAAGGCACATCCTAGCCATGTCCCATTGGTCTCCTGCTCCCAGTAATGTTACCTTCAGCAAGCCCTTTCCTACCCTCGAAGGGTAAGAAACTTCAGTATTAAATATGGGCATGTAAAAATGTGCTGTCAAATGATGATGGTCATGGACCCATTTGGGGATGCAGAGGGCCACCTGAGATGGTCCCTTGGATGAAAGACACTCCACTCCCTGCCTGTCCCATCTTCCAACTGTCATTTCTTTTCCAACAGCAGTGATTCTCAAAGTATGGTCAGCATCAGTATCACCTTAGAACTTGTTAGAAATGCAATTCTTGGGGCCCTACGACTGAACCAGCCACTCTGGGTTTGAGGTCCAGCAATCCATAATGTTAACAATTTCTGCAGGTGATTCCACGCACACTCAAGCTTGAGAACCACTACCCTATAGAAGTCCAATCATCCATGGACTGCTGGATCTGGAGCTAGCTTAGGGAATAGGACAACTTCCCCAAAGGGTTTGGAATCGCGTTCCTAAAGCTTAGAACAAATAAAGACCATATGGCCACATCTGAAACCTGCTGTCTGCAGGCCCATCCAATGTACATCAGCCCTGCAAATGGTGAACATTCCACCTAACACTTCTTTAGCTTGCCACATCTGCTTCAGCTACCCACTTGCTTCTCGATTCTCAGCCCTCCCTGTAGGCAGTCTCCCCCAGCAGCACTCCAACATGCAGAAGCTTCTATTTATTTGTATTTAATTAATTAATTAATCTGACAGAAAGAGAGAGAGCGAGAGAGAGGGCACACAAGCAGGTGGAGCAGCAGGCAGAGGAAGAGGGAGAAACAGTCTCCCGGCTGAGCAAGAACCCGATACAGGCCTCAATCTAGGACCCCGGGATCATGACTTGAGCTGAAGGTAGACACTTAACTGACTGAACCATCCAGATGCCCCCAGACTTACCAATCGTAAATGTGCATCTCATCCTGTCTTTCCCTGATCAAACTCTCCAGTAGCACCTTATTGCATGTAAAATAGAATGCTTTGACTGTAAAAACAGACTCTTTGGCCTGGGTTTGATGGTTAATGGAGTGCCCAGGCATTTGGTTAAGTGTTATTTTGGGGAATAGTGTTTCTGGAAGAGATCAGCACTTGAAATCAGTGGACTGAGTAGAGCAGATGGCCCTTCCCAATGTGGGTGGGCCTCATTCAATCTGTTGAAGGCCTGAACAACAACAACCAAAAAGGCAATGTAGGGAGATCCTCTCTCTGCTTGGCTACTCAATCTGCGACGTCATCAGTCATCTCCTGCCTTCAGACTGGGACTTACAGTCCACATCCCGCTCTCCTGTGTCTCAGGCCCATGGACTTGGACTGCAACTACACCATAGGCTTCCCTGGATCTCCAGTTTACAGATGGCAGATTATGAAACCTCTTAGCCTCCATAATCAGGTGAGCCAATTCCTTCTAATAGATCTCATATTGGTTCTGTTTCCCTGGAGAACCCTGAAAATACGCTGCACATACAATGTAGACTCTTCTTTATCCCAGACACCTTACGTGACAATCATTTCTTAGGCTTCCTGAGCTCTTCCCTGGGAGTTGGAGACACAAATGTTTATGCCTCTGGATCCTAAATTTGTCTAGTGATTCTATCCCACTCATCACCCAACACCCTTGGCCTCTTCTCACAGACTCATACCAGCATCTAACCCTCCTGCTTCACCTCTGCTCTTTATCCTCCCTCAGTCCAGGAAAATGTACGCATGCTTAGAATGGGAGGAACCACTGGGGAGATGCTAGCTCTGGCTGATGATGTAGTCTTCCAAATCTATCAGCAGTCCTAGGCTTTTGAAGTTCAGAAGGCCAAAATTTTATTCTTGACATTATCATTCTACTCTTTTATCCCTTCTCTGAAAAATGAGCAGTTAGCTGATCTGGTAGGAGGATATATAGGGAGAAAAGGACGTGTCAATGAACATTTCAAAATATCTCTCTCACCTCACAGGTTTAATAATGCAGCTACGATTAGATCTTAGTAGATCTAAATCAGAGCTGACTAATGGAAACCGTGGTCAGAAGCACAATGTGACAAAATGTTTGAGAGTGGTAGTGATTACCTGGCCAGCACAGAAGTAGGTCTTTCCTATGGCAACCCGAATGAAGCAGATGCAGTAGACACAGCTAAATTCATCACAACGTACGAGACTTGATATCTCCAGTGCCTGGGTTTCCTTTCTTCCATAGAAATAGCTTTTTTTTTTTTTTTTTTAGTTTCATTTATTTATTCATGGGAGATACAGAGAGAGGCAGAGACACAGGCAGAGGGAAAAGCAGGCTCCTTGCAGGGAGCCCGATGTGAGACTCGATTCCAGGACTCTAGGATCACACTTGAGCAAAAAGCAGACGCTTAACCACTGAGCCACGCAGGCGTCCCCATAGTAATAGCATTTTTATCTGACACATGGTAACCTGGAACAGATACCATGCTTTTTAGCCTCCCTTGTAGCTGGAGGTAGCCTTGCTGGTTCTGGTCAGTGTATATGAGCAACTGTGGCATGTGGTAGTTTAAAGAAACATTCCTTAGAAATACTGTGAGCCTGCATTTGCCTTCTTCCTACTTTCTGCCTTGTTAGCTGGAATGTGGATGTGATGGCTAGAGCTAGAGCACCTTTTTAGAACCATGATGTGGAAGCCACATATTGATGAGAATGGAGAATTAGGAAAGAATTTGGGTCCTTGGTGATAATGTAACTAAGCACAGTGACCTTGGCCTGCCTACATTTACCGGACAGGGAAATAAACTTTTGGTTTGTTTAAGGTCCTGCTACTTTGGATTTTGTCTTTTTGCCAAACCTAATCTTAAGATACAATTTGGTATCAGAAGTGGGATTCTAGAGGTGATTTTTTTTTTATTGGTGTTCAATTTACTAACATACAGAATAACCCCCAGTGCCCATCACCCATTCACTCCCACCCCCCGCCCTCCTCCCCTTCTACCACCCCTAGTTCGTTTCCCAGAGTTAGCAGTCTTTACGTTCTGTCTCCCTTTCTGATATTTCCCACACATCTTCTCCCTTCCCTTATATTCCCTTTCACTATTATTTATATTCCCCAAATGAATGAGAACATACAATGTTTGTCCTCTGATTGACTTACTTCACTCAGCATAATACCCTCCAGTTCCATCCACGTTGAAGCAAATGGTGGGTATTTGTCATTTCTAATAGCTGAGTAATATTCCACATCTTCTTTATCCATTCATCTTTCGTTGGACACCGAGGCTCCTTCCACAGTTTGGCTATCGTGGCCATTGCTGCTATAAACATCGGGGTGCAGGTGTCCCGGCGTTTCATTGCATTTGTATCTTTGGGGTAAATCCCCAACAGTGCAATTGCTGGGTCATAGGGCAGGTATATTTTTAACTGTTTGAGGAGGTGATTTTTTTTAATTTAAATTCAATTAGCCAACATATAGTACATGGTTAATTTCGGATCTAGTTTTCAATAATTCATCAGAGGCGTATAGCACTCAGTGCTCATCACATCATGTGCCCTCCTTAATGCTCATCACCTGCTTACCCCATCCCCCCACCCATCTCCTCTCCAGCAACCTGCAATTTGTTTCCCAGAGTTCAGAGTTAGAGGTGATTTATTGAATGCTATGTGGCAAAAGGTGATAAAGACTCAATATTGCAGGCTGGAAAGCTGGCAATTCCTATCATTTCAATTGCAAAATTGTTGGTGAAATTATCAACCGTGAGCGATGCCATGCCAAGCCACATGGGAGCCTGAGGCAAACAGAAAAGTCAGCGATACTGAACCTACCTTCATCCAAAATTTTGATACTTTGTCACAGATTTTTTTGCATTGCTTTTTATTTTTTTTAAAGACATCTCACTGAAATATTATTTATCTTTACCTTGATTACTGTGGAGGGGGTATAGGCACCCCTTTAAATTTTGTACTTGGGGTGAGTGCTTCACTCACCTCCGCTGAGTCCCACATGCCATCCGAGGGTGTACCAGTCGGAGAGATTGCGAATACTTACACGTGTTGGCAACTTCTGATGCTTTCAAGAAAGTCCTACAGGAGAGACTGAGCCCTGATTATAGCTAGCTTATTGGCAGAGGATAACTTTGCAAAGCGAGACTCTTGGCATTTGTTCTGTCATCAAAATTCACTAAGAGTTCATCGTTGAGACTTTCTGAACTGAAAATGTCAATGACTTCTGCAGCCCAAACTTAGGATATTACAAGCAGGGACTTCAAAGTGACAGCCTGTGGCCGCAAGTTTTTCTAAAGTAACTTCTTAATTCAGGTTATCTCTGTTGGACAACAGGCACCTCGGCAGCAGCAAAGTCCAATTAAGGTTCCTGTCTTCCCCCTTAAGCCTGTAGCATCAGATGCCCTCAAGGAAGCCGCCACCTTGCTGTTGCAAGAGAAGTAGATGGGCAGAGCGGAGAGGCGGTTAATGCAGTCTTCAGGTTCAACACTTTGCCTAGACCAATATTCATTTGTGATTATTTGCACAAGAAACCTATTAAAGCCAAATAGATGGAAAGATTAAACATTTGAGAACATCAAACTACTAAGAAATCACAAAGCTGGCTTGAAATAGCCTGAATTATTCAATCTTTGAGGATCAATTGAAACTCCAGACTTGGCCCTGCTGGGAGTGTGGGCAACCCATAAAAGGGACACCTTCTCCAGTGCTCCCTTCAGAGCTCCCCTTACCAGGCAACTACACGAGAAACTGCCCCATCACCCCCGCCAGAGGGCTGACCCTGGGGACAAGGGAGCATAGTGAGCACATGATCGCAACCAATAGAGCAGAAGCAGGGCTGAAGGGGAAAACAATGCTTCTCTATTCTAGGTAGGGTGTCCCTTGAAAACATAATAAGCCCAATAACAGGTCCAAGCTTTTGATTTTGCAATAGAAGGTCATGAGCCTTGTGACCCTTCGGGCCTATAAATACTTGCTTCCAGTATAAACCGCCAAGTCTCTCACACGGGGTTACTGGAGATAATCCCAGCAGGTAAGAGAAGACTTAATGTTCTTTCTCCTACTTTCTGTATAAATGTGTGAAGTTCGATCGAGACCTTGTGACACTTTCATTCTACCCTCCATGCATATGTTATACTAATGCTTACTCAATGTTAAACTGTACTGCTCTGGAGTGTCTTTTGTTGGCTGAATTGGTTTATTCCTCCCACGTGAGCTGCCAAATGGACTAACCAGGGAACACATTCTCCTAACAGAGAAGAAAATCTTTCTGCTCCATCTCCAGGGATTGATACTGGTGCTTCCCATTCTTTCTTTATTGAATTTTTTACTGAAATTTTTATTGTGATTACCTTGTTCCTACTCAACATTGTGTATTGGATGTGTTGGCAAGGGGTAGATATTTTATCTTTGGTTTATAGGTCACCAGTTAAATCTATAAAGATATAAATATTTATCTCATTTAATTCACTGATTTCTCCATTTTCTGACACTCACAGAAGAACCTCAGTTTAACTAATAAAATAATCTAGATAAACCCAAGATGTTTCAGGGGCTATCTTAGGATCGTATTGCATTTGGACACCAGTGTAATATCCAAAGCAATTGCAAAGCTACTTAATTAAGCCTTTAAAATGGTCTCCAAGAAATTGCCAAAGTGGATTTTTTTTCACAACATGCAACACAACTTCTTAAAACCCTCTTTTCCTTTCTCTTACAGGGTAAGCAGAGCAGCAGCCCCCAGATCCAACTTCCTGTGTGGTCCTCTCCCTCAATTCCCCTTCTTCTCCTGTTCCAATAGTTTCTGGATTTATTTTTCCCCCCTTTGTGTAAGGCTTTCTGCTCTTTGAAATAGAAATAAATTATTTCAAGTGCCTTTCAATTCTGTATCATGTTGATCAACACAACAAAAGTCACAGAGCCAAAGCAACAAGAGAGCATTTTTCCTTTGGAAGAGAAGCCAAAAACTTCTGCAAATACTCATGCGTTAGCTTTTTTTCTCCCTTGTCATTCTTTGCTTAGGGTTGGTCAATTTGGGAAATTATAGATCCCCTGGCAGTCCACCCTAGCTTGAGAAATACTGCATTAAAAGTAAAAGGTTGTAACTTTAAGCCATTACTTAATACCAACATGACCATGGATTCAAATGTTGCTTCTAAGGTGCTTATCCAGGTAATCTAAAACATGTCTACTTTATCATCACCAAAAAAAAAAAAAAAAAAATCACAAAATTTAAATATTCTCATAAAGTTCTTTTGAATGATGCAGAATATTTCTGCATACCTGCAGGGGCCTGAAACATCTAATGAAGAAATGCTAGTATAATGTATTTCATACATTTTGAAAGTTTGATCACATTTTCAAGAATTACAGAAAGGGAAAAACTTCCTCAGGAGTTTTAAATATTAGTTGCTTTTCCCATAAAGCAGAATTAATGATAGCCACATACTATTTATTGTTGAATTAAATGAGAAAATGTATATGTAAATGCTCAGGAAATTTCAAAGCTTGGTACAAATATAAAGATTTTATGTAATGTGAGTTCAAAAGTTCATGGCAGACTAAAAGTCAAAGGATTTTTTTAAAAACTGAAAATCAGCCTCTACGAGATATAATTTAAAATAACCAAAAAAAAAAGAAAAAAATCACACCAATAATTTCTGGTCCATGGACCAACTCTTCTGTTTGATAAACTTACTAATACAGTAGAGCTTATTGATATTACTTCTCTGCTAAGTAGAAATAGTCTGGGAACAGATGCAGAAAAGATAAATAAATATGGGCCTGCTAGAAGAGTTGAAACAAATGTGAAATTAAAGAACATCAAAACAAAGCCAATAATCATCTCTGAGACTATGATGATTCCACATATGCCAATTAAGCATCCCAAGATGCATCAGATCTATTAACTATCACTGGTCAATTCAGATCGCACCAGTTCTGGATACCTGCCAACCTAATTGGAGATTTTTGTTTCTCCAAGAGATAATTACAATGTGCTTATCTTGTGTTATGTACACATTGAGATCAAGTTCATCTGAAAATATACTAATAAGTATCCTGGGACTCACTCAACTTGGAGAACATTTTCCTCTATAAAGATGATGTACGTTCAGGTGCCGAAATGATATCCTTGACTATGGCCCAGATAAACAAATGACGGCATGTCGAGATGAAACGAAGTGGCCCAGTAGCAAACCTGAATATTTTAGGACACACTTCTAGAACATTCTTCACAACTCTTGTGAACAACAGTTTTACTCTTTACTCTTTATTGTCTTGATAATCATTTTTACATGGACTTGAATTCGATTTTACTAATATTTTGCCAAGGATTTTTGCATCATTATTAATCAGGGATATTGTTCTGTAGGTGTGGCAAGAAGCCAAACTCCTGAAGGACAAAATTATGATATCCTGGTAACATATCATAGGAGATAGAAGGTCAGCATGCAGGGCAGGTAAAATGGGAGGCAGCACATATTGGCAGAAGTAATGGAATCTTCCAGGGAGTCTAATCTACTGGACTCTCTTGGAAGTTATCCGTTTGCTGTAAATGTCCTGTATCTTCACAGAAGAATGGCTAAGTGGAAAAAATCGGAGACCTTGACTCTATTTGGGATCCAGATTCATGTTGTCCAAAGTAGAGGACATGGAGTCAGTGCATGTGACAATCCATTGAAATTTGGGGAGAAAAATATTAGAATTTCTCTTTATGTTGACTTTAACATTTTTATTGTGGTGAAATATACACAACATAAAATTTACCATTTTAACCATTTTAAAGCATATACCTCAGTGTCACTAAGTAACCCTCATTGCTGTGGAACCATCATCGCCATCCAGCTCTGGATCATTTTTATCTTCCCAAACTGGAATTCCATCCCCACTGAACACTAACCCCTACACTCCCCTCTCTCCCAGCCTCTGGCGACCACCATTCTTTCTGTGTCTATGGATTTGACTACTCTAGGAGCCCCTTTTAAGTGAAAGCATACAATGTTTTTCCCTTTGTGGCTGGCTTATTTTATAGTGTTAACAATCTCCAGGTTCATCCACATTGCAACATGTGTCAGAATTTCCTTCCTTTTAAGGCTGAATACTATTTCATTGCATATATTAACCGCATTTTGTTTATCCGTTCATCTGTTGATGCACACTGGGTTGCTTCCACCTTCTGGTTGCTATAGATAGTGCTACTGTGGACATGGGTATACAAATATCTGTTTGAGTCCCTGCTTTAATTCTTTGGGGCACGTACCCAGGAGTGGAACTACTAAATTGTATGATAATTCTATGTTTAATATTTTGACAAACCACCATACTGCCTCAACTGAGTCATTTTACATTCCCACCGATAGCGCACAAGGGTTCCAACTTTGCCACATCCTCATCAATACGTTATTTTCTGTGTTTTTAAAAAAATAATAGCCACACTAATGTGTGAAGTAGTATTTCACTGTGGTTTTGATTTTAAATCCCTGGTTTCTTTTTTTATGTGTCTACTGGCTATTTGTATATCTTCTTTAGAGAAGTGTCTATTCAAGTTTCTCTCTCATTTTAAAATTGGATTGTTCGTCTTTTTTGTTTGTTGAATTTTAGAAATTCTATATTCTGGATATTAATCTCTTATCAAATGTATGATTAGCAAATATTTCTTCCCTTTCTGTGGATTGTCTTTTTATTCTGTTGTTACTTTCCTTTGATGAACAAATTTTTTTAATTTGATGTATTTCAATTTATTTATTTTTTTCTTTTGCTACCTATGCTTTTGGTGTCATATCCAAGAAATCACTGCCAAATCCAATGCCAGAAAGATTTTCCCTATGTTTTCTTCTAAGAGTTTTATAGTTTTCTTCCCTATGTTTAAGCTTTTGAGCTTTTGACACACTTTCAGTCAAATTTTTGTGTGCAGTGTAAAGTAATGATCCAACTTTATTTTTATTTTTTCTTTTGCTTATGGGATATTCGGTTTTCTGGCATCATTTGTTGAAAAGACTGATCTCAGGGTCATGAGATACAGCCCTGCACCGGACACCTTGTTCAGTGTGGAGTCTGCTAGAGATTCTCCCTCTCCCTCTGCCCCTGCTCCCCACCTCCAAATAATAAATAAATAAATAAATAAATAAATAAATACATACATACATACAAAAAAAAAAAAAAGAAAAGACTGATCTCATCCCATTGAATTGTGTTGGCACCTTTCATTTATATATATATAAATATAATATATTTATATATATATATATAATGCCTTATATAACCATGCCTTCTTTAGTCACTCATCCATGGATGGAAACTTGGTTGCTTTATATCTTAGTTATTGTAAATAATGCTGCAATAAACATAAAGGTACATATATCTTTTTGAATCAATGTTTTGTTTTATTTGGCTAAACTCCTAGTAGTAGAGTTAGTAGATCATATGGTCATTCTCTTTTTAATTTTTGAGGAACTTCCATACCGTTTCCCACAGTGGCCACACTAGTTTGCATTCCCACTAATAGTGCACAAGAATTCCTTTTTCTCCACATCCCTGTCAATGCTTGCTATTTCTTGTCTTCTCATTATAGTTTTGATTTGCATTTCTCTGATGATTGGTGATGTTGAGCATCACTTTAGGATTTTTTTTAAGCATGTAAGATCATGTGTTCTACAAACAGATAATTTTACTTTTTCCTTTCCAACTTGGATTCATGCCTAATCACTTTAGCTAAGACTATTATGTTGGGTAGAAGTGGCAAAAGCAGGCATCCTTGTTTTGTTCATAATTTTAGAGGAAAATCTTGTCATTTTTTATCATTGAGTATGATGTTAGCTGTGAGCTTTTTATATATGGTCTTTATGTTGGGGTAGATCCTATTTCTAGCTGCATATATGGCTTTTATGTCTAGGTAGCTTCCTTCCATTCACAGTTTGTGAGTGTTCTTATCATAAAATTGTGTTGAATTTTGTCAAATGTCCTTTCTGTATCATTTGAGTTGATCATGTGCTGTATTACATTTTATTTATTCTGTTATGTGCTGTATTACATTGAGTTACACATGTTGAACGATCTTTGCATTCCAGAAGTAAATTCCACTGGATCATGGTAATAATCATTTTCATAAGGTCTTGAATTCAGTTTTGCTAATACTCTAGGATTTTTGCATCAATATTGATCAGGGATATTGGCTTAAAATTTTTCATTTCTTGTAGGGTTTTTGTCTGTTTTGTTTTCAATGCTGGCCTCATAGAGTGGGTTAGAAAGTATTCTCACCTCTTCAATTTTTAGAATAGTTTGAGAAATATTGTTAATTTTTCTTTAATGCTTGATAGAATTTACCTGGGAAACCATCTGACTCTCTGCTTTTCTTTGTTAGGAGATTTTTGATTACTGATTCAATCTTCTTACTAGTTACCAATCAACTTAGATGTTCTGTTTCTTCATGATTTAGTCTTGGTAGGTTGTGTGTCTAGGAATTTATCCATTTCATCTAAGTTATTCAATTTGTTGGTGTACAGCTGCTCATAGTATACTCATAATCTTTTTATTTCTGCAAAATTAGTAGCATTATCCCCTCTTTCATTTATGAATTTAGTTATTTCATTGTTCTTTTTTTCCTTAGTCAATCTAGGTAAGAATTTGTCAATTTTGTTGAACCACCTCTTGGTTTTGTTTATTCATCTAATTGTCTTTCTGTTCTCCATTTCATTTATCTCTAATCTTTATTTTTTCTTCTCTTTTGCTAGCTTTAGTTTAGTTAGTTCTTCTTTTTTCAAGTTCCTTAAGATATAAAACTAGATTGTTGATTTGAGATCTTTCTTTTTAATGTGTTTACAACTATAAATTTTCCTTTTAGCACTGCTCTTGCTGCATCCCATAAGTTTGAAAATGCTGTGTTTTCATTTCCACTTGTCTTGAGATATATTCTAATTTCCCTTGTGATTGGTTGTTCTTTCACTGATTGGTTGTTAAAATTGTGCTGTTTAATTTCCACATATTGAATCTTCCAGCTTTCCTTCTGTTGCTGATATCTAATTTTATTCTATTGTGATTGGACAATATACTTTGTATAATTTATTTATTTACTAACTTTATTAAGACTAGTTTTATGGCCTTACATGGCATATCCTAGAGAGTGTTCCATTATCCTTTGAAAAAAAAGTGTATATTTTGCTCTTTGGGGTGGAATGTTCTGATAAGGCCAATTGGTCTACAGTGTTGTTTAAGTCCTCTGTTATCTTACTGATGTTCAGTCTTGTTCTGGTTATTCTACCCATTGATGAATGTGGGGATCAAAGTCTCCTATTGTTATTGAAAGGCTCTTTATTTCTCCCTGCAATTCTACTTTTTCTTCACATATTTTGGAGTTCTAAGGTTTGGTGCATATATGTTTATAATTATTTTTTACTTTTGGTGAATTGACCAAAAAAAAGATTTTCTTTATTTATGAGAGACACAGAAAGAGGCATAGACATAGGCAGAAGGAGAAGTAGGGAGCTTTAAGCTCCCCTGTAGGGAGCCTGATGTAGGACTCTATCACAAGACCCCAGGATCATGACCTGAGCCAAAGACAGATGCTCAACCACTAAGCCACGCAGGTGCCCTGACCCTTTTATCTTTATATAATGTCTTTCTTTGTTTCTCATAACATTATTTTACTTAAAGTCTATTTTGTCTGGTAGTTTAGTCACCTCTTCTCTCTTTTGGTAACTATTTGCATGGAATATGTTTTTCTATCTTTTTACTTTCAACCTATATGTGTCCTTAGATCTAAAATGATTCTCTTGTAGACAACAAATAGTTAGATCATGTTTTTTCTGTTGTTTTTTTAATCTTCCTGCCAACTTATGCCTTTGGATACTGAATTTAACCCATTTACATTTAAAGTAATTACTGATGAGGAAAGATTGACTTTTGCCATCTTGTTATTTGTTTTCAATGTATATTATAGCTTTGTGTCCTTCATTTCCTCCATTACTGCCTTCTTTTCTGTTTAGTTAATTTTTGTAGTGTCATTTTTAGGTCTGTCTCATTTTCTTTTGTGTAGAGTCCATAGATGTTTTCCTTTGGATTGATGTTTCCCATTGGAACTGCATATAACATCCTAAATGATAATGATCTATATTAAATTGATAGCAACTTAACTTCAGTTACATACAAAAGATCTAGTTCCTTACAGCTCCACTCTCCCTTCCTTTATGTTATTGATATCACAAATTGTATATTTATATATTATGCACACATTAACCTAGATTTATAATAATTTATATACCCATATCTTTTAAATTCTGCAGTAAATAAAAATAGAGCTATAAGCTAAAATTATAATAACAGTTGTCATATCTTTCCATGTATCTCCCTATGCCAGAGAACTTTATATTTTTGTATGGTTTCAAATTTCTATCTTGCATTTCATTTCTTGTCCTTTCATTTCAACTTAAAAAACTCCCTTTATATCCCTTGTAAGTCAGGTCTAGTGGTAATGAAGTCCTTCAGTTTTTCTTTATCTGGGAGTATCTTTGTTTTTCCCTCATTTTTAAAGGATAGTTTTGCCAGACACAGAATTCTCAGTTGACATTTTTTTGCTTCAACACTTTTTTTTTTCAATTTTTAGAAAAGTAATCTCTATACCTAACATGGGGCTTGAGCTCATGATCCCAAGATTAAGAGTTGCATGCTCCAGGGACACTTGGGTGGCTCAGTCACTCAAGCATCTGACTTTTGATCTCTGCTCTGGCCATAATCTCAGGGTTATGAAATTGAACTCCACTGCAGGCTCTGCACTCAGTGGAGAATTTGCTTGAGATTCTCTCCTTCTCCCTCTGACCCTCCCTCTGCTTTCTCTCTCTCTCTCTCTCAAATAAATAAATAAATAGATAAATAAATAAATATTTTTTTTAAAAAGTTGCATGTTCTGCTGACTGAGCCAGCTGAGCACCCCTCTTTCAGTGCTGTAAATATATCAGGCCACTGTCTTCTGGCATGCAAGATTTCTGTTGACTCATGCTAATTACCAGGGCACATTCTGAGCATTGGGATAAGCCCAGAGTGAAAGCCTAAGGTCTTATCAGTCTTTTTTTTTTTTTCTGGGACTCCATCCTGCATGGATCTGTGTGAGAATTGGGGGATGGAGGGTTTTTCCCCCCTCCATATTCATGACTATTTTTAAATGTCTTGATTTCCCAGAATCTCACCTTCCAGTTTCTTCTTGAGGCCTTAGATGTTCTGTTGTATTCTTTTACCTGTAATATCTTGCCACAGACATTGAAGAGCTGCAGTGCCCCTGCAGCTTTCACATGCCCCAGTGTCTCCCATTGCTTTCTCTGGCCTTTCCCATGTTGTGAGCCAAGGCGTATACCTTTGCTCATCAAGCTCTGAATCAGACAAAACTGAAACCAGTCCTCTGAGCAGAACTGCAGACAGGTCACAACATGGCAGATAAGTTTTACCTTTATCCTCCCATCTCAAAGGAGAGAAGCAGGAATTGGCTGCTTATTTCTGATCCTACTGATAAGAAGGTGGGGCAATAGCAAAAGTACCATGAAATTCTTTACTGCTTTGAGTGTGGCTTGTTAAGGATTGAATTCTTTTTTCTGTTGTTGCAGATTTTTTATTTATTTCCAGAGCTCCTAGAAAGTTACTTTAGCCAGTACCTAGTTTTTGTTTTGTTTTAATGTTTCTGTGGGGGGAAATGAGGGCCTAGCTTTTCCTAGTCTACCATCTTACTTACATTTTTTCCTTATATTAATTTTAATAAACTTTTTAGTTTAGAACAGTTTTAGGTTTACCTCCAAAGAATTGCAAAGAGAATTTCTGTATGCCAGTTTTGGTTTCTCTGATATCAGGGAGGTTTGTTTGGATCTAGATACTAAAGGAAGTGATGCAGAAAGATTGGAGGGACAGTTAGTGAAAGGGAAGGAAACACAAAATGCTATGGCAATAAACAAACCCAAATTCTCAGTAGCGGTAAATAATAAAGGTTTATTTAAGTCAGCAGGAGCGCTCCATCTGTAGTGAGAACTCACGCTCCCAGAAGATAGGGAAGCCAGCATCTCAGATGCTGCTGGTCATCCTGCAGGGAGAAGAACAATAAGGCTTTTCATCATAAAGCTTCTTTTGGCCATTTCACTGGCCAAGAGAAATCCTGTGGCCATGCCTAACTTCAGCAGAAGAAGGAAGTTCATTCTGCCATGTGCCTGAAGTCAAAGAGCCAGAAATATTAGAGTTGGAGCTATTGGTAATGATCAGGTCTAGTGTACTTGCTTGGGAGTAAAAAAAAGAAAAGGTACGGTGGAGGAAATGGCAATTGAGAAGCAAAGAAATGAGAGTTTAGAGTGTAGAACAGATTATGTGCACATTGAAGTCACTAAGAATGGAGACAAAGAGAATGTTGAATAAAGTTGACAGAACACCAGGAGCTAAAATCCATTGGAAAAAAAGGTGGAGGAAACATAAAGGTCAGCAGACAGCTGTAATCAGGGCTAGAAGAGACGATACAATTTTCAAAGCCGGGGCGTTTCAGGGAGAGGGAAGAGAGAGAATGATCTGAGACAAAGATGAGTGGCAGAGAAGATACTCAGGCCACCTCCAGGCTCAGGGCTTTCAGCATCCGGGGGGAGAGAACAGCGATCGTCTAGCAGGCTCCAGGAGGAGCAGAGTGCCCGGGGGAATTCCAGGCATCCTCGGAGCAAGAAAGTGAACACATGTCCAGAGGAGAGGTTTAAAGTATAAAAGACTTTGCCGAATGAGCTACAGAGGGCACAGTGCCAGGATTTCATTTCCAGGGCACTGGGGAGGCACGGGAAATGGCACAAGGAAGAGTGTGCTGAACTCTGTGGGGGTTCCTGTCCAGGAGCTGAGGGGTGACCTGGAGTCAGAGACCACTGATGGAAACAGATATAGACACAGATAAAGGTCATTAGGAGATTAGCTTGGTGAGGAACATAGAGGGACAGATGCCATGGTTCCCTCTTTCCCTCTGTAGATGGAGGCAGAGGGTGGACCATCTCTTGACACCTGTAGATAGGAGTAGCCAGGTCCTAATTTAAGCAATCTTGGAAAACCCTCTCTGCCCAGAGACTGGTCAGCTGCACCTGGCTGGACTAGAGGCAGACTGAAGCTGCACAGAGGAGGCTGTATCACATGTGGGTACCCCCGTTTCTGACACAAAAAGCCTCAAAAGATACAAAACACATGTAACCACTTTTATATACAGCTCTATAAGACTGCTGCTGAAGCGTTGATATTCACACATGGAAGTTGACATTCTCTGATGGCTGCCTTCTTCTCAGAGGAGCAGAGAGCAAGCAAGTGCATCCATCGGAGGAGAGAGAGATGGTGAAAAACTGTTCAGACTGAGTCTCTCTGATCCATGAACATTATTTGTCTCTCCATTATTTCCCAATAAGTTTTAAAAGTTTTCTCTATAAAAGCCCTGCAGACCTTTCTCATGCTTACCCTGAAGTCATTTATTTTTGTTACCATTGTCAGCGTATCTTTTTAAAAATGACTTTTCCTATTTATTGTAGGTTTATAGAAGTTATTTGATTTTTGTATATCGATTTTTATTCTAGCGACCTTGTTAAACTCTCATTATCCTAGTAATTTCTCTGTGAGTTCCTTTTTCTATATAGACAATTATATTACCTGAAAATGATAATGACAGTTTTGCTCTTTCTATTCCATTCTTTGTATCTTCTATTTCCTTTAAAAAAAAAAAAACTTAATTTTTGCTGGCTAGACTTCCAAACAAGGCAGATCTGACTTTTAGGTTTAATGAGTATATTTTTCATTTCGTAAGTTCTAGCTGTTTCACCTTATAATCATTTTATAAGGGTAGCTTTGCATTCTTGTTCTTTCCTTATTTTTATTTTCATGTTTTATTGAGTTTAATTCCTCCATTTAGAGACACTGTATACTCTGTATCTCAAAAGTGAGAAATACCTGATGTCATTGGAAACCTAAATCTAACATTTATCGTATTCATTTATTGCTCTCCCTTATGGTGGCTTGTTTCCTTGGAACTTGGTCATTCTTTTAGTATGAGCTTCTACTTAGTTGAACTTAACCTGTGGGGAACCTGGGGCTCCAGGTGGCCTAAACTGGGGGTGCCTTACTCCCAAGATATTTAAGAAAACTAACTTAGTTCAAGATCCTTTGTTTTGCCATGGACTTAATTTTTATTCTGTTGGCTATAACTGCGACTATGTGTATCAGCTGGGCAACCTTAACTTTCAAGTTTGCTTATAATTCATCTGACTTTTTAGCACTATTTTGTTTACTTTTTAAATTAAACTTTTTGTATTAAGGTAATTGTAGATTCATATGCAGTTCTTTAATATTTTATTTATTTATTAGAGAGGGAGAGAGTGCATGTAGAGGAGAGGGGCAGAGAGAGAGGGAGAAGCAGACTCCTCATCAAGCAGGGAGGCTAATGTGAGGCTTGATCCCAGGACTCCAGAATCATGACCTGAGCCGAAGGCAGATGTTTAACCGACTGAGCCACCCTGGTGCCCCAATTCATATGCAGTTCTCAGAAATAATACAGATATCCTGTGTATTCTTTACTCAGTTTCCCCTGATGGTAACATCTCAATACACTATAGTCCAATATCATAACCAGGATATTGACATAGATATTGTCAGATACAGAACATCTCCATCACCACAAGTTTCCATATGTTGCTCTTTTATAGCCACACCCACTTCCCTTTCATTTTTACCCTCCTTTAATCCCTAGTACTAATCTGTCCTCCATCCCTACAGTTTTCTCATTTCCAGAATGTCATAAAAATGGAATCACACAGGGGTGCCTGGATGGCTCAGTTGGTTGAGCATCTGACTTGATTTCGGCTCAGGTCATGATCTCACTCATGAGATCAAGCCACTAGTTGGGCTCTGTGTTTAGCAGGGAGTCTGCTGGAAATTCTCTCTCTCTCTCTCTCTCTCTCTCTCTCCCCCCACCCTTCCCCCACCACTCTCTATAAATAAATAAACAAAAAATAAATAATTTTTTAAAATGAAATAATAAAATATGTCATTTGGGGGATTGGCTTTTTTCAGTATAATTCTCAGGAGTCCAGATTGTTGTGTGTATCAATAGTCCAGTCCTTTTTATTGATCTACAGTACTTCATGGTGTGGATGCACCACAGCTTGTTTAACCATTCACCTGTTGAGGACTACTACTACAAGTAAAGGTGTAATAAACAGTTATGTACAGGGTTTTCAAAACAAGATTTTATTTATTTATTCATGAGAGACACAGAGAGAAAGAGGCAGAGACACAGACAAAGGGAGAAGCAGGCTCCCCGCTGGGACCCCAGTGGGGACTTGATCCCAGAACCCTGGGATCATGACATGAGCCAAAGGCAGACAGACACTCAACCACTGAGCCACCCAGGTGCCTCCATGTACAGGTTTTTGCGTGGATATACTTTTCATTTCTCTGGGACAAATGTCTGAGAGTATAACTGTTGGGTCGCATGATAACTGCATGTTTAGTTGTTGTTGTTTAAGAAGCTACCAAACTCTTTCCCAGCATGGCTGTACCACTTTATATTTATTTCCCACCAACAATGTGTGAGACACTCAGTTCCTTCGCATCTTCCCCGGAATTTGGGGTTGCCACTACTTTTTATTTTAGCCATTCTAACAGGTGTGTTGTGATATCTCATTGTGGTTTTAATTTGCATTTCCCTAGTGGATACTGATGCTCACTATCCTTTCATGTGTTGATTTCATCTCTATAACTTCCTCAGTGGGATGTATCCTCATACCCTTTGACCATTCTCTAACTAGATTGCTTGGTTTTTGACTGCTGTGTTTTGAGTTATTTATATATTCTAGATCTAGTCCTTTGTCAGATAGGTGGTTTGCAAACATTTTCTCCCAGTCTATAGCCTGACTTTTCAATATCATAAGAGGGTCTTTTGCAGACCAAAAGTTTTTACTCTTGATGAAGTCTGGCTTATTGTTTTTCCTCTTATGGAAAGTGCTTTTGGTACCACATCTCAGGACTCTTTGCCTAACCCTAGGTCCAGCAGATTTTACTCCTATTAATTTTTTTGAAAAGTTTCATAATTTCACATTTTACATTTAAGTTCATGATCCATGTTGATTACTTTTTTTAAATATAAGATGTGAGACTTAGTTACTTTGGTTCCTTGAAAATTTCCCAGACTGTTCTGCAGAACTAATAATGAGTTAAAAATAATTTGGAAAGGAGGAATTTATGCAACATCTAGCTGTATTATAGAAGGTTACTTGAATGTCCCTTGAGAGTATCCAATTCACCAAACGCTGTATTTATTTTAATTCCTAAAATAAAACAGTTAAGCTCTATGCCTGCCTAGTATCCAAACTAACAGTGTTGCTTCTGCTCATCTGCACACTGCATATGGCCTGCCAGATCCAAAGGTCTTCTCCTTTCTTGATGGAGGAGAAAGGTTGAGAAAACTTCCTTGTTTGTTTGATATCAGATTAGAAACTCTTTTGTACTTTATGTGACTGATTATATAGATATATTCCATTCCTTAATATGAAGAATTACATTACATATGCATTACAACCTTTTAATCAGGCCAATTTTCTCAAGGCACAAGAGTGACTTCCAAAGATTTCTACCAAAACAAAAATTCCTCTGAAAAAAAGACAATACTAATATTGCAAGTATAAATTAACAGAAAAACAGTAGCAGAATTGGCACCTCTGCCCCTGGCCTGAGGTCTAAATAGCCCCCATTGTGAGTCAAAGTAGTGATAATCCAATGTAACTGAACAGGGGTCTGGCCAACATCTTTAAGACAACTTACTGAAATGTAGGTTTATTTACTATTATTAAAAACAAGTCCAGTCCTAAGTGTATCTTGTTCCTTAGGATATTAGCGAATCATAGTTGTACACATAGGTTTGAGGTAAGGGAGCATTCAGCTGCAAAGAGCAGAAAATCCAACCACAGTGGCTACAGAAGGAAGATTATTTTCCTCTTATAACAAGAAGGCTAGAGGTAAGCCTTCACGGGCCATTGTCAACTGCTTAAGGCAGTTATCAGAAACTCAGCTTCCTTCTGTCTTCTAGCTCTGCCTTCCTTACTTACCATGTAGCTTTGTCTCCAGATGATAGGACAACTATTGCATCACAGACAGGGTCTCTATCTCTAGACCTCTCAGGTGCATTGCAAAGGCAGAGCGTATGATGATGAGGGAGATTTAATGCCAGGTTTTGAGCAGCTTTTCTTTCCCCCATGAAATTTTCTTAATAGTTTCCCATTTTTCTTGCCTTCTTTCTCATAGGAATTAAAAATCAGAGTCTCTGAAGATGTATGTGCCAGGCTGTACATGAGAAACTCTGGATTGCCTTCATTTTGTCGTTTAAAACAACCCAGCCATGCCCTGTTGTGTAAATCGCCAGCCACTGACTGTCATCATGTCAATTTGTCATTGCTAATGAGATAACATTAGTTTTATAATTATTAATTTATCACAAAAGCCATATATCAGGGGTACCTGGATTGCTCAGTGGTTAGCATCCACCTTTGGCTCCAGATCATGATCCTGGTGTTCTGGGATCGAGACCTGCATCAGATGCCCCACTGGGAGTCTGTTTCTCCCTCTGCCTATGTCTCTGCCTCTCTGTCTCTCATGAATAAATAAATAAAATATTTTAAAAACTGTATATCAACTCTCCTATCAGTAAAAACATATCAACAATGGGAAAATGTTAACATTAATGTAAGTTTGTCTTTTAATAATATATGTGCTTGACCTCTGACCTCTGAGTTTCTTTGAGAATGTGATTTGTGGGCATTTCTCCTCCTAGAGAAGAGAGAAAATTACAAATGTCATTTCTGGCAAGGTACCCTGAATTCTGTGTTGTGTGTGTGTCTATAAATGTAAAATATAAATAGCTACATGCATATGCATATATGTGGTGGATGTTACAGCCCACATTTCCAAATGTGCAAGAAATAGAACATTCTTTAATTTCTCAAGCAATTTAATTGCTTTTTGGTGATAAGACATTAAGACATGTTAACCTCGTTATTTACAAACTTGTGCCTCCACCACAACAGCCAGAGTTGTGCATGGTTTCAGAATCCTATACAGTGGCAAGGCCTGGGGAGTTACAGGAAATCCCTTCCTTTGCCATCTGTCCACATGAGTTGCCATGGAGAACGTCCACCTTCCTGTTCCAATAGTTCCTCAAGGTCCAAGTGCTGTCAATCTCTCCGAGTCATGTTTGGGGCACTGGAGTCTTCTCAAGGCTGCCCACCTGCCTTGGTACCTCTTCAGCTTCCTTTTCTAAGATCTTGCCACACTCCTGCACAGTTTTCCTTTCTCTCTGTTCACCTCTCTCCTAAGCTCAGGTAAATCTTTTTCTCACCTGGAGATGGAAAAATTCTGTGTTCTCCATGGTTTCATGGCGCATTTTGTCTATGCTCCAAATTTTCTCACCTGCTCTGGTTTTAGACTTTAAGAAAGGAAAAATTTTAAAAAGACAAAGAGGTTATTTCTAGTTGTTGTTGTTTTAATTAATTTATGTATTTTAGAGGGGGAAGTAGGGGCAAAGAGAAAGAGAAACTTAAGCAGACTCCTTGCTGAGCACAGAGCCCAAGTAATGGCTCGATCTCATGACCCTGAGATCACGAGCTAAGCTGAAACCAAGAGTCGGTGCACAACTGACTATGTCACTTAGGCACCCTTTGTGCTTTTGATCTTGACACAACCCTCTCATCAGACAATTAACCAACTCTCAATGAGCCAAGTATCTGATTGAAAGTGGTAGAAAGGAAAAGGGATAAAGTGAAGAGGGAATAAGGATTACTGTGTCAAAAAACAATTTCCTGTGTATATAAAATATCCTGGCCAAAGTTAATATGCACTGTAACAGAAAAAATTTTTAATCATGGACTGTGTTTCTGTTAATAAATTCAATTTAATGGTTTTTGCCTCCTGCTTTGTGTTTGGAAATGGGGAAAATAAAATATATTAAAGAAGTATAAATTTGTTTCTTCCCCCCAAAATGTCTTAATTGAATTGAGATTTAGGTTGTACAAGTGTAAAGATACATACAAAAATAAACAGGAAATTACAACAATTCAACATATACAGAATTGTATGCGGATGTGATCCAAACAGCATATGGTAATGTTGAGCAGAGAGACTCATAATAATTAACATTTGTAAATTGCTTTCCATTTTACTTGCATGTATAATTTAATTTGATTCTTGCAATAGCCCTGAAAAGTATGTTGTGATTATTATTTCCGTTTTACAGATGAGGGGGAAAATGCCACACGAAGATTAAGTAATTTCTCCAAATTCACACAATTAGTCAGTAGGAACTAGATTCGGGGGGGGGGGGGCTCATGTGAAAAATTTGCTCAAATTATGGATTTGAAAGGAAGGTGAAAGATAAAGAGGATATATGAGTGCATTATACAGAGATATATTTTGCATAATTGAATGTTTTGTGTAAAGCTCTATACTGGTAAATTGAATTGCATAATACAGTGGCTCTAAATCCAATTTAATCAGAATCTTTGAGGGTGAGTCCCAGGGATTGGTGTTTTAATACAGGTGGTTCCAATCAACAACCAGGGTTGAAAACCACTGGGTTTTGTTGCTGTTGTTTCATAAACATAGAAGTATTTTAAGTGGCAGAGAGAGCGAGAGAGAGAGAACCCTATCAGAGCAAAGAGGACATGGAGAATAAAGACCTTGGACAGTTAGAGCTAAGAGGGGGAGCTAATTTAAAACATGTTTTGTATAACTGGAAAATCATAAAATATCGCTACTGCAGGGTACAGTGAAAGATCAGTGACTTTACTTTCTATTAACAATTCCAGGGAAAACTGAACTGTAAACACACTCAAAAATTTTTAATATTTTATTTTTTTCCATCCTTTGTTCCCCAAAAAGCATAAAGTTCTACAGCAGTCTTCAGTTCTTAAGATGGCTAGAATAAGCTATTTACTTGCCATAAAAATTTATGAAGTAGAACCAAATAAAAATGATTCTGACAGTTTCCTCACCAAAATACAAAATGGACCTTTGATTATTGTCAGCGCTAGTGTCACTACATTGATCTCCCGGGAATGGGTACAGAATTACACCCACATCCATCCACATTGCATAAGATATTATATTTCCTTGTATTCTTCCCGTACTTAGTGTTACTAGAGTTTTAAATTTTTGCCAATTTGGTGAAATGAGCACAAAGAGATATGAAGACAAGGAAATATCTGTAAGAATCCAAGGTAAACTTTCCATGGGTAGGATGATAGATAAAGGAACTATGGAAGAAATAGTTGAGAGAATCCCATACAGCAATTAACGTCTAGTAATCACACCTATCAGTTTCAATAAATCAAAATATCAGACCCAATACTAAGCCACAAAATAAGTTGCAAAAGAGTATGCATAGCATAATGCTATTTTTGCCAAGTTTTAAGACACACAAAACACTATGTATTTATGAAGGAATATACATATAATAAAAATATGAAATCATGCATAGGGAAATGCATAGCAACTTACATGGTTTCCTAAGGTAGGGAGAAGGGGGAAGGGTATGGGATTGGGACTTTAGCTGTTTTTGAAATATCTTATTTCCTATCACCATTACAAAAAGCCTGCATACAACACAGACATAGAAACATTAACATATTTAAATCTAGACTATATATTCCACACTATTTTCTGTATTATCTATATACTTCTACATACTGAAAAATATTTCAGATTTTTTAATTATTAAGAAAGTGAGAAGCTTGTTTTGACAGAGAATGAGCAAAGATATTTTTGTTAATGAGAATAGCTTTAGAAAAACTGTAGAAATGTGAATAAATAGGACAAGTCCCTTCTCTAATTCAGCCCTCATAGCCCTGTCAGATCAATTTTTTAAAAAAATAAAGTTCCAATCATGCAATAGTTAGAAGAAACAAATTAGATGTAAACATATCAACCTAAATTAATCAAACAGCTTTAGACAAACAGTTCTAAATTTTAAAAAGAAAGAATGATAAAATACAGAATGAAATCTTTTTATCACAATGCCACTTACTTAAATTAAAAGTACAAACAAAGAGAAGCTTTGCTTCTAGCTATGTTGAAGTAACTGATATTAGACTTCCATCCCATTATAACAAATAAAACATTGCACAAAAGGTAGCACAGAGCTGTGATCCCTGAGAGAAGAGAAACAGAGATAAGGCTTATAATCACAAGGAGTTTCTGCTTGGATATACTCTTCAGACCAAGATATGGAAAGAAGGAACCCAAACAAAGCATGGAAGCTCTCTGAATTGAGGAGTTAGAGGTCAGAGTTCAAGGATTCTGAAGTAGTTGCAATTGGCAAGTACCAGAAAAGAGACAGTTAGAGCAATCCAGTGAGGTGTCACCATGAGTCTACAGGGAGTGAAACCCCACAAGGCCAGGCAAGTAATTGCCAGGGAGCTATAAACTCAACATTTTTGGAGCTCACAGAGGGATGGGAGACACCGGAGTTCCAATAATCCAGGGTGGAAGGTTCTCAAATACCCAAGACATTCAGTAGAGACCACAGAAGGAGTAGTGAGAAGGCTTATCTAGCCCTAGAGTAAACTTTTTCTAGACCAGCTGTAACAAAATTTAAAACCAGTCCTTGAAAAGATCAAGCTGATTGCCAAACTGCTTAACTACCTGACCAAAAAAAGCCTAGTACTATCTATAAGAAGACAACACGGTGCCTGGGTTACTCAGTCAGTTAAGCATCTGCCTTTGGCTCAGGTTGTGATCTTGGGGTCCTGGGATCGGGCTCCGTGTCAGATTCTGTACTTAGCAGGGAATCAGCTTCTCTCTCTCCCTTTGCCCCTCCCCACTCCCTCTCATTCTCTTTCTCTCTCTTTCTCTCTCTCCCCCTCTCTCAAATAAATAAATAAATAAAATATTTTTAAAAACCAATTTTCAAAAAGGCAACAAACCCACACAATAAATATTTCAGTAACACGGTGTTCAGCATCCAGTAAAAAATTACTAGACATGTGAAGAAATAGTAAATGAGACCCATGAACCTACAACCTAGAAAGAAAAATCAGTCAATGGAATTAGAAACAGAAATGACATCATTTGTGGAATCAGCAAAGACTTTAAAACAGCTATTATAAATATGCTCAGTGTTTAAAATGAACCATGAACATAAGGTATAGAGAAATGGAAGATATAAAAAAAAAAGAACCAAATGAAACTCTAAAGCTTAAAAGTATAACATGTGGAAACAGATGGGGGGAAAAATCACTAGATGGGCTTGACACCGGATTAGATACTGCAGAAGAAGAGATCAATGAACTTGAAGAAATAGAAATAGAAACAACCAAAAATAAAATACAGATAGGAAAAAAAAGACTGAATAAAATTAACAATTCAGAGACCTGTGGGGCGATAACAAATCATCTACTGTATAGTTGGATCCCAGAGGAGGGTGAGAGAAAAAAATGTTTGAAGATAAAAAGGCTGAACATTTTCTAAATTTGACAAAAATCATAAACACACAACTCCAAGAAACTCAGTAAACCCCAAGCAAGAATATACTCCAAAGCATACCCTATGGTTTGTGGCATTAGCACCTATCATTGCTCAGTGCCTGACCTGGTTTATTAACTGAGTGTGCAGTTGGCCCGCAATGTCATGCCCAACCTCACTAGATGGACAAAGACAGACACCAGAGAACTTGCCAGGTGCATGGTCTGAGGGCAATGTCTGAGGGAGCTGATAACAGAATTCACAATAAGGAGATCAGAAATTTAAAAAACTAGTACCAATTCAAGTTGAGGACACGATGATCCAAAAAAAAAAAAAAACAAAAACAAGGTAATAAGCAGAGGAGGATTAAATCATTGGGAAGCACAGCTAAATTTCCTGAACCAAATGGATTTGCTAGTTTTTAAGCAGGCTGGGCTCTTGTGTGGCAGCTTATGGTCATAAGCATCAAAAAGGTTCTTCCTCTCTTCTAATGAAAGCAGGGCTGTACAATATTCTATGTGACTCAAAGTTTTAGGTAGAAATCACTAAATTTCTAAGGACAGAGGCACCAATTAACACATCACTTCTAAATACAAAAGTCTCCTTATGGGTATCTTATACCTGAGAGTTCTTGGACAGAAGGGTACGTTCTTTGTACTTAGGACAGACTAAGGCATTTTATATTTAAGAGGGAGAATTAGAATTTGTGCAAAGGGGTGATGAGTAGCTTATCTTTAGACACTCAGAAGGAATATGATAGGATGTTAAGTTTCACCTGGTATCTAGATTGGAACCTAAAAATTAGAGACTCATATTTTTATATATATGACATTTTGTTGATTTCAAAAGAATCCATTTCTTTATAGAACAGATGAAATAAACATAAAAACAAAATAAAATTTCGTTTACATACTTGAAGATTTATTTTGGGAAAAACATAATCAAATTAAGATGATAGTGTATAAGCTTTCGCAAACTAATTTTTTTCAGTCGTGAAATTTTTCCTGCTCACTCAATAAATATGCATTTATTTTCCTCACAAAATTAGGATCATGCTGTTTATATTCCTTTTTTAGTCACTTTTTTAACTTAATAATATATCATAAATATTTTCCCATATCATTCAATCTTTCATTCATTGGCTCAAAAAAAATCAATAAATACTATAGGATAGTTTTGCTTCATTTTTTATTATGGTTATGTCTCTTTTTTCTTATGATACTGGCTAATTATAATGGCAAGCATCTCTGTCTTGTTCATGGCCTTAATGAGCATGCCCCAACATTCACTTATAAGTATAGTGCTGGCTGCCAGTTTGAAACAGACATTCTTTATCATTGTAGTTGTCTATTTCTAGGTTGCCAGGAAGTTTGTTTGTTTGTTTGTTTATTATTTTTGAATCAGAAATGAATGTTAAATTCTGTCAAATTCCTCTTTGGCACCAATTAGGAGGTAGATTGTGGGTGAGAACTAGAGTTGGGAATACCAGTTGAAGAACTATTTCATTGGTCCATATCAGAGGAATGAGACCTAAAGCAACAGATGTGGAAAGGGAAGAGGAGATCTTTTATAAACACAGCAAAGGAAGTTAAGGAAAGAAAGAGGCAGAGATATCTGGAGATTTTGAGCTGGTTTCCTGGAACGTCAACTCCAGAAGAAGCAGAGGAGGAGTAGCATGTGACAGAGGAAAATACTGTTTTGTTTGAATAGTGAGATACCGGAGATATTCATATGGAGGTGCCCAGCAGGCAGATGAAAATCCAAGTCTTCAAGAACAAGAAAGAAGAAAACCTAGATTCAAAACTCACCTGCAGAGTTACATCAAGATCACAAGAGGATGTGACCTGGCCAAGGGGAGAGCACACAGGGTGAGAAGCACTAAATTTGAGGAATGGGGGCTTTTAAAGAAGCTCTTGGTGACTCCTTGGTGGTTACTGTGTTCGTTTGCTAAAAGCTTAACTGTTGCTTAACAGAAACAGAGAAGAGAAAAAATAGCTTGGTTGGGGTTTAGGGAGTCTCTAAAATACAAAAAAGTTTTTTCTTTTAAATAAGACAGAATGATAATGATCTACATAAAACAGGAAGAGGGGAGAATGCATTGAGAGTTTACATTGGATGACTGATCTTTTCCATAAGGTAGGCAATGGGATTTTATGCTGAAAGGAGGGGCATGAGAGTAAGTTTGAGGTGTGAGCAAAGTGAGCATAAGAAAAGCTGTGGTGGTAGGTTTGTAGGGAATTGACTGAAAATGAAATAAAAACTTACAAATTCTGGAAACTCAATAGTGCAAAGCAATAGTGTTGGAGGTTCAATCAGCTTCCACCCCTTAACTTTTTCCAGTAGTGCTCAGCAATTTGGAATTCAGAAGAGTGATGGGAAACCATGGAATGTAAAAATGGGTTAAGTAGGGAACTGCAGGAATACATTGCTGGAATTCATGTGGAGATAGAGAAACAAGGACAGAGTCTCAGTAGGAAACAGTCAATTACCCAAACACCCTTTTCCAAAGTGTTTTATGGAACACTAGACCTGTAAAACATGTTTCATTAAAAAAAAAAAAAAAAAAAAAAAAAGCTTTTGTCAAATTATTGTGGGAAACCTTTGAGTTTCAGAAGAGACATTAACATTTAAAGGGCCTAGGACTTCCTAAGCTTACTTGACCTTGGATACTTTTTTGCAGAACTCAGATCAACAGCACTTACAGGTATTTATGTTAGTGAGAATAAGCTAGGTGGTAACAAGTCAATCTCAAAATCCAGTTGCCGAACACAGCCAGTGTGGGTCCAAATAGCCACTCAGGATCTCAATCTAATGGAGATTCCAATACTCTGTGACCATCTCAAACACGCTACTCCAAGATTTGCTATGGCTAAGGAAGAAAGCATATGGAGACGTGCTCATTCTTCGTGCTCAGACCTAAAGTGGTACACATCACTTCTGCTGACCACTCATGGGTCATAATGGGTCATATGGCCCCACTCAAGTGTAAGGGACTGGGAAATATAAGAGGGAGGGGAAGAAGGAAGAAGCTGCCCCCAGCAGCTTTATTTATTGAAATACTCTTCTGTTTTCAGCATTTTGCTAGGTGCTTGTGTGATATGCATGATGTCATGTAATTCCCACAACAACGCTATCAGTAAGGTGGTTCATTATCCCTATTTTCTGAATCAGAAATTCAAAACTTGAAAACGTTAGCTGATTTGTCCAAGGTCGCAGAGAAGTAAGAAAAGGAAGCTAGCTAGACTCAGACCATCCCCTCTAGGATGGCGAAGCCCATACTGATCACCATTGTGCTCTTCTCTCCCATCCTTCTGTGTTTTTGATGGCCAGGCCCTTTTACTCACAACTTCTTATTTCATCCTCAACAATGCTTCCAAGATATCCACCTGCGCTTTTGTTTCTAATGAAGAAAAGAGGGGATTTGAACCCAGTTCTCTTTGACTCTCAAAGCCCCTGTTCATGCACTTTCTCAGACCTCTTTCTCTACTATTTTGATCACTGCATATGGATCATTTGGCCTTCCTTTGGCTGGATTTGGTTTACACACAATATTCTGGACAGACCTACAGATGTACCTTTGTTTCATTGGCACTGAGATGATGGTTACAGCTTTTTCTAGATCTTCTTAGGTTGATCTCTGGATCTGTTGATTGCAAAATCTTTACATTGGAAGACTTGAAGTCTTATACCTTGAAATGCCTCCCCTCTAAATTATACATTGCTTCGTGCATGCTGCCTCTTTCTCTGGGAGTATCACGAGGTTTTCCTAGTAGTTTTCCCTTATAAGCTTGGTATTCATGACTCAGGAAATCTCATGTCTACTGCAAATTGGAATATTTAAACATATACAGCTAAGACTCAAAAGAAACTGTCTTTGAGGAAGAAAATCTCAGGAGTAATAGGATCCCAGCTGTGTGGCTCCTCTGGGTTCAAATTAAAGAGTCCATGAAAGCATCCTTCAGAGTTCCCCAGGCACAGTGGGCTCAGCAAAGAGTTTGAAGACCCATCTGGTTGATTTCGCAAGTGGCTAGTGAGCCCAGCAGCTTTGCTTTCAGGTAACTTAAAAGATTGAATAGTCTCAGGCAGAGAGCCTCAATGACTCTGGGGAACTGGGAGCAGTGATAGTAAGAGTGGAGGGTTAGTCTTGCCTCTCTAAGAGGTCAGGGAACAGCAAACAAGAAATCCATACTGGGCAATCAGTTCACATGCCAAATGATGCCATCGATGTGAATGTCAGGATTATACCAAAAACCTATAAATCAGTGGCTTAAACAATATAGAATTTTATGTGCTTATTTGTTTTGTGTCCCATGTAAAAGTAGTCCAAAGGTCGGCAATCCATGGCTAAAATGCTGGTTCTGCGATGTCACCAGTGACCTTGACTGTCCCTAGCTTTCTGCTCCCGGCTGATGGCATTCATCCATGGCTACAGAATGGCTGCTACAGCTGCAGTCCGTGTTCCTGGCTGCAAGAAGGAAGAGCAGAGGGCAGACACAGTGACTTCTGCTTAAATCTCATTAACCACTCCTAACCACAAGGGAGACTGGGAAATGCAATTTCTCAACTGGATACCTTGTGGCCTTCCAAAACTTCAGATACTGAAGAGGAAAGGGGAAATGGGTGTTAGGTCCTTCAATATTGTGACTGAACCACAAGGAATCCAATAAAATGCACACACTTACAGGCAAGTCTTGGAAGCCAGTCAGTCTAGACTGCATGGATGTTTATTTTCACTGTGATAGTTGTGGTCTGGGAAGCAGTCTAGACCCCCAGCCCTTACCACACACTGCCACCATAGCAGACATCATCACTGTCCCTGACAATCCTGACCAGTTGGCAGAAGTCTGTAGACTGAGGTTGGACTGATGCTGCAAGATGTTTCATCACCACTTTCTGCCTGGGTTCACTCTTTGAATCTTTTAGAGCCAGTTAGCTTAATCCTAGAACCAGCAAGTGGTCGTCTTTGAATCTGAAAGCATGATGCTCACCCACACCCAAGGGTAACACTGAGGATGTTTCTCTTCTATCTGTTGTACCCTTTAGTAGGGACACCCTGACCACTGAAGAACAACGATTAGACCCCTCCCATCCCCAGAGCTTCCAACAGTAGACCTTTCATCCAGGATTTTATATCCAATGCCCAGAAGTTTGTTACTAGAGATGATAAATGCCAACAGGGCTAAAGTCGGTGCTGAAAATCAGGTGGAGCTGGAGGAAAAAACACGACTTATTAATCAAATGTTGGAATTATCAACACACACTTGAAGATCTGGCAGCAAGTGTAGATGCAATGACGGCAGAAAATCTGAAGCTAAAATCAGAAAACCAAGTTCTTGGACAATATATAGAAAACCTCATGTCAGTTCCTAGTGTTTTTCAAACAACCGACTCAGAAAGCCAAAGAAAGTAAAGGATTGACATCCCTTCTGTTTTATGGAATAGCTGCTGATTTTTTTTCTTTAAAACTTGGATAGACTTAAAAAGTTACAGTACTTTTGTTTGTGGCTTAATTGAATATTTATGAAGATAATATCAGATCTAGGGAAAACTAAGAGCATAACAGAAGACTTCCGTGAGTTTGTATGATATATGTTAGTCTATGTAAACATGCAAATGTATTGTAGAGACTTTATAATTAGAAATGCATGTATTTATGAAACTTGAAAGTGAATGTTTTATCAAATGTGTTTTGATTTATAGGTTTAGCACTTTCCTCTACCATAGGTGTAGCAAGAGATACAAGAAAATAGCCATTGTGTTGTGAAAAGTGACCAAAATCATTTACTAAATGTACAACTGTATATAGCCTGCCCACCATGTTATGCCTCATCTCCATTTGCTTCTTCCTTTCCATTTCTCTTCCCCTAAGGAAAAAATTGGTTTCACATTTGTAGAAGTAATTTTAATATTTAATTATCTGTGAGAGTGCCCTAAGCTCGAATTGTTGAAACTTAACCAAAATAAGATAGTTTCACAGTTAGGACTTGCCTTCATATTAAGATAGGATTGTTGGGTTCTCTTTATTCAATTGAAAACAGAGGCTATACATATGAAGACTTTTCTTTGCCACTGAATTGTCAAATTGGAAAGGTTTGTTGATTAAACACTTCCTTTTGCACAAAATAACCCACTTGGTATCTAAAAAGATGAGCTCTGATTATATTTTTGTAATAGGAAATTCTGAGAAAAATGGAAATAGGATGGGAAGAGTACTTGGCATACAGTAGTAACCAACTCCAAATATTCTAACTCCAGATTTGCATGATCTCTGGCACAGATTAGATCATTTGGGGTATATATATATATATATATATATATATATATATATATAATGATTAAATGTGACAAACCTTATGTCAACCACATCTAGAAGAGAATAGCTACCAAGAGTTCAATCTCAAGGTTTATTTGAAGTCCCCAGCAGATCGACTTTTGCAAAATTCCTTTACAGTGTATTAGTATCAAAATCATGAATAAAATGCATGCATACTAGCTGATACTTTCTTAGTATTTTCTCTCACCATTTCTCCCAGAATTTTCTGTTAACCTAACTACTTGGTTTGTAGAGTTTAGTTACTCTTTGACACTTTCTAAAAATTTAGTTTGTAGATTCATTTGGTAAGAAATTTAGCATCAGACATTATGTTAAAATGTTAAATTGGGTAAGAGATCCACTAATATCATTTTGGTTACTAGACTGCAGCTACTTTTAATCATGGAATAATCTTATGCTTGTATTGATGTAAGTAAGATTCGATGAATGACATCAGCTGTACAAATAGAATAGTTATCCTGCAAACATTTTGCATCCCTTTTGTGACCTAATTTACAAACATTTAAAATTGTGTTATAATTGTGCTTTGCTGTTTAATGAAAAACTATTTCAGAGAAAAAAAAGAAAGAAAAGAAAAACAATGATTAAGTACCAGTATGTACCAGGCACTGAGCTTGGTGTGGAGTTAACAAAGATGAAGGGCATTTCTCTTCTTGGGAATTCAGAGACTAGTGGAAACAAGGAAGTACACAAAGAAATTGCAATGTGATGTGGGAGGGCTACAGTAGATGAAGCCCGGGGATACCGAGAGAGTCTCTGCACACCACTTGTCTTATTCCACTGGGACTACATTAAAGAAAATCACAGACCGGGTGGTTTATAAACAACAGGAACTTGTTTCTCAGTTCTGGAGGCTAAAAGTCCAAGCTCAAGATGCCAGCAGATTTGGAGTCTGACAAGAGTCTGCTTCCTGGTTCATAGATGGCCATCTTCTCCCTGGGTCTTCCCATGGCAGAAAGGGCAGGGGTCTCTGGGTGTCTCTTTTATAAGGGCTCCACCATCTTGACCCAATCACCCCCCCAAAGACCTCATATGATCACCTTGGGGATTATAGGATTTCCGCATACAATTTTGGGGCACACTAACATTCAGATCACAGCAGTGATGGATTCTAAGCTTTAGAACACATAAGAGCACCTGGGCAGCTTATAAAAGTGCAGGTTCCTACTATGGTCACAGGGGTTCTGACATTATATATTGGAAAGCTAGATCTCCAGGTTTGCCTAACAATCTACTCTCTTTTTTTCTCCCACAAAAAATCCCAGATAATGCTGACACAGTAGTGGATCCCACTCTGAGAAATCCTGCTCTATAGGGTGAGGTGGGATGAATATGCTGGAGAAAGAAGGCTCAGAGGCAGATTTATGAACTAATAAGGCACTCTAGGTGGAGGGGACAGCTCAGGTGCTGGCAGAGTCTGATTTGTCTAAGAAAAATAAGACGTAGAGACTAGAACGTGAGCCTGGAGAGCTTCAGGATGTGCCAGCTACAAAGATGTTGGAGCCAGACTGTATTTAAAGCACGTCACACAACGAAGTTTAGACATTTTTCCTTCTGTAAGACAAAGCTATAAGTTGGGGAGCCAGGAGCCTGAGCTCTGGGTTTCCCTGTGAAAGGCTGGCCAAGGTACCCTTGATTTGGCCTAGACTGACCACACATCTGTCCCAGCACCTCTGCTGCCCCTCATTCTCAGCTGCCCTGCCTACCACTCTCTGCCCTTCGCTCCTCTGAGAGTGGGTGTGTTCTATTGGGTGTCTCTGGCTCAGTTACCTCTCAGCTTCTCCTTATGTTTCTAATACTTGATAATCTAATGTCTAACAGTTTCTCCAGTTTTGGCCTGGCTGCCTCTGACAAGCCAGATTAACCTGCCTCAAAGTGGAGACGAGAGCTATCCTCTCCATGGAGCCAAAGGGGGAGGCATGAGCTCCCCAGCCTGGACCAGTCATTGCTCATCACTCTACTCCAGCTCTCTTATTGCTAAGCCAGAACAGTGGCCAGTGTTCCTCCAACCGGGATGATGCACACTTTCTGGAAGATTTGAACACTTTCCAAATAATACTTAGGCAAGGGATAGTTATAAAGGTATCAATGTCCACAGGTACTCTTTGCTAATATTGATCTGCTTGAAATGAGCCTATGCTTAGAATATACCTTCCTCGCTTACAAAATAAAGATATATCCCTTGTCCATCCCAAATCTTGTTTTGGTTCTTTACTGTAAGAGGGCACCTGAAACAATGGGATAAATTTAAATTAATGATAAACCAAGTCCCTTCAAGCTCACAAGGCTTTGTGTCCCTCCTTGTCATATATATATTTCTACAAGAAGGGCATGTTGGCCCATAGGGGCTCATAATTCAGAATATCCAAAGTAGCATAAGCTTGTGATGTTGATCCTTTAAAATGTAATTTTTGCAGGACTATTGGATTTTCCAAAATACGATAAATCAAACACATAAAGAAAAACTTCACGTGATATCTTTCAGATATATCATGCTTTATTCAATAAAGTAATGAAAATTTGTTTTATCCAATAATACAAAATATGTATTCAAATTATAGTCAATCCTCATTTTATTTCAACATATAAAATAGTTAACATTTCCTAACTCCTATTAATAAAACTTACTTTTAAAATGTGTGAAAAGGGGGCACCTAGGTAGTTCAGTTGGTTAAGTATCTGCCTTCAGTTCAGGTCATGATTCCAGGGTCCTGGGATTGAGCCCCACATCGGGCTGGCTCCCTTCTCAATGGGGGGTCTGCTTCTCCCTCTCTCTCTCTCTCTCTCTCTCTCTCTCCCAATGCCCCTCCTCACCACTCATTCCCTCTTTCTCTTAAATAAACTTTTAAATGTGTGAAAATTTTTAGATGTCAATTTAAAAACACATGAATGAGCGCATAGATTTTCAAAATTCTTTTACATGGCACATAGGCCAATATTTGAAGATACTGGAGTAGGACACTTTCCATCAAAGATCACGGTTGTTATTATATTTCAAAGTGCACTGAGTTTCTACTGTATGCCAGTCACAGTGTGCCTCCTTTGAAATAAGTATGTCTCTCTGTGGCCAAGAAAATGCTCCATCTCCTGGTGGTGGGTTACCTGGTCTCAAAGAGCTCTACCGTCAGCCTTTCACACAGAAATATGTGCATCAAACTCCAGGGCCAGAAGTTGTAAGGCACACAGAAGGTCACCCTGAAAAGGCAGTAGGCTCACCCAGTCATACATTTTGGGTCTCACGTGCTCTGGTGTCCAGGTGCATGAAAGAAATGGCAACATAAGATGGGCCACGCTCCACGCTGCCATCTCCAACGTGGGGTGATCTGGAGGGTGATCCCTGGAGGTGATCCACCAGGGATCCAGAGAGCCAGGACACAACAGGGCACACACAAAGTTCACAAGTAATAAAATATGCATACAGGCTGGGGTTGGTGCTCGGATGTGTCATCCCACAGGTGTGCGAGACACAGAAGGTGTGGATCAGGCCCACAAGCCAGCTATGGGGCAATGTGGGGCGTCATTCACAAAGCCACCATGGATACAGCTGGGCTTGAGTGGAACTTTGAATGATGGATAGGATGTGGGTAACTGGGGAGAGGCAGGGAAGGTGCCCAATCATAATCAGTCAGGCAGACATATGGGGCAGCTGGTCTGTGCTCAGCATGGCTCAGGACCCTGAGGAACTGGGGAAGGTGGGTAGAGATTTGACTGGGGAGCCCAGGCGCAACAAGGGAGTTCAGGCGCAAACTCTGGGAAAATTCAGGTCTCGCTGCAAGGAAGAATGTGACCAAGGCCTGTGTCCCTGGTACAGCAAAGCACCCCAGGAATTTGGAAGTGGGAAAGTTCCCAGTGGATCTTATGGGTTAGAGATGAAGGGTAGCCTTGAATAGGAGAATGAGCCAAATGGGACTAGGAAGGGTAAACGGGATGTGGCCTTCAGGGAAGAGGGAGGGACATCCCAGGTAGGGAGAACAAAGGTGGCCTGGGCTTGGCATAGAACTGACCTGCTGTGTTGAGCAAACAGTTAAATGAAATGCTCAAAGACAGGGCCCGCCTGACTGCTAAAACCCTCGCTCCTCCAGTGAGCAAACATCCTCCAAGCACCTATTTGCCAGATGCTGCAAGGACCCAGAAAGAAAGACTGCTCAGCTGTGACCCTGGCTGAGGGATGGTGAGGAGGCCTAGGAAGAGGAGGTTCAGATCCCGGGGTGGGGTGGAGTGGGGTCTAAGTGGGTCTGGGGAACAGGAAGGGCTGGGGGGAGCTTGGGGCACAGTGGAGGAGTGAGAAGGGATTTGGAAAATAAGATTGCGGTTGAACGGGGAGCGTCCCTGAAGCCAAGGAGAAGCACCTGCTCTTCCTTCCCAGCGCATTTCACATGGAAGAGCTTGAAGCCATCACATGTTCTTCACTAGGGAGGTGGCTTATTGCTGGTTCGGCCCCAGGAGGACTCGAGTGACCACGGCTTGCAGGACGGGTTCGAACAGAGAGTGGAAGTCAGGGAGCCAGTTAGGGAGAGGTTACACAGCCTGCATCATTCCGTTCCTGGCCCACAGGGAGGACAAACGCATCCATGCAGTTGAGGTCAGAAAAGGCTTATACCACAGCTGGACGGATTCACCTCATGGTCACCATCGACATTCTTCCCAAGAGACAGCCTTATGCCCAGGGGTGCGGGGCAGGGGGTGCGGGTGGCCACACATAGATACAGGTCACTGGAAAGCTTATAGGAGACAATGTTAACATTCCAAAAATATGATTCGATTTTTCACACATTCGTCACAAGCCATCATCAGCTTCCTTCTCTTTGGGTCCTTTTTTGCTCTCTTTTTAAAAATGTTCAAGTTCTTATGTCAGTATGACTGTTATATCCAAAGGACTTACGGGAAACCCTAACTCCAACCACAGCTGTTAGAATTGCGCCCCATTTGCGAAGTGAGGCCCAACGGCCCAGAGAGGAAGAAACAGGGTTGGGGCCTCATCTGCCCGGTAATCAGACAATAACCCCGGACCATTTGGTGGCATTCCAGTCGGGCCCTTAGAAAGCACATGTGTTTTTACACGGCCATTCCAGGGCTCTCGGTTACAGGGAACATCTGGGATGCGTGTGTAAGGCATCTTCGCAGGGCAAGGCCCAGCGTGCAGCGGGGAGTGGTGGCAGCTGGCTGAGCTCGTGCACAGACCCCAGCCCAGGCAACAAGGGGCTTGCCGAGCAGCCTGCTCTGGGGGGCGGACCCTGTGCGCTGGCCCATTTGTTCTTACATGACTTGGAAGAGTTAGCTGCGTGGGTCTGTGGCTCATGCCAGGAAGACTGATCGGTGGGATTTGTGAATGGGGGGTCAGTGAGCCTTGCACAGAGGCAAACTTTGTTCTCTTCACCAGCAGCAGCCCCAACCTGGCCAGCACATGACAAATGGCAACGAGGTGACGGGAGCGGTCTTCTCCCTGGGGTAACCAACTGTGAGCTCATCCTCTTGGAGGGCGGGTGGGGAATATCATCCTCACCCATGAAGAACGGTTCATTGTTTTTGCAAACATCCGCATGTGTAATATCTTCGGTTGCCCTCCCAGCAGCCGTGCTGTAAATACAAAAATGTAATCTCATTTACACGTCAGGCAGGCAGCAAGATACGTCCGGTTGATCAAAGGCTTGGACACAGGAAGAGCCAAGATTTGTTTTCCATCCTTGTTGTGGAGCATCGGTACTTGACATGAGAAAAGTATTTAAGGCCGAGGGAGAGTTGATGTAAATCATTTAAAAACCAGAGGCTCAGGGAAGCAGATTGGGATACAGCACTACCCCCTGCCCCATGGGGACACAAGCAAACAGAAACTGTTTCTACAAATGAGGGTCTGGAGCATGGGACGTTAAAAAGCAAATGCTTATCAGCAACCTTTGAAATACTCCTGGCTGTTGAAGCAGCGTTTCTGTCTCTCTCACCATTAGCTTAGATTTGATGAGCGACTTGAACCTTTTCCTTTTCCTTTTAGATGTTCAAAAATGTGTGTGCAGTCTGCAGCCATGACCATTTTCTTCTGAATGGTTCTCATCTACCTCCAGGAAAGAGAATACATGAAATCCTCGCAGAGCCAGATGGTCTGGCTTTCTCTTCGTTTGGCTAAGAACGAGACACAGCCCTTTCTGAGTCGTGGGGCATGCAAGGTGTAGCCCCATACCTGTGCCACCATCACTCTTTCCTTAAAGAGTTTCTAAGCTGCTGCAGTCAAACCAGCATATCCAAATGCTTTCAGGCCACAGTTTTCATTTTTTTTACTTTAAGAGATCATTGCCCATAGTGAAGATGCATTATTTTTACTTGTTTTACTGGCACCTGTAATTCTTTCAGTGACATTTCCTAGTCTATCTCCAAAGTTGATGCCAAGTCATGATCTACCTCAATAAATAGATCATTCTGGACTCAAACTTGAGAGGGTGGGGGAGGAGGAGAAAAGGAAGTGCAGAAGGGACACATAAAATGTGAAAGTAAAAAAAAAATTAGTCCATGGAATTATTAGCATGCTATTTTCATTACTCAAATACTTTCCAGATTATTGGATGCTCAGTTCAGAAATAAAAACATCTATATCAAAACATCAACAAAAATATTTATAGTCAATATATCTAAAGATTAATATTCTTAATGCATTTGAAAAAAAATTTGGGCTGATAGTTGACAAATTTTTGACCTACAAAAAAATGTCAATTGCACATGGCTCATTCTGAATACGAAAGCTTTAACAGACAAATGGGCCCAGATTATTAATAGAAAATACAAATGACTTCAAACTTGTGAAAAACTGTAACCTTACTAATAACCAAAAAAATGCAAATAAAAAGCAAAACCAATCTATTTTCAGCTATCATAAATAGCAGGGCTGCTTAGCAAGTCTTGCTGTCCAGTGCTCGGCATAAAGAAATAAGAACGGTGCTCGAGGGAATGCAAGTTGGTATAACCTTCTTGGAAAATAAATTGGCAATAATGTAACAAAAAAAAAGTGGGTTTTTTTTTTTTTTTTGGTTTTTTTTTTTTTTTAATGTTCAAATCTTAGTTCTTAGTAATTCCGGCTCTGTGAATTTATCGAGCGGGGAAAGTGTTCTGTCCAAAGATGTACTTTGTAGTATTTGTAACAGTAAAAATTTGGAAGCAAACCTCATATCCAAGAATAGAGAAATTAAGCAGTAATCAGAAGCACAGAATGTAGCTTTAAACAAACTTGTCTATAAATCCCTCTTTGGCTGCTTAATAATTGTGTGATGTTACATGCATTACTAAAAGCCTGAACCTCAATATTTTTTATCAGTTTGTATCATGAAAATAATTCCTACCTTGTTGGGCTGTTGTCAGGATTAAATGAAAAAAATGTATATAAATTGCTTGAAACAGTGTCTGGAATGCAGAAAACATCAGCTTCTCTGTATTATTTGGCCATCCTCAATATTCTTCAGCTCTTGAAAGAATAAGCATAATTTGCAATAACGGGAAATTTCATATTATGTTATGTGAAAAATCAGAGCACAGAGTGAAATAGAGATCATGGTCCTGATTCTGTAATATATGCATAGAAAAAGAAAAAATAATGGATGAAATAGAAATCAAAATTTAACCGGTTGTCTGGGACTTAGAATTAGGGGCGATTTTCCTATGGGCTTTCAACTTCTGTGTCATTTCCAAGTGAGCTATAATGAGCATGCATTATTTTTATCATCGAGAAAGGATAAAATATATTTCCTAAAATACATCACCAGCCTCTGGTGTTGGCTTCCAGACAGAGCAGGTAGTTGTTTTTATCCATGGCTCCCAGGCAGGATGGAAGGGCAGCTGAGATGCAGAGACCGAGGTCCAGATGAGGAGCTGGGATCCCTGGCTTTGGGGTCCTAGATGTTCACTTAGGACCCTGCAACCCTGGCCTTCACAAGCTGTGCTGCTATGGGGAGACTATCCAGTGAGATCAACACTTCCCTGCAGAGGCCGTGGGGAAAATGCTCTCTTATTTCCTCTCAGCATGCCATGCACCACACTGGGGTCCCCATGGAGCTCTCAGTACGCTTTGGTTCTCCTCTCCTGCTGCTGGTGGAATGGAATCATTTGGACAAAATATTCTTTCAGCCCGTATCCCCTGTTATGGGCTAATTTGTGTCCCCCTAAAATTCGTATGTTGAATTCTTAGCCCCCAGTACTTCAGGATGTGACCTTATTTGGAAATAGAGCTGTTGTCAATGTAATGGGTTAAGATGAGGTCATCTGGGTGGGCCCTAACCCTATGCAACTGGTGTCCTTATAAAAGGAAATGTAGACACAGCGACATGCAGAGTGTGGACACATCCTCCACACAGGGAGGCACCGGGTGAAGGCCGGAGTGACCACCATGAGCCAAGGAGCCACCAGAAGCTTGGAGAGAGGCCCAGAACAGACCCTTCCAGCATCTTCCCAGGGAGCATGGCCTTGCTGACACTCTGATCTCAGACCTCAGGTCTCTGGAAGTGTGAGGCAAGGGATTTCTGTTGTGTAAACTCCCTGGCCTCAGATTTTGTGGCACTTTGTCAGGGCAGCCCCAGCAAATGAAAATGGCCTCCTTTCCCTCAGCCCATCCTTCCTCCTTCCTTCCCTTCCAGGGACAAAAATGAAAGCCTTCCAAATCCAATGAGTGCTCTGTCATGGTCTATCGGGTGGAACGGTGCCCAGGGCCTCCCCCAGGGCCCTGTGCAATCTGTGACTCAGTGAAGTTACTCAGTGAACCAGTCACGGTCCAACCACCACGGCTTTCTGGTCGGTCACATGTGGCGAGTCATATGTAAACCCTTCCACCTGTTGCCTAAATGCCTGTGCCTGGTAAGAATCTGCATATGCCTTCATGGAGTGGGTATTTATCCCTTATGCCATAAAAACACACACACACAAAAAAACCATTATGTGATATGAGTAAGAACAAACCTCAAGTACTGTATTTATTATACCATGAAAGTGCTGGAACGTGAAAGAGGCCCCAAAAGTGGGCTCTAACCAGTTAGAAACATGGCTCCTCTCTCTGCAGAAGTCCAGGCTGCCACGGGGCCTTGCTTGTCAGGTTCCTCTTTGTCATGGACTGAACGTTGTGTCCTCTTCAGGTTCCTATGTTGAAGTCCTACCCCAATGTGATGGTGTTGGGAGGTGGAGCCACTGGGAGACAATTAGGTTTAGATGTGGTCATTAGGGTAGGGCCCCATGATGGGATTAGTGAGTGTCCTTGGAAGAAGAGGAAGAGAGAGGGACACCTGGGTGGCTCAGCGGTGGAGCGTCTGCCATTGGCTCAGGTCATGATCCCGGATCCTGGGATCAAGTCCCATGTCGGGCTCCTCACAGAGAGCCTGCTTCTCCCTCTTTCTATGTCTCTGCCTCTCTCTGTGTGTCTCATGAACACATAAATAAAATCTTTAAAAGAGAGAGAAGAGGAAGAGAAACCAGAGCAATTTCTCTGTCATGTGAGTACACAGCAATAAGGTGACCAGCTAGTAGGACCTTAATCTTAAACTTCCCAGCCTCCCTCTGGAACAAGGAGAACTAAAGGTCTGTTGTTCAGGCTGCCCACTCTATGGTATTTTGTTGTGTGACAGCTTGAGTGACTAAGACAATCTTCTTGCCCTGTCAGCCTTTATCTTACCACTGTATCACACCCTCGGTTTCGAAAGGATTTGGTCACATTGGCATTCCACCCAGCAGGGGAGAGGAGAGAGGGAAAACACACTCTGTCCCACTGAGGCAGGCTGCACACAGCACTACACACAACACTGCCCCCTGTGCCCCCAGCCAGGAGTTGATCACATGACCATACTCAAAGCAAAGGGGACTAGAGAATACAATCTTATTTTCTGGGCAGACAGTGACCAGGCTAAAAAACTTTATTTCTTTTTCTTTTTCTTTTTCTGACCTTTTTTTTTTTTTTTTAAGCATAGTTGACACACCATGTTACGTTAGTTTCAGGTGTACAACATCATGATTCAACATCTCTATAAGCTATGCTCTGCTCACGAGGGTAGTTACCATCTGTCACCATACAACACGGTTACAATATCATTGACTATATTCCCTAGGCTGGACCTTTTATTCTCTTAGTTGTTCCGTAAGTGGAAGCCTGTATCTCCCACTCCCCTTCACCCATTTCGCCCATCCCCCACCAACATCCTCTCTGACAACCATCAGTGTGTTCTCTGTATTTATGGGTCTGTTTCTGCTTTTTGCTTGTTTATTTGTTTAGATCCATGTATAAGTGAAATCATATGGTATTTGTTTTTCTCTGTGTTGCTTATTTCACTCAGCATAATACCCCCAGGTCCAGCCATGCCATTGTTGCACATGGCAAGATCTTGTTCCTTCTATATCTGAGTAATATATATATATATATATATATATATATATATATATATATATATATCACCTCTTCTTTACCCAATTATCCATGGATGGACACTTGGGTTGCTTCCATATCTTGGCTATTGTAAGGAATGCTATGGTAAACACAGGGGTACATGTATCTTTGCAAAGTACTGTTTCTTTGAGTAAATACTCAGTAGTGGAATTACTGGGTCATATAGTATTTCTATTTTTAATTTTTTGAGGAGCCTCCATACTGTTGTCCTTGGTGGCTGCACCAGTTTGCATTCCTGCCAACAGTGTGTGAGAGTTCCTTTTTCTCCACATCCTCATTGACACTTGTTTCTTGTCTTTTATTTTAGCCACTCAGACAGGTGTAACGTGATACCTTATTGTGTTTTTGATTTGCATTTCCCTGATGATGAGTGATGTTGAGCATTTTTTCATGTGTCTATTGGCCATCTGTATGTCCTCTTTAGAAAAATGTCTATTTGAGTCTCCTGTCCATTTTTTAATTGGATTATTTGGGTTTTTTGGAAATGTTGGATTTCTATGGGAGAAGGGAAGATGACTTTTTGGGAATAACCTCAGAAACCAAGTAGATGTTTGTAATATGACCTTTTTTTCTAGGGTGGGAGCACCTGAGAAGCACATAGCTTCCCTGGCATTGGGAGAAATCACCGAGCAATGTATTAACTGGGAGAGAAATGGAATCTTGCTCGCACTGTAGGAAATGGAGCCCCTTGGGCAGGATGAACCATTATACCTACTTTTCTCTTGCTCCTACGTTTGTAACTAATGAGCATTTGTCTCTTCTGGGATCCACCTCCAAGTTACCTGTCAGCCAAGAAACTGGCTTGTGGGTATGTTTACTTCCTTTCAGAAGACTGAGAGGGCCCGTGGCTATTCTGAGCTGGGCTGGGTCTGAACATTTGCGTAAGACAACAACTAAATTCACTGTGACCCAGGCACTGTTAGAGGCCATTGAACTCTGCCCAGAAAAGACTGAAGAAAAGCTATCTTGATGTTTTTGTGTCTTCTAGAAATTTAGTAGTGTGAAGAAAGCTCCAGGAAGGAACTCGGAAAGGAGATTCCAGTTTTCATTCTGCCAGTTTCAAGGTTGAGGTCTAGAATCCACACCTTCCTCATCTATAAAATGAGATGCTGGCATTTACTACATAAACCATTAGGTGCTTACTAAATGCTATGAAATGGAGATTCTAAACATCCTCAAGGCAAGCGGCATGAACTGAATTCCCCTCAGGCTCGGGAAACAGTGGGCATATATGACTTAACATACTTAAGTAAAAAAAGAAACACAGGTGAACTTAACCATTTAGACAGCAAGTTTGTATTCACAGGGTGACCATGAGTAAGGTGATGACTTTATGAAGAAACTCAGATTACAAGTCACCAAGGAGGGCAACCCTCTCGGGTCCCTCCCTCTTTGGGAGCTTTGTACTATGACTCAATAAGCTTTGGTTTACTGCCCATCACTTTGTCTAGTCTACCTCTCTATTCTTTGAATCAGTGTGACCAAGAACCGCAGGCGCCGAAGGAAAAGAAATCCTGCAATGGTGATCTCAGGGTCATGAGACTGAGCCCAGTGTCAGGCTCCAGGCTCAGTGCAGAGTCAGCCTGGAATTCTCTCTCCTTCTCCCTCTGCCCCTCATGCTTGTGCACATGCTCTCTCTCTAAAATAAGTAAATTAAATTTAAATTTTAAAAATCACAAAGGAGAATAGAAGTTTTTGCCATTTAGCTCAGAGCCATGAATCCAACGGACAAGGGGTTGGGTCAGGAATTACACTGTGGGGTGAGTGGAACTCAGGTATCCTTGACAATCCCACTGAATGGCTGGGAGTGACCTTCCTGAAACTTCCACCCACCACCACTGCATCACTGCCTAATCTCTGGGTCAGGTTAAGAAGTAGATTGTAACTATCATGACGAAAGGGAAAAATCAGTGTCTATGGTGAAAAAATTAAAATGGAAACCCTCATGATAAGTCATGGGTGTGACAGACACAAGAGTTTACTTAACCTCTAACTTTGTGAAAACGAGCTTTCATTTCAATATCATTCCTAAAACACTGAGGTGATAAAATGTAGGAAACACAGATGATCAACGTAACTGATAATTAAATTTTGAAAACTGTTTGGCAGGGGGAACAAATTGGGTCCTATTTTCAGAATTAGCAGCTAAAAGATGTGAATTACCTATTGATAAAAATCCACTTCATCTGAGTGTTCACCACCATAGCTCTCCCTTTGCTTTGTTTCCATTGCCATCATGTTGTTACAGCGTTGTCCATGTCCAAATAGAAATGTCTGTCAATATCAAATAAAATATATCTTTACGCTCTTTAAATTTTTCAATTACTTTCTTCAGTGTGTCTTGATTAATTTTGTACTTTCCTCCTCAGACTCCTTCCTGTTTTCTTTAAGTTCCAATCGATGATTCACCACCGTCTAGTCCTCTTCTTTTTCCGTATAAACAGACAGTGCTGGCACAGAATAGGCACTCAATAAATATTTGATGAACAAATGAATCCATATCAATGCTTCTTAATATTCAGAATAAAGGCCCCTTAGGGATGTGATGAAATCAGTAGATCCTCTCTCCCAGGTAACTGGTCTCACATCATTTTGCATGACAGTTTCAGGGTTCATTGCCCATCCTCTGACCTAAGAGTTCTTCAAACCCCAGACATCACATTAAAGTGTGAGCATTTCTGAAAACACTAAAAACTATTTGCTGATACCTGGTACCTGATATAGGAAGGGAAGATGGTTTCTGATATTAAATTTATGACCCGGTAATTCAAGACACAGTTTCTCACTACTGGTCTCAGAGGCACTGTCTGTAATGAAGAAAGTCTGGAGGAATTGGAACCCGAAGCATCCACAAAACTAATTTAGCATAAATTGCCCAAAGGGAGGCCATCTCTAGGTCTCCTGCCCAGTAAACACTGTCTCTGATTGAAAGCATTGCTGGATGCTGGCATGATGCAGGCATGTGAAGGATGGGGAATGCTCCTTTTACCAGTTTAGCTCTTTCTCAATGAATACTTAAAGTGAGGCAATTTTAGCCCAGATTTGCCTTTGCTTCATGTGTCTCATTGTTATGTAAATGAGTCTTTTAACCCATAGGCTTGGACATTTGTTTGTTTGTTTTCTCCACATTAGGGATATTTGAATGTTTTGACTAATCTTGCTTTAGGGAAAGTGCTGAAAAGTAGGTCATGGTTCTTTCCCTAAATAGAGTTCAAGCAGACAGCTTCCATGCAAACTTTGGTTTCTATCTTATAAACTCAGAAGCCAGGCTTCCTGATAATAGGGGCAATACTTCAGTCTATGCCAGGATTTCTCAACCTTGATACTATTGACATTTTGGGTAGAATATTTCTTGTGCATTGTAGGATGTTTAGCAAGATCCCTGACTTCCATCCAAGATGAGTAATGTCCTCCATTCACCTCCCACTCCCCAACTCCTAGCATTGACAGTCAAAATGTCTCCATGGCTACGTGTTCCCCAAGGGGCAAAGTTACCCTTAGTTGAGAACCATTGGTCTACACCTATGCTTGGTCTTTGAGCACTATAACTGTAAGGTTGAGAAGCACAAGATTTTAAAAGTTCTAGGAGCAAAGCCACTTCCTGGAGATTCACTATGGACAGACCACCAGTAGGTTGTTTTTTCCAAAACATACACACTTCCCACACCTGCTTAGGGTCCTTACTGAGACTATAAAAAGGGAAAGAAAAAGCAACACCTCCTTTGAGGGAGTGGCTAAAGCTTGATGGCCTGGCCATTAATGCACATGAAAATTCATCCTACTAAACTTACAACTAGTCCACAGGAGAGCTTCTCGGCAGAGGAAAGAGGGAGCCCACTGGGCTGCTTGGCAAAGGAGACACAGTCTCTTCAAGGGAAATAGCAATTTACTCCCAGAAGACACAGCACAGCAAAAGGCTTGGGCACAATTGTCATGGGACAGATGGCTCCCATTGCACTTGGAGGGAGAACACAGGTGTGCTGCCCAGAATACATATCATTTGTCAAGCATAACTATGCCAAGGACCAGCTTCCCTAGCATTTCTCAGTGGCCCACTCTAGGGACCCACTATATCATCGTTCCTGCTCCTTCCCCTACCCCTTCCCTCCTATAACACACACACATACACTCCCAGAAAATTCAGAGAGTAAAACCAACATGCTGCCTTCCTAGAGCCTCCCATCCCAGGAGCACAGGCCCGAGGCCCTGCCAGCCTCGGAACTAAACATCCTCAGACAGGGTTCAAGACCTCCTCACAGTGCACCAAACTCAGCCCCAAATGCCAAAGGCTCATGAGTTCTGACTTCCCACGGCACATAAAGTACCAAGTGTTTGCCCTGAAGGAAGCCAACCACCAAGGTTAGGGCCAAACCCACAAACACACAAAGATCAATATATTTTAAATCACTTTATTGAGCTCATTACTACAGGCAGCTTTATGCCAGCCCAGGGCGGTTTGCCCAGCTATCAAATCTCATAGACAAAGAGAATTCTCCTTTAACTCTGCGGTCAGGGACCCTGTGACTGCCATCCTCCTAGTCTACCTTCCTACCCAATCCCAGCTCATCTCCCCTTCCCTCTCTCCCCCTTCCCCAACTCAGATCTTTTCCTTCAGGGCCTGTTATGCAACTATGTTAATGGCATAACCAAATCCTTGTGCTGAGCAGTTATTGTGCAAGTCTGGGTAACCTGGGATAAATGTCATCCCTATATTCACGAAGCCCTATGCCAAAGCACTTTAGCAGTATCCTGTGCGGGGGTGGGGGTGGGGATGTGCCCAAATAAAAACTGATTTTGTATTTTCCAAACAAATCGTTCAGGTTGTGGATGTTTGTCATTTCTGATTGATTTCTTTTTTTTTTTTTTTGATTGATTTCTTTATTGGCATCTGGTCCCACCACATTAACTATCTCTGACTCAAAATTTCAAGTGAATAGTGAGCTCTGAATAAGCACTTAGGTATGCTGGAGTAAATTCATCAAGATTATTTATAATGGCAAAAAAATTGGAAGCAACCAGAATGTAAAGTGGAATACAGTAAATAAATTGAATCCATATTCACACAATGGAGTACTATGAGCCATATTCATATTCTCAAAGAACACCTAATCTAATAGAAAATCTAAAAAATTCTATATTGTGGTCCCTTTATATAAAGAGAAATAAAAAGTCATAATAAGGTTTATATTTTAGGGTAGAAATGATATTCTAATGAATGGGTTTAAATTCCCCTTTCTGTACATGTCTACAGCTTTCAGATTCTTCTACTCTATGAACTGATATTACTTTTGCACTCAGAAAAGAAAAAGAAACACTATTTTAAAAAAATTTACCTGATGTGAAAGTGAGGGTAAGCAGAATTCCATGATGAGCCCCAAGATCTCCACTCCCCTAGTGCCCCTGCTCTGTGCAACCCTCTCCCATGGAGGGTTGGCTGGACTCCTGAATATCACCAATGTTTTTATGTTGTCTGGCAAAAGTGAGAATATTTTGCAGATGTAATGAAGTCTCTGGTCAGTTAGCTTTAAATTAATTGGAAGAGAGGTTATCCTGGGTGGGCCTGACCTAAGGAGACGGACCTTGTAAAGGCTGGTCTGGAGACAAGAGAACAGAAGCAGCAGAGATGCTCTCCTCCCTCCAGAGATGCTCTCTTCTCTCCAGAATCCCTGGCTCTGCAACTCAGTCAAGTCACAGGTTCTACCCATTGTGGCCGTAGATGTGACTAGAGAGCGTTTCTGAGCTCTAGAAGAGAGGACAATGGCCAAGAAGGGCACAGAGAGAGAAGAATGAATCAAAGAGAAGCCCAGCCTTTCCGCCCCTTCACTGGTCTTGAAGAAGCAAGCTGCCATCGGTTGTGCAGCAGCAAAGAACTGAACTACACCAACAAACACCTCTACTTGGCATAGGACCCTAGTCCCAGCTGTCACCTTGATTACAGCTTTGTGAGACTCTAAGTATACCTGGACTCCTGACCCATGGAAACTGAGATGATACATGTATATTATTTAAAATTATTATGTTGTGGGATCCCTGGGTGGCGCAGTGGTTTGGCGCCTGCCTTTGGCCCAGGGCGCGATCCTGGAGACCCGGGATCGAATCCCACGTCGGGCTCCCGGTGCATGGAGCCTGCTTCTCCCTCTGCCTGTGTCTCTGCCTCTCTCTCTCTCTCTCTCTCTGTGACTATCATAAAAAAATTTTTTTTTAAATTATTATGTTGTGACATCACACAGGAAATTCACAATAGGAAACCAATACAAATATTGTTTAGAAAATACAAAGTAAATCCAGTGCCCTCACCATGACATTGGGACCTGTAGTCATGACTGGGAGCAGCCAGGAGAGCAGGATCCTACTGAGGGTTCAGGAGGAATAAAGGGTACCATCACCTGGTTGTCTTGAAGAGAAATGGAGCAGTGTACCCTTCAGGGTCCCCACATCTCTTATTTATATACTTAACCCCATAATCTAGGCTCTCCCCCAACTCTTTATTAAAACTGTTAAAATTGCCAAAGATGCGCAAATTCCAACCTGGGATGAAGCCTGCTACCTCTCTGTGCCTACACCTGTGACTCCAAGCCTTGTTGATGGAGACAAACGCACACCTCGACAGTCACCATAAAGGCATGACCATCATCCTCAGATGGACACACAGAGCTACCCTAAACTCAGAGCCCTTTCCAATAAGTGTGTTCTCCTCCCTCAACCCCATGACTATCTCAGATCTTCTATAAACTCCTCAAAACTGCCACCCCTCCTCCTCACCCCATTCCTTACCTGGCCACCCACCCTCAGCTCCTACCTGCTTAAATTCAATTGAGAAAATGAAATCTAGCAGTTAAAAGTGCTCTCACTTTCCCATAGCTAATTTACAAAGCCGCTCAAACTGCCCCCTTCTTGTTCATTCCTCCTGCTAAAATGGAGGGAGCCCTGCTCTTCTTATCAATGGTCAGGCCCTCCTCAGGCGTACCTCTGTGGCACCGTATCTCATTTACACCCCACCCCACCTCAGTCAAACCTCTTTCTCCCCACCTTATTAAGATTGAGCCCTTCTCTGGTCATATTCTCTCCCATGTGATTGCTTCTATTCCTGTGGCTTTAAATACCAACTCAAATACCAATGGCTCCCAAATGTCTATCTGTGGCTCAGGCCTCACTTCTGAGTAATCTTTAAATCCTCCTGCTCCTCTGCCACTCATAACCAGAGTACCTGCTGAGCTATTGTTTCTGTCTCTAAAATGCATTTCATGTATTTGTTCATGACTTTGTTTCTCATGGCCGCAACCCTAGTACACCGCACCCTCAAATCTCTACTGAATCCTTTCTTGAACCTTCTAGATCCAGAAAGCTTCAAGGTTTGCTGCTCATTTGAATCACCTGAGAGCTTCTTAAAATTCCAGGCTGTACCCCAGAACAATTAAATCAGAATGTCTGGGATGCCGGAGACCCAGACATCAGTATTATTTTGCGCTCCCAAGGGATTCCAATCTGCAGCCATACCTGGCAAGCTGTGTTCTGACTGGGCATCCATTGCTGATCCAATCTGATTGGGCAGGATTGCACAAGCCTCCTCCCGTCCATTTTCCCTGTAAGAGCCACCAGGATGAGCCTGACACTCCCTGTTTAAAAGCCCTCAGAGACTCCTGATTTCATGAGGAATAAACTCAAATTCCTACCATGGCCACAGGCCTCAATCTGGCTCCACTCACTCCTCCCACTCACCTTATGCTGCTCTTCCTTCTCTCTCAACACCCCACACTCTCTGCCTGCCATTCCTGCAGCACACCTTGCTTCCATGTCAGAGCCCTCAGGCCCGCTCCTCCCTCTGTCTGCGGGGAAAGTAGGCTTGCTTATCCTTTGCCTCCCCAAAAAACCCTTTGCTGACCCATCACCATCTGTCCCTACCAGCTATTTTCTCCCAAAGCCCCGCACTTTTTCTCAGTACCATATCTCACCAATAGCAATCATATATGTCTGCTTCCTGGTTCATTATCCCTCTCCAATAGTTTGTGAGCTCCAGGAGAGCAGAGGCATGTGTGTTTTGTCACCACTGTATACCTAGCATGGTGGCTGGCACAAAGTAGAAATGCTCACACACACACAAAAAAAGGTGAATAGCTGAATTAAGGGGGGAACAATGGTAGAAAATGAAAACATATTTAATCCAACACAGGAGGATATTAATCTCAGACCTACAAGGACCCTTAACATCCACAAGAGATTCACTAGAGACTTTCAAAAACGCTCAGAGACTTGAGTATGGTTCTAACATGTAATTTTCTCCATTTCCTAATCTACAACATTGTTTCTCACGGGGTCTTTATGAGACCAAAATCATGCTTTGTGTTGAATGAATTATTTCAATGTGGAAGCTCACTTAATAGCTCAGGCGACTTGTTCCCACACTGACAACACACTCCCTCATATTTGCCCTTGTGCCTTTGCAAAATTACAGATTAGTACGTGCCAAGGACCTGCCTATTCATTCAAGTGCTGCCAAAACTGCAAATGTTAAATCTGAGATCACCAAGGATCCACCATATTTGATTCCTGAATCCCAGCCTCCTTTGTCCTTGCTGTTCTATCTGGAGTGCCTTTCTCTCTTGTTAGCCTAGTTAACCCGAATTCTTTCTGATTCAGCTCAAAGGTCATCTCTCAAACCAACCATTCTTCACCTCCTCCCTTGCACTGGGCCTCCCCAGCAGTGCCTCCATGGATTCCCATAGGTCTTTGTGTACCACCCTCAGTGTTCATCAAACTATCTTGTCCTTATTTCCTAACTGCTCTGTCTCCCTCACTGGACTGGGAGTCATGGACGATGACTGTGACCAAATCATGTTCAACCACTGACACTTTGGAAATATATTAGTTTGCTCTAACTGTCATAACAAAATACCAAGGACTTGGGGGGCATGAGCAACAAATTTATTTGCTCAGTTCTGGAGGCTGGAATTTCAAGATCAAGGTGTCAGCAGGGTTGGTTTCTCCAGAGGCCTCTCTTCTTGCCTTATAGATGGTGTCTTCTCCCTGTGTCCTTACATGGTCTTCTTGAACACATACTCTTGGTGTCTCTGAGTGCCCACATTTCCTCTTATTGTGAGGATCCAGTCATGTTGAGTTAAGGCCCACCTAATGACCTCACTTTAACTTAATTACCTTCTTTTTAATAAATAGTTATTTTAGAGAGAGAGTGTACACATGAACAGAGGAAGGAACAGAGGAGGGAGAAGGAAGGGGAAAGAATCTCAAGTAGACTCCATACTGGGCTTAGAGCCTGACATGGGGCTTGATCCCATGACCCCAAGACCATGACCTGAGCTGAAACCAAGATTTGGAATCTTAACAGACTGAACTTCTCAGGCACCCCTAACATAATTATCTTTTTAAAAGACCCTGTCTCCAAATACAGCTGTATTCTGAAGTACGACTGGTTAGGACTTCAACATATGAATTTGGGGAGTCATAATCCAGTCCACAATAGGAAGTGATTGATTAGGAGATGTAAATAAGTGTTTCTCTTGTAATCAGAAAGAAGAGAAAAGAGGGATAGAGGATAATGGAGAATGAGAAGAGGCACAGATCTACCAATTAGTTAGACCAGTCTAATTGGTGGTTCAGTGATCTCAATCTTGGAAGTTACATGGAAGGAAGCTGGGCTTATACTACTCTCCAGGTGGCCAGATACCGTACGAAGTAGTGTCTCTGGTCTTTTAAATGCCCACCAACTACCTTGGACAAGTTATTCTGTCCCTCTGTTTCCTCATCTGCAAAACAACGATAAGAAAAGTATCCAACTAGAAGGTTGTCTGGAGGCCCAATGCATATAGATGCCTGACAAAGTATGTGATAGATACATCATCATTTACTTGCTGCAGCCCAGACACTGCTATCATTGTGGCCGCTACTACTTTGTGGCTCATTAAGCAGATAAAATAAATAGATACACATACTACAGCATATCATCTAGCTGGATTTTTGAAAGGACGTCTTCAGTGCTTGGTAAAATAGAAACGTTATTAACTTGCTATGATTTAGAAATGCACACCACAAAATAGTTGCTGGAAAAAGTTTTAAATCCACATTAGGGGATCCCTGGGTGGCTCAGAGGTTCAGCTCCTGCCTTTGGCCCAGGGCATGATCCTAGAATCCCGGGACTGAGTCCCGCGTCGGGCTCCCTGCATGGAGCCTGCTTCTCCCTCTGCCTGTGTCTCTGCCTTTCTCTCTCTCTCTTTCTATGTCTATCATGAATAAATAAATAAAATCTAAAAAAAAAATCCACATTAAAAGTCAAATATTAGGAAAAGAGCAAAGAAGAAAACCACTATTGAAAGCTACTCCTTTCCACCAGTTGACCTTTCCTCGTACACATATTCCTCTATGAGAGCTGAGATAACAGAGCCACTCTGGAACTTTCCTTCCCTGCTGGTCTGTAGAGGAAAGGCAGTACCTGCGAAGGCTTGATTTGCCACAGCTAAAGCCATCTTAAGCCTCCTCGGGAACCCTGGTGGCACAGATGGTGTTCTCATGCTGTTGATGTCCCCTTCTGGACTCATGATTTCTCCCTTTAAAATAACTACTTCTAGTGTTAGAGGGATCAGCAGCATTGCAGCTCATGTGACAGAAGCTGTCATTATCACATGCACAGAGCGGTAGGCCACTATGTGTGGCCTCGGCCAAAGGTGCATGCTCACCCTCACCTTGGTCACCCGAGGGCAGCCGTGAAATATCCCTTTCCTGAGGAACAGGTGGGGAATATTTCCCATCTGCTGGCTGTGCTCAGGGAGAGGACCTCAGAACAACCATGGGAAGGGAATCCCTATTTCTGTGGCTCAGCCAAGTCACAGGTTCTGCCCTTGTCCCATCCTAGGAATGGCTGGAAGAGCCTTCTTGGGGGAAGTGGGGACCAAAAGGCCAAGAAGGGCACACAGAGAGAGAAGAATGAATCACCAGGAGGCCTAACCTTTCTGTACCTTCACTAACCCCCCAGATTAGTAACTCATCTGATGCTGCCCACTGACCTACCCTGAAAGGGATGGACTCACAGAGAGGTAGGTGACAGCAGCCTCAGGCCACTAGTCAGGGGAACCTGAAAGTGTCCTTCCCCTGACTAACACTCCTGCCATTAAAACCTCACAAGGCACTGAGGCCCTAAGGTTCACTGTCCAGACTGTGATGCCAGACCACGGGAGTGTGAGGTCCAGGTGCTGCACGTACCAGCCACCCAAATTAGCATGTCTCCCTACCTCCTGACACCTGCTGTTGTCATCTGTGCTCTGTGTTGAAAATCACTTACTTCATTGGTTTGTGAGGTTAAAATGATGAGGATGAAAAGAGCTGATTATGCAAAGCACTTGGAATCTTCTTGGGACACAGTAAATGGCATCAGGTGTCATGGCCTTTGGGCGTTGTCCTAGTCAAATACCATAGACTGGGTGGTTTAGGCAATAGCAATTAATTTCTCTCAATTCTGGAGGCTGGGAAGTAAGAGCAAAGCTCCAGTCAGTTAAGTTCCTGGCGAAGACTCTTTCTGGATTGTAGATGGCCACCTTCTCGTGTGCGCTCACACGGTGCAGAGAGAAAGGGCTCGGATCTTTTCCTCTGCTTCTATGAGCACAGCTCTGTCAAAGTAGGGTCCCTCCCTCATGACCTCATTTGAACTTGCTTCCCAGGGACCCCACCTCCAAATATCTTCATACTGAGGGCTAGGGCTTCAAGATACGAATTTGGGGGCAAGGCGACACAAGTATGCAGACCAAAGCAGGCCAATTGCATTTGCCCCTGGTTAGGGCTTATATTCCCCAGAGAGATAACCTCTTCGGTCTGCAGCAGGATTGATCTTCTCTGATTACCACATTCATGATAATCAATTGCTAGACACCTTCTTTTGATGAGAGCACTTTCTCAGGCTCCATCACCAGGCCCCTGCTTTGAAATGTCCCTCTTTCTCGTTTCCGTGGTTCCTGTCTTGGTGGTTTATGCTTGGAATCTCTCTGGCCTTGGCCCCTCTCTAAGAACAATGTGCTCAGCTTGTCACTTGATTTCACTTCTGAGATCCTGCCTCTTGAGTGGACCCTTTTGCTCTGTGCTCTGCAGCATGGATAACTTGTGAGCTCCATGGTGGATACACCACTGGCTTGGTTGGGGGGACTCTGACAGCCAGAGAGCTGGGACCTGAAGTGAGTAGGACATGGGATGGGGTCAGTGGTAATTGGCAGGTAGGGAGATAGGAAAAGATGTGGGCTTAGTTTTAGGTCTGTGTTATAGAGAAATAAAGACCGCCTAAAAGAAGGCATAAGGAAATATGATAATAAAAATAAGGAGATATTAAATAATGCAGCTTTTTATAATTTCTCTCCTCCAAACTGAGTTTAGGTATACTCAGAGATTCACATCCAGGCCCCTTCTAGCAGGTAGGCAATGCATATTGCCTTTTTACAGATGAGCACTCGAGATTGGGCAAAGTAGGGGCCACTCTTCCTCCTGGGACTCAGGCCTTTAATTCCTGGAGCTCAGCAAGGAGGGAGCCATGCATATGTACAGTGTAAGGGCAGGTGCCCCCTCTGTGCCTGCCTGGTCTGTCTCTTGCAATGTAGCCTCTAATAGCTCATGTTCTCTCCCAGGCCTGCCTTCCTTTCACTTAGCTGGCGCCCAGAACCTGACTGCTCCACTCGACTCATAGTCCTAGGAATCCACGGATCCAGAGTATGCTGAGAAATGACTGGAATTTGCATGGCATTTGTTCTGGTACTCCTCAGTCAGCTGCAGCTGATAACCAGAGACCCCAGCCTACTTCATGGAGATGCAGTGAACAAAAAAGGTCCTAGAGAACGCCGTTCACACCCATGTGCTCACACACATGCTCACAGTGTTGTAAGTGAATCGAGTTGTGTTCCTTATCTCTGCGATGGTTTTGCAGTTGCATACTCCCTGCCCTCCCTCTGCCTGCCTATTCATGGATAAACCAGGGAAGAAGGCACAGTTCACTACTTAATGGGCTGCAATTGTACTTCCAGATCCAAGGGAAGTGTGCCCTTGTATTTCTGTGCTTGCAGACAGAGTACTGTCTCCCGCCACCCGTTGTCTTATTCACTGTGGAGATGACCACACACACACACACACACACACACACACCACTGGTTTCTTTGTGGTGACACGCATGTCAGTTTATTAAATGTGAAATGGAGGGAGGGATAGGGAACATTTTATTCTTAACGCATGAATGGTGGAAGCTCATTTTATATCCCCCCGAATCCTGATTATAGGATTCTTAGTGGAGACAAAACAATGGTTTCCAAATTAAGGACTCGGCAGTAATTGCCCTCAGTAGAAAAATTTGGGGCTTCAGAAGATGAAGAAGCAGAAGGAGGAGGTGGAGGAGAAGGAAGAAAAAGAGGGAAAACAGAGAGGTGGGAAAAGAAAGAGGGTCAGGAGAACATGGACTGAAGCATTCAGGTAGCTGGAGACATGGGCTGGAAGAAGTCGGAGACTTCTCGAAAATGGCAGGCCCCTGGCAGTAGCGAGAGCCCGAGGTGCCGCACTCGCGAGCTGTCCCAGGTGCTGGAGGAGTGAGAGGGGAGCTGTGATCTGTGGGATCCTCCTGCCAGGGGAACACGGTGTGCATTCCACATGATGGCCTGATGGAGGGGGGCTGGCCACTGAGGCCACAGCGCTCAGGACCTGCAACTCAGGACCACCCCCCCTCACCCCTCACCCCCAGCTCCTGCTGCCTGTTCATCCCACAGTGACAGGGGCAAGCAAGTCTGGCTCTAGGCTGTAGCGAAGATGGAGACAACCTCATTCTTGCTGGTGGGTCCCAGGGCTGTGCTGAAAAGTTCACTTGAAAGAAACATGATCTGAGAGGAAAAAAGCACCAAGGAAGGAAAGAAACCCTCCTTCTCTCCACTGATCACTTCCTTAGATCATCTGCGCACTTGCCACAGGGATTTTTCCCTGGCAGGTTTGAGGGTGAAAGGGGAAATGGATGGGATCCTACCTGGACTACAGCTACTGGAGCAGAAGACCCCCCCCCCACCTCTACGCCTCCCCAAACCTCCCCATCCATCCTCCACAGTAAGACATTCCCTTCTTCTCTCTCTCTCTCCATCTCTGTCTTTCCCTCTGTCTCTCCTTGCCTCTGTTTCTTCTCTTTCTCAGTTTCTCACTTTTTTCTATCTCTCTTTCTCTTTGTCTCTGTCTCTCTCCCCTTCTTATATAAATGATGCTACTATAATTCAAGAGACAGGAGACCCCCTCCCCAGACTGCTGGCTAGCTGGCTGGCTGTTCAGATGTTGCTCTCCTCTATCCTCCATGCTGTGCCGAGCACTAATTGAAACCCCTGAAGAGCTGAGCTGGCCTTATAATGCAACGACTATTTGAGGAGATGCATCATCTTTTAGCATTTTAAATAGGTTGATCTGTGTCAATACATGAAGAGAACAGTCACTCTTGTCCTTTCAGAAGGAAAATGTGGTTATATTTCACTGGCAAGCTGCCCCACTGGCAGCTTGGACATCAGTGTGACTCAGTGATTCATGCAAGTCATGCCAGTCACAGCGCTGGGGACAGGCACAGCCATACCCTATTTCCAGGTTCAGGCACACCAATCCTTAAACCACAGAAACAGACAAAATGGCCCCAGGGCAGAAGGAGAAGGGTCCTAAAAAAGGCTATCCCTCAGGTCTCTGACTCTCTCTCAGTGATGATGATGGGACAATGAAGGAGGGCTCTGGTGGGATGAGAGTCCAGCCCAGAGAAGCAGCAAGACTCTTCACCCTTCAGGAATCTACCTGGATACTGCTACCTGGCCAGTTCATTTCCCAACGGGGAGGAAATGCTTCTGGGTAAGAGTGTGGCCAACTCCAGGACCCTTCCCCGGGATAGATTCTACTGGTCTCATCATTTAGGAAAACATGTTTTCTAAAAAGGGCAAACAGCAAGATTCCTACTCCAACTATCACTCTTTTTGCCATCAGGGATGGTCATTAGGCAGAGAGAACTTGGGGACAGGATCCCTGCAGGTGTGGATTGGTTTCCCTAGGAGTTATAAGTGTAGCATGGAGCTGTTGTAGCTCAGCAATGAGGACCCACTAGAAATCACCCCTATTTCCAGGCTAGAGACCTGACACCCCAGCTTCCAGCACTACCTGGGCTGACCACACTCTCCTGGTTGTCACCCACTGAAGCTGGAGCTTAAGGAAAGGGGAGACTGGAGGAAAGGGGTGACTATATGCAGCTACCTCTGAGTATAACCACAATGCCTCCATGCCTTTTCATCCTGTTGGATACTGGGCAATAAAAGGGAGCCAGGGCATCTAAACATGCTCACAAAATGCTTCCATGTAAATCCATCAGTGGGAAACCCTTCTGACCTATGTGTTCTTTACCAGGACAAAAGCTGAGATTATAAAGTGCCTTCAGCTTTGTGTCCTTGGCTTGATCAGATCCCCTCTGAATTGAGGCACCATTAGTGAGGAGTAGGGAGTAGAGAGAAAAGGTCCTTGGGGAAAGCTACACCTTAGGAGAGAGTAGGCCCCTGGTTTACCAAGAGTCTGGACCCCTGGGACCAAGGGAGGCGAGGGACAGGTAGGAGGGCCCAAACCACCAAGGGCTCCAGTGGTGGCTAGGATGTTACCCTGAGAAGCTTGCCTTAGAGAGTTCTGCTCACAAAGCCAGCAACACCAGGCCTAGTTTGAGGGTGGCACACTTCAACCTACCCTCACTCAGACAATGCCTCCTCATGTAGGAAACACCTCATGCTTCACTCCAGGTTGACATGACAATGTAACAGACACCTAGCCTAATCTTCAGGGGAAGAGGGAGAAGTAGACAGACTTCTGGTCTCAGAATTTTCACATTGTATGAGTTAGGGATCCCAGAGAAGTAGAGTCAATAGGATATCCATATATCGTTATATCTATCTATATAGAGAGAGTAGTTTTAAGGAAATGGCTTACATGACTGGGGGCTGGCAAGTCCAAAATTTGCAAAGCAGGCTTGTAGGCTAGAAAATCTGGCAAGAGGTGATACTGCAGTCTTGAATCTGAGAGCAGTGCAGAAGCAGAATTCCCTCTGTAGGGACCTAGGTCTTTTCTCGTAAGGCTTTCAACTGATTGGATGAGGCCCACCTACAATACAAAGGATAATCAGCTTTACCCCATGTGTGCTGATTTAATTATATCTAATAAATACCATCATAGCAATATCTGGACTGGTATTTGACCAAACATTCGGGTACTGTGGCCTAGCCTCATCCACACATAGAATCCATCATCACACATACCTTACGTACACAACTATTCATACATTTCAATATGTTATTGGTCCTAGCGGTTCCTGTGGAATCCTAGATCTTTTTGGAGAAAAAACAATTATAGCAATCAAAATAACAAGAGTGGAAGTGACAAGGTAAACTTGAATGGTTTCAGTAGCAGATGCTATGGGCAAAGATTTGCAAGAGCCCTTGTGGGAGAGGACAATCCTGCACCTCCCAACACACACAAGGGGATAAGGTCTTATCCCATCCTCTTTAACATCACCAGGCAAGGGAGGGGCTGCCCTTCACCTGCCTAAGATAACACCTGCTCATTTTTTTCTCATCCATGACATTTGAGGAGGATTAAAAAACCAGAAATGCCCTACTCAACAACACAGCTTTGCTTTCAATTTCGCCAGTTATGTCAATGGCTTTGATAAACCAGTTAAACGTCATGCATATGTTTGGGGCTTAAACTTTTCAGAATGTTAAAAAATCTCACAGCCAGGCGCCTGGGTGGCTCAATCGGTTAAGTGTCCGACTCTTGATTCCAGCTCAGGTCATGATCTCAAGGTCATGAGATCAAGTTCCTTGTTGGGCTCTGTGGTGAGTGTAGAGTCTGGTTGGGATTCTTACACTCTCTTTCTCTCTCTCTCAAATAAATAAGTAAAAAGAAATTTTAAAAAATCTTACAGCAATAATGGATGGTTTATACATTCAATTCAATCCAACAAACACTGAACAGTTAATATGTCAGATGTTATGCTAAGTCATGTGAGGGATGCAAAAGTGAATCAAAATCTCTGCCACCAGGTCACTGACTCCTCCCACACACTCACAAATTGGTCCTGAGAGTACAGGTGACCTTAGAACATGTCAGGTCATGCCATTCCCCTCACCACTCCTCAACACCTTTGAACAGTTTCCAATGCTATTCACTAAAAGCCAAAGTCCTTACAGAGGCTTCCTGGGTCTATCTGACCTCCTTGACCCACTTTGCTAGCACTAGCTCGAGTCCACTCCACTCCAGCCACAGTGACCCCCCTCTATCCATCACATAGGCTGGGACACTACACACCACGGTTGTGGCACTTCCCATGGTCTTTACTGGACTCATTCGTTCCACAGGAATGAGTTGATCAAGTCCATCCAGGAACTGATGAACCCCATGCTTTCCCCAGATTCTCCTCGAAGCATTTCTATCACATCTTCTTTAGGAAGATGGCTAAGAAACTCAAGCAGTTTCCTCCTCCTCAATGCAAATGGTCCTTCTAAAAAGGCTGGCATAGCTTGTCTTCTTCAGTAGCTCCATGACACCCCTGGGACATTGCTTGATTCCTTTACTCCACAAATCCTTTGTACCAGTCATCCACTGCTGCATAACAAATTACTGCAAACTAAGCAGCTTTAAGCAACACACATTGTCTCCCAGTTTCTGGGCATTAGGGATCTGAGCATGGTCTTCCTGGGTCCCTGCTCAGGGTCACAGGCAAAAATCAAAGTGACAGGCAGCCTGTTCTGTCATCTAGAGGCTTGACGGGGGTAGAATCTGCTTCTACGTTCCCTCAGGTTGTTAGAACCTATTTCCTTGTGGTCATAAGACTGAGAGCATCACACTGCTCACCACCTGCCAGCCAGAGGCTGCTGTCCATTGCTAAGGGCCACTGTGGTTCCTTGGCACGAGTCCTCTGTCAGCAGTCCCAACGCGTAGCTGGTTTCTTCAAGGCCAGCAGGAGAGAGAGATGAGCCATCTAGGGAGACTGAGCGGTAACATAGTCTGGTAATTAACACCCGAGGCACAGTCTCTCAGTTAATGTCAAGTCACAGAACCCACCCACACTCAAGGGGAACAGAGAATGCAAAGTCATAAACACCATAGGAGGGAGTCACGGGGATCACCTTAGAGTCTGTCTGCCATGCCTCTTTTGTGTCTAACTCATTCCAGCCTAGACGATCACTAATTCCAAATTAATGGATGACTCCTAGCATTGAGGATTTAGCCTGCCTGATTTATTTGGGCCAGAGCTTGAGCCTTCCCAGACTTCCCCCAAATCACCAAAAGTCCTGATTTACAGCAACATAGGTGCCGGAGGGTTGGGGGGCATGACTCTGTGGAAGACAAGGGTGTTCTGTGTTTCCCTAAAGGAAACATGGCCCTGGGAAGGTTAGAGCTAGCTCTTAACCAAGAAGCAACTTTAGCAACCAAATAATACCTAGCTGCTGCTCCCAGAAGCAGTTTCCAAACCCCAACCCAGCTATTTTCCCTGCCACAGCCAAAAAGTGGGGAGCCCTGAGCAACAAGACGCAGGGATAGTGATGGACAGCCTTCCATATTAATGACCATTAAGTGTCAGAAATTATTTTACCTTGATGGCAGTCTGTTGCTTACCAGTTTATTGCACTTGACCTGATAACTATGAAATGCCCCTCTCATGACAAATGCCTTAGCACCATGCAAATGAAATAAAGAGCTTAGAAGAAAGAACTCCAGCTCACATTCTTTAAATACCCCTGCCTTCCAGCAGCAATCCTGCTAGAGCCCTGCTAAAAGGTGATCCTTCTGAAAACTTAATCGCTAGGGCAAGAGCTTTTCTTCTCCCCTTACAATAAATTGTGAATTAAAAAAAGAAAACATGCTGAGCTTTAATTTTAAACAGAGTCACCCTGGGGGTGGTGGAAACACAGCCGGCTTTGACTTTCTGTTTGGCTTCTGGCTAGGAGGACTTGAGGGCTGTCAAAAGTGGGTGTTATTGCTGTCGACCTGGCAAAATCGCATTCTTCTTTCTGTGGAGAAGAGGGGAAAGCTAAAGAGCTCAGGGAATGGCGGGTAGGTTCCCAGAGACAGGCACAGACCTACTGGGGCCCCGGGTCTCAGCTCAACCTCACCAGGGCAGTGGTGGGGAAATCCCACGATTTTCATCAAGGGAAGGGCACCAGGAGGAATGGCCAGCAGGAGCACATGCACGGAACGCTGCGCAGCTCCTGGGGCAAATCTGGGCTCCATCTCCATGTCTTCCCCTTGGAATGCCTTTGGGCAAGACATTCACCTTCACTTGCCTCATCTGTAAAGTGGGAAGAAGAATGTCTGTTCTGTTCACCAAACAGCCTTGATCCTGACCATCAAGGTTAAATGCTTGGTAACCTATAGTGTACTTTGCAATAAGAGGTGATATTACATATTTCTACTATCAAATTAGGGTTTTTCCCTCTTTCCCCCTGTTTTACCTTGTTTCTTCTGTTCTTTCTGTGGATTTCTTTTTTCAAGTCCTAAGTGTAGCTTTTATAAAATTTGGGAAGCAAGATCCCACAACCCTGGAATACTGCTCAGAGAACATTCCTTGTGTGTCTTCTCAAACCAACCTCCCCTTTCTTCCCACGTTACCTTTCTATGATCGGGACTCGGCAGCTGCTATGGGGACATGGGGCTTGGAAAGGAGGGCAAGTGGTCTTAAGCAAGGATAGAGCAATCCACATGGAATGCTGCCTTGGATTATCCCCAGCCCCCATCCATTGCTCTCACAATCTACCCCCAGAAGAGACCCCCCACTCATATGAGACCAGAGAAATGATGACCTTGATGTGTGATAATAGGCCATGTTAGCTCATTAGTGCTGCCAAAACAACATACCTGGACTGAGTGACTTAAACAAGGGAAATCTATTTACTCACAGTTCTGGAGGCTGGAGTCCAAGATCAAGATGTTGGCAGGGTGGTTTCTTCTGAGGCCTCTCTCCTTGGCTTATAGATGCCACCATCTCCGTAACCTCACATGATTTTCCCTGTGTGTGTGTGTGTGTCTGTGTCTTAATCTCCTCTTCTTATAAAGACACCAGTCACATTGGATTAGGGCCCACCCATATGACCTCATTTTGCTTTAATTACTCTTTAAAGCCCGTATCTCCAATTATAGTCATATGCTGAGGCACTGAGTATTAAGGTTTCCGCATATGAATTTGGGGAGAGAAATAATTCAACCCATAACAAAGATACACATGAAGGCGATAGCTCCATAATAGAGACAGTACTAGGTCAGGGGTAAGGGGTACAGGAATGCTTCAGTTTCCTCATCTTTAAAAAAGCTCTTAGAAGGAGTAAATTAGGTCACTATATGCATGTTTGGTATATGGTAGTTGAGTGGGAATTAGAACTCCGGAGAATCTCCCAACTTCTCCTGTTGACAAACTGGTTTTTCTTGCCACTCTCTTACTACCATTATGACCCCAGGGAAGGGAGCCAGACATGTTTAGTAACCAAATAACATAATACTTCAGTGGTGCTCTTTGAAGATTATGACATCTGTAATTGAGATCTTTATCTTTGCAGCAAATGAACTGAGGGCCAGAACTTCTCACCAACAAAAAGTGAGGGAACCTAGTGGGTGGGCCACAGGAGACTGGAGCTGATGAGAGAAGGGGGAAGGCAGGGCTAAGACAGGAAACTGGTGGGATGAGACACATCCCAAGAGAGGTGGAAGCTGCTTGCAGGGCTGCATGAGTTCCAGGCAGCCCTAGAGTCTTCTGGGGAGGACACAAACCTTCACTGAAGGGACCAAAGCCAGACAAAGCAAAAGGGAGGCAGAGCCATGGGGACTCCCAGGGTAGGACCAGAGGGTCCAGGAGGGCAAGGGACCAGGGAGAGGCATCCTTTAGAGCCAGAGAGGGAAGTTCTTCCTTTACTCAAAAGAGTGGGCCCTCTACTCAAAGGGTCCCTGTGGGCTGTGCAGTGGGATCTGCTGTAGGAGGTAGGAGCAGATACAGGGAGCAAGTGAGAGTCACACCTCAGAGCCTCACCCGATTTTATCTCAAGGTGCTCATTGGGTACAGGAGAGTCGAGTGTGTAAGGTCCAAGGCTGACTTCCTCATAACTGTGCCAAGGAGGTTGCTCTGTGTGGGCGAGGAGTGAGAATCAGAAAGTGATCTCTGCAAACAGCCATTTATATGCTTTGGATTCTTTGCTTTGCTTTCACTTTCCTCCATTTTCTAATAAGAAAAGTTTAAGAGCACATTTTTTATCTCAACTAAAGAGAAAAGGAAACTTCCTTCATTTCTATTAAGGGCTGGTTAAGGTTACTATGGAGAGGGTGCCAGTCCCCCTTTGGTGACTCCAGAGGTGGGGCCTGGGTCCCGATCAGCATCTGAGCCAAGATCATCAGCAGAATGAGATGCCAGATTCCAGAAGCAGATGCCAGAGGCTGAGAGTTTCTGGGGCAATAAAAGGCCCACCTGCTGCCCAGAAGGCTTCACTTTGCCATGCTGTTTTCCATAAGACCAGACTGAGAAGCATTCCTGCAAAGAAGCCAAAGAGCAGATGCTCCCAGAGGGACAGTCCATCTGTCAGCCATTCACAGATTCGTGTCCCCTGGTGGTGACCAGGGATGAGCGGGAGGTTGTGCAGAAAGAGGAAGAAAGAAGTAATGCTGGAGCACACTTGGACCAGAAGCCCAAGAGGGTTTCTGATGGCTGAAGAACATTAGGAGAAGCCCCAGTTTCTTGGAAATTGGGGAAGGGCATGTGATAAGAGATAGAGAATGGTACAAAGAAGAAGGGACAAAGGAGAAGACTCACTTGGCCCTACCAAGAAAGGGCCCAAAGTCCAGTGAGAACCTATTTCCTTGTGGTCATTCTTCATTAATTTGGGAAATGGCTCACCTAGACAATGGTCTTTAAAAATGATTCCCAGACATGGGGCTCCTGGGTTGCTCAGTGGTTGAGCATCTACCTTTGGCTCAGGTCATGATCCCGGGGTCCTGGGATCCAGTCCCACATTGGGCTCCCAGGAAGCAGTCTGCTTCCCCCTCTGCCTATGTCTCTGCCTCTCTTGCGTGTCTCTTGTGAATAAATAAATATAATCTAAAAAAAAAAAAAGTCCCAGACAAATATGGTTTCAGGACCCCAGGCACCCCGACAAGCACCTCAGAAGTCTTCCTAAGGAGCCTACAGTTGGGTTACCAGATAAAATATAGGATGCCCAGTTAAATTTGGATTTCAGATACACAGGAATAATTTTTTTGTATTAGTATGCCCCATGCAATATTTGGGACATGCTTATGCTATAAAAATTATTCCTTCTATATCTGACATTAAAATTTAACTGGGCATCCTCTGTGTTTACTTGCTAAATCTGATGGCCCTAGCCTACAGGGCTACCAGCAGTTGTCAGTTTTTAAGTTAAGGAATGGATGTGGTTTGGACAGGCTGTTCCTGCGGGCTGTCAGATAACGTGACATCACAGATGGCTGGCTGGGCTGATTCAAGGGTTTGCTCAGCCCTCCCTAAGTCTAACAGTGTTCTTGGCTGTCATGTATAGACAACGGATTCAACCGGTTTAACCAGAAGAACATTTATTGTCCCCCATAATTGGGAATCCAGAGGCAAGCCATGTTCCAGATGCAGTGTGATCAGTGGCATGTGTCGTCATGGATTTTCCACTTGACCACTTTGCCAGCCTCCGTGTTGATTATATCCATGGCTGAGAGCAAGATGGCAGCAACAACACCAGCATCACTCCTGAACATGGCCTTGTTATTCTCAGTTATAGTGGAAGAACAGGACAAAGGCAAAGAGCTATTCAGTGTCCCATGACATCTATGTCTTTGGATTTATGGCCAGTGAGGAATATGAAAAGAAGAACAGATTGAATGAACATTTCAGTTGGAAGAAGTTTCCTAACATATGTATTAATATACAAACACTAACAGTGAAAGTGATTGCAGCTACATTTGAAAAATTGAAATTGACTAATGAATACAGTAAGGAGTAGGGTATTGATGGGACTATCTGAACCACATTCTTACACTGTTTTCCAAAATGTACTATGACTCTCAAAGAATGGACTAAAACATTTGGTTTGCTTTATCCTACCTTTGGGAAATTACCTGTTGCTGACAAATGCACCAAGTACAAGACTCAGGAGCAGTGTTCTCTGTGGTTTACAAACACTGATTTATGGAAATGCTTCTCTGCTGGGTCATCTCAGCAAATGAACTTGACCCTCTTTCTCTCTTGTATCTGGTATCTTCCATAATTCACTTCCATAATGTAGAGGACTATTTATCCAGGAACTTAAACAATGTGAACAGTGTAGATGCTTTTCAAATGTCATTTAAAAGCAACTCTTTGAGAAATATTGCCAAAGGGTCCGTACTTTAACACACTGAGAGAACATCAAGAAAATACATATTGGCACTTGTAGCCTCAGCCTTTTCTGACTTCTCTAAAAATAAAAACATAGGGAAGACCTTGTCAAAGTTTTGAAATATCAAATCCAAATTAAATTTATCAGATTTGGTTTCTAATTTTTTTTATGAGATATGAGGGCAGAGTTAACATAGATGATGGGAATCTGAAAGAAAACCCTGCTGGTATTTTCTTTTCTTTTCTACTAAGTAGATATCCCTCAAAAAGCTCATTTAGACTAGAGTATATATTACAAAAGCAAAATTTCTGTGTTTATAAGTACCATCGGGTATCTTTGGCCCATCAAATCAATCAGAATCCAATATTTATCAAGATATTTATCAAATCTCTTCCAAAAATGCTTAAAAATACATTTAACGTCAATGTACTTTTGAGGGCACTTCTGAGCTGAAATTGGTACCATCAGGAAGGAGTATAGGGGGAAGTCAGAGGGTTGGTTTAACTAAGTAGACCTGGGTTCTGGTCTTATTTCTGGTCCACACTGTCACTGTGACCTTGGGCAGGACGAAACTCCCTGAGCCACATGTTCCTTGTATCAGGAAGGATGGCTTTCAGTTGTGTGTCACTAAAAATCCAACCACTGTGGCTTATTGATAAAGGGTTGAACTTTCTCAGAAATGTTATCCTCAGGGCTGATGCAGCAACCCCATGATGGCGTCTCAACTTGTCATCTTTTTCTTCTCCATCTTCTTTAGCTTGTGTCTTCATCATCACCTTTACCATCTTTTGTTGATAAGAGAGCCCTCCCACCTCTAAGCTCACAGAAAAGAAAGAGGAGAAAAACAAGGAAGAAGAAAAGCAGCTTCCTCAGAAACTCTGAGATTACATCTGCACAGCCCATTGATCCAAACTGTGTCACATGGTCTGCAGATTCATTTTCCCTGGATGCAAAGTACCTGGGGAAATGAGCTATTTCACTGGTACCCTGTAGCCACAAATAAAATGCAAGTTCAATTGATAAGGGAAATATATGTTTGGTTGGCAAACAGCCTCGTCAGCTACATGCCTCAAAAGAAATAAGGCCTCTGCTAGCTCCCATGATACTGTTCATTCATTCTTGCACTCAACAAATATATATTGAATGCCTACTCTTTCCAGATGGTCTTTTAGGTACTGGGATGCAGTACTACATATCAATGGACATAATTGGCAGAACAATAAATATTGATTGCCTTGGACCACTAGCCCAATAAAGAGGTCCTAGAAAAACTGAGAACTGAGACAAAACAGAGGCTTCTCTTCCTCATTCAGTGGGCCGCAAAAGAAGCAACAGTGGTAACAGCTTGTTTCAAGAGTCTAATTGCAGCCTGAATTATACTCTCCCTTTTCTTCTCCGATATAGTGCTCTAGAATGCCCCAACTTTGTCCTGGTCCACAAGCAAAGGGGATCCTCTTGGAGGAGAGAAGGCAAGATCATGATTCCAGATTTTTTGGTGACCCATGGGGTATTCCTACCTCCTCCTACCTGTTCACTAGGGGTAACAGCTCATCAGGAGACCATTTTGGTTTGTTTATATCATAATTTAAATAAAAACTCTGATGAAAATCCTGGAACCTTCACCTACTGCTGCTGCCAGGGTAAGTTGGTACAAACCTTTTGGAAAGCAGTAGGGAAGTCATATCAAGAGCATTGAAACTTTTATACTCACTGATCCAGAACTCTGATTTTCCTTCTGGGCACCATGCTAGGAAAGTTATTCAAATTGTAAAAAAAAAAAAAAAAACTTTCATGCACTAAGATGTTCGCTGTGGAATTTGATACAACTGCACACTAGGGAAACAATCTAAATATTCATCAGTAGGAGAATATGTTGCATATACTCAGTAAAATGCTATACAGCTACTAACCATGAGGGTTATCAAGACCATATCTCATCAAGAAACATCTTTACACCTAAAGATGTTTGTGAAAGATAGTTAAGTGAAGATTGTAAGAAAAAAAGTTATACATAAACTATCGTTACAATTTTTAAGTTTTGCACAAGGAAGAAACACTTTAATCATGTTAATAGTGAGTAAGGGATTGCATGACTATAGGTGGCCAGATTTTAAGTGACTTTTTTCTCTCAGTCTTCAGATTTTTATGTATGTTCACATGGCTTCTTAATGGGAAAATTAATTTAGAATTTGAAAAGGTGTAGGGAAGTCAAGGGTCTCATGAACTACTTCACCTTTTCTGGTATGATATATAAATTCTGGGGGGAAAATAAGAACCAATAAGTCTTCTCATTGCTATGGCTCAGAAGAAAGATGGTAGGAAGAGATAGAAACAGGAAAGGTAATGCTCGCTCTGAATTGTACTCAAGTTAATAGGGCTCACTTTTTTTTTTTTTTAACTTGAACAGTTCTTTTCCCTTAAAAAGCTCTTTTCCCTCCCTCTGCTTAAATTCTTAAATTCCAAAAACTGTTTTCCTGACTTGAGCAGAATATTATGGCAGCAGCTCAGATTTGCTGGCCAAAAAAGTCACCAAATTCCCCCTGAATAATTTGGGCTAGCCAAGCAAAAGATTTCCTTTTAGCCCAACTTACAATTATATTTTTTCAATGCAGAACAGGCATTACCTGTTACCTTTCTCTCTTTCCACCAAAATTGCTTAAGCAAAACTAGCCAATGCATCTGCAAGCCAAGTTGTTATTACAACATCTTACCAACCTGTCCCAACCTGTACCAGTAATCACACTGGAGAAAAACTTGTCCCACCAGAGTATGGAAATTAGTTCAGCCTAAAACCAGAACTTGGGTCTGAATGTTTCAAGTCTTCTCTCAATTCTTCTCTCAACTTGGACTGCAGAGTGACAGCTCTGACAGAGTGCAGGTCTGACAAACCCAGACCTCTGGTTACTTCGTCTTTGGTCACCTCAGGTGGGTTTCCAGAGCATCCACCTGGTGGTTTAGGTTTAGAGCTGTGCTTAGCCTCGGTTGTTGAGGACTCAAGAATGATTAAGTCCCTGTCTTCAAAGAGCTTACAGTCTAGTCAGAAAGGCAGATGGCCACAATACACAATAGGTACACAAATAACAAATGGCCATGAAGAAAAGATGCAGTCTTGGGAGCTGGACATAAACTGAGAATAGGATCATCTGTACCAAGGTTTTAAGTTTGATTATAAAAGATAGAACATGCACAGGGTCAATTTCCAACCCCATTCTGGAGGTTGTGTCTAGGGTATTCTGGAGTTTTCACATTTAAGCATCTAGAGTGGGGTGGTTCTCAACTTTGGTGGTTGGGAGGGGAAAGGTTTGAACTCTCTGAGAATCAGATGACTGTTATGGAAACCTGCCCCAGAAAATGTGCACATAATACACACATAAATATTTGCATATAATTTCAGAATATTCATGGATTGTATCCCTCTAAAGCCATCAATGGATTTCCAAGAGAATGCAATTGATACTGAGCATCTTCTGTATTTCAGGATCTGAATTTATTCTGTCCATATATTTTTTCCTTTGATGCTTACAACAAAACTATGACATATGAAACATTTTTTCAATTGTATAGATAAGGAAACAGGTTCAGAAAAGTTGCTTGCCCAAATTAGAAGGTGGATTCAAGCCAAGTCAAGCAGCCAAATCTGTAAGTTTCATGTAACAACTGGATGAGGTAAATATCATTATGACCCCACCTCCAACATCACCACTATATTACAAAGGAGAACATATAGTCTTGGAAAGTCAAGAAACTTGCCATAGGCCATGTGGATCACAGATTAAGAGCTCTTGACAAAAAGATAGGACAGAAGGTAGATGCCTTGAGATCCCAAGTAAGGCACATTTGTAGGGAAGGTTCTGGAAGCAAAAGACTTGACGTCTGGCTTGCCACTTAAAGTAGTTGTTTCTCTCTGGTGGGATAGAGAGGAAAGGAAGGCTACAATTAGCACTGTCCTTTTGCCATCACCACAGAGCACTTCAGAAGTCCAGAAATAGCCCAGACTCCCAGCCAATGTAAGAGGGAGCAGGAAGAGATGCTCATGAGAATTACATTCCAACCTGGAAGTTTTGAACTCCAGGCCAGAGCTCAACCCCTTGCTCCAAAGAATAAAATAAATAGATGTGAGTGATACTCTCTGACTCACAAGAGATGATGTCATGCCATCACACCATTAATCCATTAATATGCTGCTTATGGAACCACAGTGCTGTGCCCAGTACATGGGGAGGCCATTCAATCCTTTAGGGCCAAGGATGCAAAGAAGCTGGAGCAAAATGGGAAAATCATCCCCAGCCAGAACCATGCATGAGTCTTCAAGTTCCCTCCATAATAGTTGCCTTCAGAGAGTCAATAATTTCTTCTACCATCAAATAAAATGCTTCTAAACACCTCCTTTGGAAATATTTTCAAGCCAGTAATAATACTTCAATCTCACCACATTTTAGACTAGAAGTGATATTAAACATTATATTCAGTAGGCTTGGTGCCAAGGACTTTGGGTTGTTTCAGAAGTCAAGTTCCCCATCAGAGGATAAACACTGTCAGTTTCAAGGATAGCTGAAAAGTCTGTCTCTGAGAACAAGAGGTTACTTCTGATTGGATCAATCAGAAATGCTTTGTTTTTATTAATGTGCAAATTTCATCTACCATATTATACCTCAAGGGAACAGGATAGAGCAGTGGTTAAATTATAAGCCTTGATGGCAAAGTATCCCTGTCCAGCCACTTGCTGGTTATGTGGTGGCCTCAGGCACCTTCTTGTAACTTCAGATTCCAGCCATAAAATGGAAATAATAACGTTGATTATTTCAAAAAGGGTTGCTGGGACAATTAAACAAAATTGTGTGTACAGGATCTGGCACAAGATAAACCTTCAACAACAATAATAATAATGGCAGTTATTTTTATTATTATAAACTTTTGAGAACAAAGACTTATGTCCTTAGAATATACAGGTCAATGTCTAGACACTCAGATATTTCATGAATAAGGAAATAATTCTATAATTGTGTGGAACTATTTCTCCCCAAAAGATTATCCACTGGTATGTCCATTTTAGCAACAGTCTAGCATTTAACTAATTAGTTTTTTTTCAGGCCAAAGAAAATTATGTAGCCATGATAGAATTATTCCTGAACCTGTGATTTGTGAGGGCATTCCACTCAGCTCAGAATTTACAATTATTTCTACTGAACACAGAAATAAACAAAATTCTTTCCTCATAGCAGAAAGAGCACTCAGAGACATCCTACCAGCTTCGTTGTCTCATTTTGATCTCATAAAATACATGGAAAAGAAAACAAATGAAAATAAAACACTTCAAATGGTCCATTGCTGTGAACTCCAACCGTGTTAAAGAGTCAAGTAGAATAAAAATTGCTGTCTCATTTGTCCAGTTCTTCCCAAGGCAAATAATTTGGAAGCAGGAATCATGGCATTTCTGTGACGTAGAACTCCCAGCACCCAGCACACTATCAACCCGCCATTGGCCTCAAGATGCAATCCTCGGTAAAATCTTACTATTTAATAGCCATTCATAAAACCAAACAACAAAAACCAGTGCATTTCCATTGTGTGCAAGAGCCCTGAGAAAGCAAGATTAGCTTCCTCTCCCCACCTCCCCTCTTCCCCAGTGCACTGTACACCCAGAGGTGAGCCAGCAACCAACAGTTCAACATGTCCTATGAGAAAGAACTTGGCAGCATCCTGTAAGGTGTAAGTTTATGATGATGAGTGGCTCCCAGCTTCTAGCTGTTTTTGCTCAGAATGCCTGCTCTTGACAGGTTGGAGCTTTCTCATCCCAAACATGTCCAGAGGCCTTCAGGAAGCAGCCTGATGGGTGTTGCCATGGCAATCACCAAGCCTAAAGGGAAAGTGAAGTTAGCATCCAGAAGCTTGGGTTTCTCTGATTGTTGGACATTGTTTTGTATCTTTTACGTGGAAAGGGGCAGTTGGGTGACATCTTAGTGGTGAACTGTAAGACCCATCTACACAGCTGCACCCATCCAGTTAATTCAGAGTGAAACATCTGTTTTAAATACCTCACCCAACTAATAAAAGTCATACTGGAGAACCTCTGTAATATTGGCCCTAGGCGGGTAGGGCAAAACCATGATACTATGTCTAGTACAGTCCCTCTGGGTTTGAGCTCCCCTTGATTCTCTCTTATAAGTCACAGATCAATTCTTGATTTATATTGAAAGTGTCCAACCCAGAACCTGTAGATCAAATTCAGATACAGCTGCATTTGCTTGGTCTACCTGCTATTGGCCCACACAGGGATTTCCAGAATTTTTATTATTGCCAATACATTATTTTAAAGATATATTCATCTATTTTAGAGAGAGAGTAGAGGTGGGCAGGGGAAGAGGGAGAAAGAAAATCCTCAAGCTACTGAGCAGGGGCCCAACCCAGAGCTCCATCCCAGGACCCTGAGAGCATGACCTCAGCTGAAACCAAGAGCCAGACCCTCAACCAAGTTAACCACCCAGGTGCACCTATTATTTGTTAATACATTTTTAAATTAAGATATCTAGATTAAATATCCAAATATCTGACTTCTCTTGAATGGGCTCTCTAGCCCCCACCACACCCTGTTTTTCATTCATCTGACCATTTCATCCATGCATATTATTTTCTGAGTACCCACATGACTAAACTGTGTGTGAATCCTGCCATGAGACATTGATTTGATCTAAGTTTTCAGGCTAGCTGTCCACTAGGTAGGATTCCACTTCACTGGGGTGGTGTTGGCTGACTCTGAGACACCAGACCCGGAACACTTCTTAGACTCTACCACACCCATCCTATAGTCCTTGTCCCATAGAATGTGCCCATCAGGCTTGGCAGCTCTCAGCACAATGACACCAGTGAGTAATCCCCAGGATATCCTGAGAAGGAAAGTAACCAACCTCAACTTTACGAATCATTTTGGTTCTCAGGGGCCCAGAATCCCCCTGGAGGATAGTGCTCACCCTTTTAGCTATGCCATCTCTCTGTCTTCAAGTTGAGCTCCGTGAAAATTTCCCAACAAATGGGAAAAGGCCTCTAAGAGGAAAAATATTCAAGAGCTTTCCTTGATAGCACATTCCAGTGCCCAGCAGTCCTTCTTCTTTATGAGGGTCTACCTTTGTATCCAACCAAAATCACCTGAAGCAGTTTAAAGGCATTTTGTCTTAGTCAGTCAAGAGAAATATGGAGAAGTACTACTCACCACTCCCTGTAAAACACACCCCTTTTGTGGAAAAAATACTATTATTAAATCAACATGCAACTTTCTCCCCTAACCACTAAATCCTATTTCTCAATCTTTTAATTATTCTTGAAGTTCTCACCTGAACTTCTCTGAGTTCTCTCCATTGTTCTAGATTCATACAACGCAACACTAGATGCAGTATTGTGGTCAGGTTTTGAACAGAGCTAAATATAATGCCTGCTTAGTGGTTTCAGATTGTGTGTCTACTTTTATACTTGATTTCAAAACCAGAGCACCTTTTTTGCTGATTCATGATCAACCCGAGATCCACATTATTTTTAGATGTTTTTCAGCTCTACGTGCATCTACCCTATTATTGTTCACCATAGATTTGATAGGTGGGGTTTTTCCTCTGTAAGCACAATGCTTTTTGTCTCTTCTGAACTTTGATTTTTTTTCAAGATTTTATTTACTTATTCATGAGAGACACAGAAAGAGGCAGAGACATAGAGGGAGAAGCAGGGTCTCCACAGGGAGCCCTATGCAGGACCCAATTCCGGGACCAGGATCACACCCCGAGCCAAAGGCATAGATTCTCAACCACTGAGACACCCAGGTATCCCTTCTGTACTTTGCCTTTATTGCTTTCTCTCCATGTCTCCAAGCTACCAAGGTCATTTTGGATTCTGAACCCATAACATGATGCTGATTATGAATGTCCCCCATCCCAGCTTGATGAATCCGTGTGGCATTTGTGAGGTATGCTCTCTCTCTTTTACCACCACCTCCCTAAGGACTCCCTCCTACCTTCTGCAATGACACTGTTAGCTCTTTGCCTAAGCTCTTCAATTCCTTATGCAATCCAATCTTTTGTGTACCTAGAACTTTGCTAGTCAGATTGTGGTCCACGGGTGAAGAGCAACATTACTTGCAATCTTGTGAAGAATGCAGAATCTAAGGTCTTCCCCCCAGATCTACTGAGTCAGAATCTGCATTTTAAGAATACTATCAGCTGAATCATATGGAGATTGAAGTTTGAGAAATACAAGTTTATATTACAGTTTTATTGGTGTGATCTATTTTGGAAAAATGGTGTTTATCAAATCTATGTTTCTGTCTACATTCTAGTCCCACTAGCCAGTTCTTGAAGCATTATTACTTTCATAAGGCAAATTCTTTAGAAATTAAAGATTATAGGGACACCTGGGTGCCTCAGTGGTTGAGCATCTGCCTTCAGCTCAGGTCAAGATCCAGGAAATATGTGTCTCTTATGAATAAATAAAATATTTTTTAAAAAGAAAAAGAAAGCAAAGATTATATAGTTCTGATGAAAATTCATTTTAATTCAACATTTATTAACTACTGTGGACTGAGCTGTTTGTTGTAGGAGATACAAATATACACAAGATATGTCCCATCTTCGAGTAATTTACAATCACATAGTGCACATACATCAAGAACTCTAATATGTGTTGAACTATAGTAGGTGGGTTAAACAATGTTTTGTGCATTCAAAGAAGGAAGAATGTGGCAGGCATTAGTTCCTAAGGAAATAATTTTTTCTCTTGGAATGTTCTCAATAGAACATTGTTGGTTCTCCAGTAGCCATGTATGTGCTACACAGTCCTGCCCCCACACAGATGGCTGATTTCACTGAGAAAGATGAATGGAAGAATAAAACTAGCACATCCTTCCATTAATCTACCACCCAACCTGCCTCTGTGTCCTCTCTCCCGCCCCAGTGGATAAATTCTCTCTGCTCCCACGCAGGGCAACTCACTACTGAATCCCATCTCCTCTTGCCTACTCAAGGACTTTGCCCTTGCAATGATCTCTTCTCTCTCTTGAATGATCAATTTTCTTCCTTCTGTATCAGTACGTCTCAGCCAAGAGTGATTATGCACCCTCCAAGAAACGTTTGACAATGCCTGGAAGCACGTTTGGTTGTCATGACTGGGGGAAGTGCTACTGAGATATAGGGGAGTTAAGAGTACCCAGATTGAGGGATGCGTGGGTGGCTCAGTGGTTGAATGTCTGCCTTCAGGTCAGGGAGTGATCCCGGGGTCCTAGGATTGAGTCCTACATCAGGCTCCTCTCAGGGAGTCTGCTTCTCCCTCTGCCTCTCTAGTGAATAAATAAAATCTTAAAAAAAAAAAGTGCCAGGGTTAAGAAACCCTGTATTAGATCATTCTCATTCAGCACACAAATATGATGTAATTTCCCTTGACTGAATCATGCTCTGCATCCGCAAATTCACATGTTGAAGCCCTAACCCCCATAATGTGACTGTATTTGGAAATAGGGCCTTTAGGGAGGTAATTAAGAATAAATGAGGTTCTCAGGGTAGAGACCTAGTCTGATAAGATGGGTATCTTGTAAGAGAAGAAAGAGACACCAGAGATCTCTTTCTCTGTACACAGAGAAAAGGTCATATGAAGACATCGTAAGAAAGTGGCATCGACAAGCCAAGAAGAAAGGTCTCACTGTATACCAACCTTGTTGGCACCTTGATCTTAGACTTCCAGCCTCCAGAACTGTGAGAAAATAACTGTCGTTTAACTGCTGTTTAACCACCCAGGCTGTGGTATTTTGTTATGGCAGCCTGAGCACACTGATACAATCGCCATCTTCAATAGCGATTGTGCACGATACAAATGCACAGCAAATGGTGAATGGAAAAGCAAACTGTGGTATATCCTTCTGATAGAATGCTATTCTGCAATAAAAAGGAACAGATACTGATACATGCTACAACATGCATGGGTATCATACTAAGTGAAAGAACCCCAACGCAAAAGACCATATATTGTATGCTTTCATTTGTACGAAATTCCCAGGAAAGGCAAATTTACAGAGACAAAAAGTAATGTTCACTTGAGGCTGGAAAAAGGAACTGGATTAACTGTAAATGGGTACAAGGATTTTATTTGAGGGATGGAAATATTCTAAAGCTAACTTACGGTGATTGTTGAATAAATGGGGAAATTGACTAAAATATCGTTGAATTGCACATTTAAAATGGTTGAGTATTATGGTGTGCAAAGTATACCTCAACAGAGGTGCTTAACATAAAATAAAGTAAAATTATATTAAGTTGAAAAGATACTTTTTAAAGTACTTAAAATCTCCTCTAACCTCCTTTCCTCTCCAACTTGCAGCCCATTTCTCAGCTCCAAATGCCTCCAGAGTGTTAAACAACCCACCATGCCACACTCCCAGCCCACTCCCACGGGGCCTTCTCCTAGCTCCACTCTTATACAGGCTACAGGACCTCTAAGTGGCCAATGTGATGGGCAACTTGCATTGCTTTTCACAGCATTTTACAGTTGAAATGGCTTGGTCTGGCTTGGCTTCCAAGCCACCATCCCCTCCTGACTCTCTCCTACTCTGATGGCCACCCCTCCTTAGGCTCTTTTGCTGGGTCTTCCCATCTCTTGACCTCTCAGTATCAGAGGTACCCCTGTGATCATCCTCAGACCTTTTCTCTATCTACACTCACTTAAGTGGTCTTATTCCTTCATGCGTTCAAGTGCCACTTACACACCCAAGAGCCCCAAATCTGAATCTCCACTCTGCACCCTTCTCTGCACTCCAGGCTGCCAAGACTGAGTAAAGCTTCCCTTGCTGTCTAACGGGTGATTCAAACTTCAGTTGCCCAAAGTTGAGTGCCTGATCCCCTGTCATTCCAGGCTCATACCTCCTCCAATTTGCCACATCCCAGTGAACACCAGTGGTTCCCAGTGACCATTCACCCATTTGCTGAGGCCAAAATACTGTCATCATCCTCGACTTTGCGTGCCCACATCTGTTCACCCCACCAGCCAATTCAGTTTGATCTCTCATCCGAGTAGGTTTTCAATCCAACCGATGTCACACCCTCTTTGTGCAAGCTACCCTCATCTCCTGCCTGGACTGTTGCAATTCCTCTCAGATAAACCACTCTTTCACTTCGCCCCCTCCCCCTACATCTATTTCCCACACAGCAGCCACAGCAATGCTATTAAAATGTAAGTGGGGCTCCCATCTGCTCCCCCAGTAGGGTAGGCCTGCCATCTGTGGAGGTTCTAGGGCATTTTGGAGGAGGGGACAGTGATCCTGTCCTGAGGGGTCAGCTAGCTACAGGACAAGGACACAAGGACAAAGGGGCTAGTGTTGGTGAGAGATCACAGGGGACATTAGAGGGATAAATGTGGCTGAGTGAAGGGGGATGTTGAGTCCAGGCAGAGGCCCCAAGGGACACAAGCAGGTACAGTCACTCCTATTGCTTGCTCCTCTTGCTCTGAGAAACCTCCACATGGATCAAGTACCAGAGGCAGAGCTATCCTTTATTTATTTTTTTCTATATTTTTGTATTGGAGTTCGATTTGCCAACACATAGCATAACACCCAGTGCCCATCCCTTCAAGTGCCCCCCTCAGTGCCTGTCACCCAGTCACCCCATCCCCCCACCCACCTCTGCTTCCACCATCCCTTGTTTCCCAGAGTTAGGAGTCTCTCATGTTCTATCACCCTCTCTGATATTTCCCACTCATTTCTCTCCTTTCCCCTATAATCCCTTTCACCATTTTTTATATTCCCCGAATGAATGGACCATATAATGTTTGTACTTCTCCAATTGACTTACTTCACTCAGCATAATACCCTCCAGGTCCATCCACGTTGAAGGAAATGGTGGGTATCCATCGTTTCTAATGGCTGAGGAATATTCCATTGTATACATAGACCACAGCTTCTTTATCCATCATCTGTTGATGGACACCGAGGCTCCTTCCACAGTTTGGCTATAGTGGCCATTGCTGCTAGAAACATCGGGGTGCAGGTGTCCCAGCGTTTCACTGCATCTGTATCTTTGGTGTAAATCCCCAGCAGTGCAATTGCTGGGTCGTAGGGCAGGTCTATTTTTAACTCTTTGAGGAACCTCCACACAGTTTTCCAGAGTGGCTGCCCCAGTTCACATTCCCACCAACAGTGCAGGAGGGCTCCCCTTTCTCCGCATCCTCTCCAACATTTGTGGTTTCTTGTCTTGTTAATTTTCCCCATTCTCACTGGTGTGAGGTGGTGTCTCATTGTGGTTTTGAGGTGTATTTCCCTGATGGCAAGTGATGCGGAGCATTTTCTCATGTGTGTGTTGGCCATGTCTATGTCTTTGGCGAAATTTCTGTTCATGTCTTTTGCCCATTTCATGATTGGATTGTTTGTTTCTTGGGTATTGAGTTTACTAAATTCTTTATAGATCTTGGATACTAGTCCTTTATCTGATAGGTCATTTGCAAATATCTTCTCCCATTCTGTAGGTTGTCTTGTAGTTTTGTTGACTGTTTCTTTTGCTGTGCAGAAGCTTCTTAAGTCCCAATAATTCATTTTTGCTTCTGTTTCCCTTGCCTTCATAGATGTATCTTGCAAGAAGCTGCTGTGGCCAAGTTCAACAAGGGTGTTGCCTGTGTTCTCCTCTAGGATTTTGATGGATTCTTGTCTCATATTTAGATCTTTCATCCATTTTGAGTTTATCTTTGTGTCTGGTGTAAGAGAGTGGTCTAGTTTCATTCTTCTGCACGTGGCTGTCCAATTTTCCCAGCACCATTTATTGAAGAAACTTTTTTTCAGTGGATAGTCTTTCCTGCTTTGTCGAATATTAGTTGACCATAAAGTTGAGGGTCCACTTCTGGATTCTCTATTCTGTTCCATTGATCTATGTGTCTGTTTTTGTGCCAGTACCACACTGTCTTGATGACCACAGCTTTGTAGTACAACCTGAAATCTGGCATTGTGATGCCCCCGGCTCTGGTTTTCTTCTTCAATATTCCCCTGGCTATTCAGGGTCTTTTCTGATTCCACACAAATATTAAGATGATTTGTTCCAACTCTCTGAAGAAAGTCCGTGGTATTTTGATAGGGATTGCATGAAATGTGTAAATTGCCCTGGGTAGCATTGACATGTTCACAATATTAATTCTTCCAATCCATGAGCATGGAATATTTTTCCATCTCTTTGTGTCTTCCTCAATTTCTTTCAGAAGTGTTCTATAGTTTTGAGGGTATAGATCCTTTACATCTTTGGTTAGGTTTATTCCTAGGTATCTTATGCTTTTGGGTGCAATTGTAAATGGGATTGGCTCCTTAATTTCTCTTTCTTCAGTCTCATTGGTAGTGGATAGAAATGCCACTGATTTCTGGGCATTGATTTTGTATCCTGCCTCACACTGCCGAATTGCTGTATGAGTTCTAGCAGTCTTGGGGTGGAGTGCTTTGGGTTTTCTATGTACAGTATCATGTCATCTGCAAAGAGGGAGAGTTTGACTTCTTCTTTGCCAATTTGAACGCCTTTTATTTCTTTTTGTTGCCTGATTGCTGAGGCTAGGACTTCTAGTACTATGTTGAATAGCAGTGGTGAGAGTGGACATCCCTGTCGTGTTCCTGATTTTGGAGTGTTTCCCCACTGAGAATGATATTTGCTGTGGGCTTTTCATAGATGGCTTTTAAGATACTGAGGCATGTTCCCTCTATCCCTACACTCTGAAGAGTTTTGAGCAAGAATGGATGTTGTATTTTGTCAAATGTTTTCTCTGCATCTGTTGAGAGAATCATATGGTTCTTGTTTTTTCTTTTGTTGATATGATCTATCACATTGATTGTTGAACCAGCCTTGCATCCCAGGGATCAATCTCACTTGATCATGGTGAATAATCTTCTTAATGTACTGTTGGATCCTACTGGCTAGTATCTTGTTGAGAATTTTTGCATCTGTGTTCATCAGGAATATTGGTCTATAATTCTCCTTTTTTGTTGAGGTCTTTGTCTGGTTTTGGAATTAAGGTGATGCTGGGTTCATAAAATGAGTATTATAGTATTCCATCCCTTTCTATCCTTTGGAATAGCTTTAGTAGAATAGGCATTGTTTCTTCTTTAAACATTTGGTAGAACTCTCCTAGGAAGCCATCTGATCCTAGACATTTGTGTCTTGGGAGGTTTTTGATGACTGCTTCAATTTCCTCCCTGGTTATTGGCCTGTTCAGGTTTTCTATTTTTTCCTGTTCCAGTTTTGGTAATTTGTGGTTTTCCAGAAATGTGTCCATTTCTTCTAGATTGCCTAATTTATTAGCGTATAGCAGCTCATAATATGTTTTTAAAATCGTTTGTATTTCCTTGGTATTGGTTGTGATCTCTCCTTTTTCATTCATGATTTTATTGACTTGAGTCTTTTCTCTTTTGTTTTTAATAAGCCTGGCTAATGGTTTATCTATCTTATTAATTCTTTCAAAGAGCCAACTCCTGGTTTTGTTTATCTGTTCCACAGTTCTTCTGGTCTCTATTTCATTGAGTTCTGCTCGGATCTTTATTAACTCTCTTCTTCTGCTGGGTGTAGGTTTTATTTGCTGTTCTTTCTCCAGTTCCTTTGGGTGCGAGGTTAGCTTGTGTATTTGAGTTTTTTTCCAATTTTTTGAGAGATGCTTGTATTGTGATGTATTTACCCCTTAGGGCTGCTTTTGCTGTATCCCAAAGATATTGAATGGTTGTATCTTCATTCTCATTAGTTTCCATGAATCTTTTTAATTTCTCTAATTTCCTGGTTGACCCTTTCATCTTTTAGCAGGATGCTCTTTAATGTCCACGTGTTTTAGTTTCTTCCAAATTTCTTCTTGTGATTGAGTTCAAGTTTCAAAGCATTATGGTCTGAAAATATGCAGGAGACAATCCCAATCTTTTGGTATCAGTTGAGACCTGATTTGTGACCCAGTATGTGGTCTATCCTGGAGAAAGTTCCATGTGCACTTGAGAAGAATGTGTATTCAGTTGCATTTGGATGTAAAGTTCTGTAAAAATCTGTGAAATCCATCTGGTCCAGTGTATCATTTAAAGCTCCTTGTTTCTTTGGAGATGTTGTGCTAGAATATCTGTCATTCGCAGAAAGTGCTGTGTTGAAGTCTCCCAGTATTAGTGTAATGTTATCTAAGTATGTCTTTACTTCGGTTATTAATTGATTGATCTACTTAGCAGCTCCCACATTAGGGGCATAAATATTCATGATTGTTAGGTCCTCTTGTTGGATATATCCTTTAAGTATGATATAGTGTCCCTCTTCATCTCTTACTACACATTCTTTCGGATAAATTTTAATTTATCCAATATGAGGATGGCTAACCCTGCTTTCTTTTGAGGACCATTTGAATGGTAAATTGTTCTCCAACCTTTCATTTTCAGGCTGTAGGAGAGCTATCCTTTAAAAATGGGGGGGGGCTCTCACTAGCAGTGGATGGATGCTGCTGCATCACTCAGACCCCATGATCATGCACTTCTCTGGGGACCTGCAATGACAGCCCCGAGGAAGAGACTGATACATTCATGTACGCACCAGTTTTTTACTTTCTCCAAATCAGCAGAGGGGAAGAGAAGATATGCATGCCATGGTCATGGCATGGGCAGCCGCATCACCTACAACAGGTCATGCTGCTGGCCCCACCAGCCCGAGGCCTGAGCAGCTGGCTGCAGGTGACCTGTCAGGGCAGGCCCCTTCCCTTGGAGTCCATCCAGATCTGCCCTTGGCTGGAATAAACAGGAACTATGCCTGACACTTGCCACTGGCTGTGCCTTTTATCCTTAGCTGTGTCCCCTCCAGTCACCAAGGAAGACCTCCCGCCCTCCAGGGAGCTCAGTGGAAGTGCAGCAGTGCGCGGGCCACCCCGGCCGGGGACACCACTGATGCAGCTGGATTGCGGCAAAGGTCAGAGAGAAACCAGCGGTCTCAAGAAGGGTCAGGATCAGGTCAGTTTGAGGAGTCATCCCAGGTTCCCAAGGTGTCTGGGGCCACCTTTTCTGAGAGCCCGGTAGTGAGAACCCACAGCCCCCCAGACTCTGCTCCGGACGCCGCCAGCCCCCGCCCGCAGTCACGGGGGCGCAGCTGTGGCCCGGGGGCATGGGAGCCACTGCAGGAGCCCCCACCTCTGCAGGCCCCGGGGGGGGGGGTCCAAGGGCCGCAAGGACAGTCACCGCCCCCTGGCCCGGGAGGGCAGAGGCATCCCTGCCGTGGGAGCCGTGCCTCAGGGCCCCGGGGTCCCCCGCGGCGGTCGGGGCACAGCAGGCCCTCCCCGGGGGCACAGACGCCGCAGGTGGATGGAGGCGGACGGAGAAGGCCAGAGGCGGGGAGGCTCGGCCGGGAGCCCAGGCCCAGAGGGAAGCGGGGGAGGAGACCCCTGGATGGGGGGCGCACAGGGCGGGGGGCACACACCACCCCACGACACCGGGGAAGCCCAGGGCACCCCCCCAGCCCCCCCGGAGTCCGGACATTCCAGCCTCGAGGGGGGAGGGGCGCTGACGCCACCATCCAGGCCCTGCCGGACCCGCCAGCAGCGCGGCTCCTCCGCGGGGAAGGTCAGGGCAGCCCGGGCAGGGCGCTCACGGCCGCCAGGGACTCGAGGGCTGCGCGACTGTCTCGGGCCTGGGGGCGCACAGGGGCAGAGGGTGAGCGGCTGACATGGGGGCCAGGGCGGGGACCTGGGGGCGGGGACACAGGACCAGGGGGCGGGGACCCGGGCCCAGGAGGCGGGACCCAGGACCAAGGGGCGGGGACCTCGGGACCGGGGGGCAGGGACCTTGGGACCAGGGGGCGGGGACCTCGGGATCAGGGGGCGGGGACCTCGGGACCGGGGGGCAGGGACCTCGGGACCAGGGGGCGGGGACCTCGGGACCAGGGGGCGGGGACCTCGGGGCCAGGGGGGAGGGACCTCGGGACTGGGGGGCGGGGACCCAGGACCAGGGGGCGGGACCCAGGACCAGGGGGCAGGGACCTCGGGACCAGGGGGCGGGGACCCAGGACCAGGGGACGGGACCCAGGACCAGGGGGCGGGGACCTCGGGACCGGGGGGCGGGGACCTCGGGACCAGGGGGTGGGGACCTCGGGACCAGGGGGCGGGGACCTCGGGGCCAGGGGGGAGGGACCTCGGGACTGGGGGGCGGGGACCCAGGACCAGGGGGCGGGACCCAGGACCAGGGGGCGGGGACCCAGGACCAGGGGGCGGGGACCTCAGGGCCAGGGGGCGGGACCCAGGACCAAGGGGCGGAGACCCAGGACCAGGGGGCGGGGACCTCAGGGCCAGGGGGCGGGACCCAGGACCAAGGGGCGGAGACCCAGGACCAGGGGGCGGGGACCTCAGGGCCAGGGGGCGGGACCCAGGACCAAGGGGCGGAGACCCAGGACCAGGGGGCGGGGACCTCAGGGCCAGGGGGCGGGACCCAGGACCAGGGGGCGGGACCCAAGGACCAGGGGCCGAGGACCCAGGACCAGGGCACAGGGACCTTGGGACCGGGGGCGGGGGGACCCAGGACCAGGGGCCGGGGACCTCGGGGTGACCCCGGGGCGGGGGCATCGGAGCCGCCAGTGCACCCCGCAGGCGCAGCGACGCCAGGGCCTCTGCTTCGAGGAGCCGCCCGGGGCCCCGGGGGCGAGGGGGGCACGTGTTTTTCTGGGCATTGATTTTTTCGGGGGACACGCGGAGCCGCGGAGCAGGTGGCAGGAGGAGCCGGCGCCATCCCGACGGCGGTGCTCGCGGGGCGCACGTGCCTGGAGCCGCGGGGCCAGCAGTCAGGGTGTCGGCAGGTGCGGGGCCCGGGCAGGGAGGCGCTCGCAGGGGTGACAGCTCAGCTGGGGACTGTATTTCCGAAGCGAAGCGCCGGTACACAGGTGTCTCCTCTCCTTCTCTATAAATTTTAACGTCCCTGAAGTCAGGATGCTCTTTAAATGGCTGTCGGCCGGGTGGCAGTTGTGATGTAGTCGCGTTGTCTTAGAAACACCTTACACGATTTCTGTCACTAAGGCTTTCCTGTTTCATGTATTCGCAAGAGGAACATATCACAAAAATCTGTTCTGGCCTGAAGGATCATTTTTAAGAAGTATAAAAAATCCTAAATGGCAAGAAAAACAGGTAAGTTTGACCGCTCCAGCCTCTCCTGAGACCATCTCAGTGGCTTCCCATCACGCGTAGCCCCAAATTAAAGCTCTTAGGGGAGCTTTCCAGACCTTCAGGATCTGCCTCCTTCCTCCTGGGCCTCATGCCTGACCCCCCTCCGTGCTAAGGGCTCTTCACCCTCCTCGCGGCTCCCCAGGCAGGCCAACCACCTGGGGCAGAGCCTTTGCATCTACTATTCTGCCTGATGTGCCCTTCTGCTGGGCATCCCACACTGTTCTCCCTCCACTCTGTTTACAAAGATACTCAAAGAACCTCAGAGTCTCTTGATGCCAACTTCTCCAATGTAGAAAATTCCAGAACGAAGAGTCATCCCAACTGAAAATTTCATGACCTCTCTAGTTACAATCCAAGCTGATTTTCAACATTGATTTCTTGGTCAAACGTTGCATCCCCAACAAGAGAGAAGCTTCTTGACTCCGTGGGAAGTTCAAACTTCATCTCAGAGGTATTCTTGCCAAAAAATAATGTACTTGAATCTAATCGCGAGGATACCACCAGATAAATCTAGACTGTGATGCATTTTACGAAGCAACCGGCCTGAACGCTTCAAAAATGTCAGTACCACAAACAGCAACAATGAAAGCGGAGGAGAATGTTGGAGATCAGAGAAAAGTGAAGAAATGTAATAACCGAACACGAGGAATGAAACTCCGTTGGATTCTGGGGGAGAAATCTACAAGGGATCATTAGGAGATAATTAGGAAAATTTGAACATGAACCGTACATGTGATTATATTGAATTACTGGATTTCTTAGGTGTGATCATGAGGTTGAGAACACATGGGCAAACGTTGCTGTTGCTGTTCTTAACACATACGTGTGGAAGCAAATAGAAGGCACATCATGACATTTGGAATTTCCAAATGTTTCAACAAAATAATGTGGTAAGGGAAGCAAATGAGGCAAGATGTTCACTGATGGATCTGGGTAAAAAAGGTTTTTGATGTTCATGGTATTATTCTTTTGACTTTTCTATATGCTTGAAATTACAAAATAAGAAGAACTTAAAAATCCATTTCTCCTATATTGGAAACAAAACAAAAGAAAGATTTTTAAAACCCAAAGAATATCCTGGCCCTATCAATGTTTTTAAATAACTTACATAATGTAAAGAAAGTGTGCGCAACAACCACACAAAATTTCACCCCTGGAATTAACAGGAATATAGTGAGGGATAGGATATCGATAGGATGTGGATACATGCTGTCAGAACTAAAATCCTTAACCTGTTTTCTGAAATCTAGGATGTCTCCCACTGAAGGCCTGCAATTTATTTCCAGCAATAATCAGCTGGATACATTTATAAAACTTTCTTGTTATCAGGGTCTATTTAATTTTGCCAATACATGTCGTCAGTGGAGAACAAAGTGCCTCAACATTTAAAATGTATTTTAAAATGACTTAATGTCTACAATGTCAGAAGAAAGACTATAAAATATGGCAATCATTTCTACAGAAAGCAAAATATTAAACCTAGTAAACATTGAAAATATCCCTCAAAAAATGGTTTCCATGATAGTGAGACATGTAACTGTTTCATAACAAAGAATTTAACTCAAAATTTTCTAATATGTTTAAAACTTGAGCTATCATGTTATGTTCAATAATTTGATTTGTAGAATTCACTTAAAATGGCTTTGTTGCAATTATTACATGTAATTATTGTTGATGAGAAAAAAATAAGATGCTCTTATGTTTTCTTCTTACTTGAGGAATGACCACTGTTCTCACCAGAGCAATGAGTCATTATCAGTCCTGGTGAATAATGAAACAATACTAGTAAGGAGGATTACAAAAATAAAACAAAGAAATAAAAATACAGACAACAGAGTAGCAAATTTAAATCCATATTATTAGCACATTGTTAGGCATTTTAAATCAAGCACCGATTAGCTTTGCAATCTTTGAAATATTCCTTGCATGTTTTGTCTCCTTCTCAAGTCATTTAAAGTACCCAGAACACTTGATAATATTAGATTTGTGAACACCTAAATTAAATTTGTAATCAATATTTAAATGTGGGGAAGATCAAATTCGTTAAATGTCTAAGTTCTTTTTCATTTAATCACTGTGTAGCTAGTGTCTGAATATTTAGATAAATGTTGATGGTTGAAGATTAATAAATTGGACATTCAACTAAGTAGAAATTGTATCAAATATTTCTCTGCATGCACACACACACACACAACAGGAAAATTCCAGATTCTGCCAAGATTCACCATGTCCAGGAATAGATGCCTGGGCCATATATAAAGGCCTCTTTAGGCTAGTGGCCTAAGAGGAGCCTGGCAAGAGAAATCTGCCACTTTGCACTGCGACTAACCAAGGCAATCGGATCCCCTCTCCTACGGCTTGACTCTGAGATAAACAGACTCAACTGTCCATGTGTAAAACACAGAGAGAAATAGAAGAGCAGTGAGACACTTGTTTGCAAGGTGAGTGAAGATGACACCTGTTTCCAGGGAAGCAGCAAGGGGTGTCACCGTAGGTGCTTTCAGGTCCCTCCAACTGCTATTGGGTCTGGAACATCAATGAGCAGCATTCCAGGGCCCCATGAGCACCTGCAGTAATTTCCTGTACCTTCCACTTCTCCCCACAGCCCACAGTGCCATGGGAGTCCCCAACAGGACCAAAGGAAAGTCCATTGTAGGTTAAAGCCAGGCAGGAAACATTAGGGACATCTACCATGGTCACCTGTGCTGTTCCAAGCACCAGAGTAAATAAAATGTGACTTCTTCAACCTCGAGACACTTTTTTTTTTTTTAAGATTTAATTTATTTATTCATGAGAGACACAGAAAGAGGCAGAGACACAGGCAGAGGGAGAAGCAGGTTCCTCACAGGGAGCTGGATGTGGGACTCGGTCCCTGGACCCGTGAGCTGAAGGCAGACGCTCAACCACTGAGCCACCCAGGCGTCCCCCTCAAGACATTTGTAATCTAGCACTTAGAACGTAACATACTAGGGGCACCTGGTGGCTCAATCAGTTAAGTGTCTGCCTTTGGCTCAGGTCATGATCCCAGGGTCCTAGGATCGAGTCCCGCATCAAGCTCCCTGCTCTGTTGGGATTCTGCTTCTCCCTCTGCCTCTGCTCACTCCCCGGGACTGGTGCATGCTCTCTCTCTCTCTCTCTCTCTCTCTCTCTCTCTCGTAAATAAATAAATAACATAATATAACATAACATCTCTAAAGGCATCAACAGTACATATGAGCCAAGTGCCCCAAGGGCACCTAGAAGGAAACAATGAAAGCCTTACAAGCCAGAAACAGGAAGAAATGAGAATGGGCCGATTGGGTTGACCTTGCAAATCACCATAAAGGATTTTACCAAGAGGCAGAAAAGGGGAGGGAGCTCACAAACAAATGGTGCAGGGGCAGCATAGCCTGGTAGGGGTAAGAGGACAGATTTCTGCATGAATGCCTATTTTCTTATTTATTTATTTATTTATTTATTTATTTATTTATTTATCTATTTATTTATTTATTTTTGAATGCCTATTTTCAAACCTAGACCCCCACCATGTGCTAGCTCTGTGATCTGGCCCAGGCTATATAATCTTACTATCCCTCAGTTTCCCTATCTGTAAAATGGGGGTAATAATAGTGTCTACTCGTGAGATTACAATGAGGAATAAGTAAGGTAAAACTCGTAACCCTCTTAGATTAGTGCTTCACCCCGTGACTGGCACTTAATAATGTCAACTACTGCTTGCACCATTTCCATACCTCATACTGGTATGACAGTGCCAACTTTCCCTCCTTCCTTCTGCTTTTGGTAATTTGGGGGACACTTCATTCTTTGTGTTCTGTGCTTCCACACGTGTGTACTTTGGCTTGGCGTGTTCAGGCCCGGGTCTGCCCGGCATTGCACCAGGCTCACAGATGTGTTCTTGCGCTCATCCCATCTGCCGGCATTGTTTTCTCCTGCTTTAGACACCTTCCAGGCCGGGCCCATGGTCCACCTCAGTGAGTCAAAGAGGTACCTTAACCAGGGGCTCTTGATCTCGAGACAGATTCAAACGCAACTCTACCCTTTGATACCTTTTGTGAGACAAACTTGCTGAACCTTAGTTTTTTAATCCATAAAATGAGGGCAAGAATGCATATTTCATGGGGTTATCATTGCAAGGCTTCCATAAAAATAAGTAAGTATGCAGAGCTGTTTGACCCAGTGCCCCACACATAATAACGGCTTAACAATTAGTAGCATTAACATTAAAAATAATAACCTTGCCGTAATCTATAAATTTTATTATGTATTTGTTCATTTTTCTGAAGGGAGTCATAGCTTTTACCAAATTATCAGAGATCCTTACTCCTGCTTGGCATTTTCCCAGATAGAAAGAACCCGTATTCAGACTAGAATGCATGCATATCCTCTACTGCTGTGCTAGGACTCTCCTAAGCATAGAAGCTGTGTAATGAGTAAAACATAGAAGGGAAGCCTCCACAGACTTTGTCTTCCTTTACGGTGTCACCCACCCTGAGGAGGCTCAGGGAAGATGAATATGACACGGAAAAAAATTGGAATGAGCCAACTCAGGCTGCCCCTCCTTTCTTCTTTCCTCACACCCTCACCCCCAGTTCCCAGGGACCCCAATGTGTTCAGCTTCCTTTTCCCAGCTAACCTTATTTCCAGAAAAGGATCTGAGAAATACATTGGTACTGAGACCAGGATGAAAAAGAACACAAGACTCCCAGGGATATTTGCATTTGAGTAGCTGAGCAAAACTAAAAATCAAAGGGATGAAGGTCTAATTAGGGAATTATGGGCTTCGGGAATGTCAGCAAGGAAAAAACAATGTCAGTCAGGAAAACATTGAAACCAGGAGATGTTTGTTCCCGGGGCCACCGGAATGAGAATACACGAGGCCTGTCTCAGGTGTGGCAGTCTGTGGCTGGCCAGAACAGGAGTGGAAAATGGAAATGAAATCTCATTGTTTGAAAAATTGAATTAAAATGTAAAAGGTAAGACTAACAGCCTTGAAAAAGAATGAAGGGGATACATACGAGCTGATATGGGAAGAGACGTTAAGTGGGAGAAGCAAGATACAGATCAGTATGCCTAGAATGAATAGACATGTATATGCTTGCATATACATGGAAACTTCCAGAAAGATACAAAGCAAACTGGTTACAATGGCTATCTCTGGGGAGGGAGCCTTGGAGGATTCAAGTCTGGAGTGGAAGAAAGACTTGTTTCTGCTTGTTCACTTATATCATTTTATATTGCTGAGTTTTGTTTTGTTTTGCCAAATGTATGTATCACATTTTTTAATTGATACAATCAATCAATCAAAAAATTGATTTGAGAAGATAGTGTGAGTAAATTCAGTGAGCCATGAAACCTTTTGCTAAAACCAATAGCATGACATATTATTTTTGAAAGACTAATGAGAGACCGTAGTTAACGATAAAACAGGATGCCATGAATGAAACCCATAGCCAAAATATTTCACTAAGATTCAGAATTCAAGTTAAAGTCTGTGATTCAAAGTGTCACTAAAGGCAACTGAAGTACCAGGAAAATTAAGAGGAAAAATCCCCAAAGTTTGAGCTAGCTTTCTTAGCGATGTACTTTTTTTTTTTTTTTTCATCTTAGAAAGACCACCCACTACATTTCTACACCCGTTTTTGCACAGAGAAAGGGTTTCAGGAAGTTATATTCCTCATTAGCCAAATTGGCCCCCATGCCAAGCCTGCCTTCGCTTGTGAGCCTGAGAACCAGCACTACACACGCCAGCTGCCTTGTTCCTTATAAATAGAATTTTCCCCACTAGCTTGGAGTGATAAGTACGAAGGCGGGTCAAAATCAAAAGCCATAGAAGGTGTAGGTGTGTGCACACTCACGGGCCTGATCATCGTACTCATGATTCCAGGAACTGCTCTGAGAATTTTTGCTCAGTTTCTCATGTTTCTGCTTTGGGGATTTGATGATTACATTTGTTGATGGAGAAAGAGAAAACAAAAGCCCCACAAGTCCTGAAAATTAGAAAATTTCCCAGTGGAACACTCTATTAAGAAGGAGGGGGAAAAAAACTCACGTCTCCACCAGCCAGACACCACCATCAATTCCCAAAGGTGTTGAGAACAGCAAGAGAAAGTACTCCTGGAGAAATTACTTAGAAATATTCTGCTTCGCCAAATACTACACAAGTCAAACCAAAAAAACATATATTTTTTTAAAAGTTGGCTTTGAAAACACGCTATTAACATCCAAAATACTCATATTTTCTCAGCGTCACGAACATAGTAAATAAATTTGTGAACTAAAAAGGCAACTGAGAAACTAAAAAAGCAATTGATGAACATGTAAAGGCAGATGGATCTATAAATTGGACAGTAGATTTCACATTATAGGCAGTTTCCCGGTGATTTTCTTTAAGCATGTTGGCTCAAACATGCCAGAAACATTTGTTAAGAAATAGATCCAGAGAACCAAATTAATCCGCTGGAGAATCTACTGCATTTGGCACCGTGGGACAAAATAGGGAGATACTCCATTCTTAAGGAATTACTTTTTTGAGAGAGACGTATATAAATGCACTGCAACAATCAGAATAACACCGTATCCTGAGTGCGATCAAAGTGAATGCCTTTATTTTTTTTTTTCAAATTGACCTCTATGAATAGTTTACAATATGTACCAGGCACTATGCTTAATGACTCAAACGTGTCATCTTATTTACTTCTCACCCCACCTCCACAGGGTAGATGCTACTACCATCTTCATCTTGCAAATGGTAAAACAGAGTCTTGGAAAGATCGGGAATTATCAAGTTCAGGGCTCAGGTCCTCAGCAAGTGCAATCCATTTCCTCTGAGCATTAATCTGATACAAGCAACAATCAGAAGCCACACATTTTCAGGCATTGGATCTGTGTCCAATCCTCAAATAACATCAAAAACCAAAAACAAACAAAAACAAAAACCTCCCTAATTTACTAGGTTTTCCCATAATCTGTTCAAAATCAGGTGGTAAAAATGTCACCTCAGTCATTGTGGTTACCTTTATGAACAATCCTTTGCCAGGTTTCACGGACCAAACATAAGACTCCGCATTTTCTTGGCCAGAAATGAAGGGGAAGCAAGTTGTCCTGCTATGTAGCCTGTAGATTATTCTTTTAACATTAGTAGGTTATATACAATTTTATTTCTCTTCTTTGCTTTAAAATGTTCCGTTACTTATACAAGGAAAATTAGATCAAATCAAAATATGTTTATATGACATAATAAATGTGTTTGAAGAAAGCGATATACAAACAGAATAGTAAGCTAAATACACTGAGGGAGCTAGGTATTCGAAAGAAAGCTATAATGAATCATTTTGTACTGCAAAGAAACCTCTCGCATGTATTTATTTATAATCCACTCCACGCCAAACACATTTCAGGCAGCTTACAAAGATGCATTTAACCCTATAAAATATAAAATCCGAAAACAGCAATGGATTCAAGGTAAACAGAACATAACGGCAGACAGGGGTGAACTGAGTGCCCCAAATCTGCAAAGGCCTTTGCATTTCACAGAGGTGGGACCCAGAGTGCCTAGCAGCCAAGGTCTAGGGCAAACCATAGCTGGTTGCATAGTGTAGTCATATATGATTTTACACAACAGGTTGATATTTTCAGAATGATTCCACACTTCCTGACCTAAGGAGACCCTCCATCTGCTCTGTGACTGGGTCCCCTGCAGCCACCTCTGGTGGAGGCTGCTCTTTCTCCCTCTGCCACTTACCTCAAGATCCTCGAGAGTTGGTACCATCTTCCACAGTCCCTGTTGTTTCCAGACCACTTTCCACCTACGTTTTTGTAAAAGCCTCCACTCCTCTGTCATCCTCCAGCTTCTGGGTACTTCCTCTGGTCCCACAAACACTTTGGCACCTCGCTCTCTTTCTTCCATTGCACACCTGTGTGTACCTGAGCAACTCTGGACCGAAATGGATGGCATTGAGCAATGTCCACTTGAAGCCTGTCTGCATGGTTTTCAGCATCCCGCTGTCTTCAACCTCATTGGGTTTCCTGATGCAGGAACCCTCTCCTTGGCACGTATCCACCCATGCCTCTCCTGTCTTCCTTTCTCATGCCTTTTGTCTCCCTTCCTAATTTCATTTCCATGTTTCATCACCTCAGCCACCCTTTTGCCAGTATCTTAACCTCTGTTGGCCCCCCCTTTTTTTTCATTAACAACTTCCCAAAAAAACTCCATGCTCAGTGAACCCAACTGTTCCCTTTTCAGTGCCTACAGCAGGACTTCTGAGAAGCGCTCAGGGGAAAAAAGAATCAATATTCTTCATGTACATTAAAAATTAAAAGAAAGAAATCTTAGCAAATTAAAAACAAAAGAATTTCCATAATTATAAAAATATGGATGGGGTGCCTGGGTGGTTCAGTTGGATAAGCACCCAGCTCTTAATTTCAACTCAGATCATGATCTCAGGGTCGTGAGAACAAGCCTTGTGTGGGGCTCTGTGGTGAACATGAAGCCTGCTTAAGATTCTCTCTCTCCTTACCCCGCTGCTGATAGATAGATAGATAGATAGATAGATAGATAGATAGAATCTTATTAAAAATAGAATTTGCAGCAAACCATTTACACATAAAAATTCCAAATTATTCAGTTAAATTTTTAGAATTAAATAACAAATTTAGCACATTTTCTGGATAGATTATCAACATTCAAAATCAGTCATATTTCTCTATCCCAGCAGCAAAGAGTTTGAATTTGAAAAATGAGAAAACTTTTAAGATACCATTTACTTCAAAAGGTATCAAGTTGTCATAGTATACAATTGCCCAACAAAAATTTTTAAAAAACCACACACCCAAAAATCTACACATGAAATTTTACAGTGGCTTTCTTCATGACTGCCAAAACCTGGAAACAATCCAAACATCTCTCAACTGAAAAATGGATAAACTGGGGTATAAGCCTTCAGTGGAAAGTTGGCCAACAACACAGAGAAATTAACTATGGATACACACACAAAAGCATAGAAAAGTCTCAAATGCGTGATAGTAATAGAAGACAGATTCAAAAGGCTACACGCTGTAGGAGTGCAGTTACATGACATTATGGAAAAAGTACAACTATAGGAAGAGAAAACAGATGAGGGATCACCAGGAGCAGAGGTGGAGAGAAAAGATTACTAACATGTAGGACAGGGACCAATGAGACTGTTCCATAACCTTTTTTTTTTTTTAGCTTTATTGAGATACAATTGACATATACAATTTGTGAGTTTAAGGTGTACAATGTGATGATTTTATATACACATATATTGCAAAATAATTACAATAAAGTTAATTAACACATTCATCACCCTCACATAGTTACCTTTTGTGTGTGTGCAGTAAGAACTTTTAAGATTTACTGCCTTAGGGGGCATCTGGGTGGCTCAGAGGTTGAGCATCTGCCTTTGACTCAGGGCGTGATCCTGGGATCTGGGATTGAGTCTGCATCGGGCTCCCTGCAGGAAGCCTGCTTCTCCATCTGCCTGTGTCTCTGCCTCTCTCTCTCTCTGTGTCTCTTATGAATCAATAAATAAAATATTTTTTAATATTAAATATTTATTTTAAAAAAGATTTATTGTCTTACCAACTTTCAAGAATATAGTATGGTAACTCTAGTCATCATGCTGTACATTACATCCCAGAACTTACTTATCTTATCATTGGAAGGTTGTATTCTTTGCCCACCTTCACTCATTATCCCCAGCCCCCAGCCCCTGGCAACCATCAATCTATTCTGTTTCTATGAGTTTGATTTTTTTTTTTAGATTCCACGTGCAAGTGAGATCTTACAATATTTGTCTTTCTCTGTCTGACTTATTTCACTTAGCGTAGTATCCTCAAGGTTTATTTAAGTTGTGCAAATGACAAGGCTTCCTTCTCTTTTTATGGCTGAATAATATTACGTTGTGTATATAGACCACAATTTCTTTATCCATTCATCTATAAACAATTAGATTGTTTCCATGTCTTGGCTGTTGTATGTAATGCTGCAGTAAACATGGGGTGCAGATATCTCTTCAAGATAGCAACTTCATTTCCTATTGTCCTATATCTTGATTGTGATGGTGGTTACACAACAAAATGAATTTGTCAAAATTCACGGGCATGTATAATAATGAGTTAATTTTGCTGGATGAAGATTATACGTTAACTGTATAGGGTTTTGTTTTTTTTTAAGAAAAAAGAAACATTGCATTCCACTTGGAAGTTAAGTTTTCTTTTTCTTTTTTTGGAAGTTAAGTATTTTGAAATCTCAGTAGTAGAATTGTTTCAAGGGGAAATTTGCAACAATTCAAAATTGCTATTTGTGTGTTCTACAGTACTATATATTCCTGTGTTTAATAATAGATTTAAAATAAGCAATGATATATGTTATAATTTTAAGATAAAGAAATAGAACCTGAATTATTTAAACTTTACCCTTCTGTGAGATGGTTTGGAATTTTGATAAGCGAATTTTTGGGTTTTTTTAATTATTTTTTTAAGTAGGCTCCACACCCAGGATGGAGCCCAATACAGGGCTTGAATTCACAGCCCTGAGACCTGACCCGAGCTGAGATCAAGAGTTGGATGCTTAACTGACTGATGACTTATTTAAAAATAAAGAACAAAATAATAACATGCAATATTACATCAGTGGTACAATTCAGTAGCTTCCTAAATTATATCTTTTCCATACTGTTCAGATTTATTAAAAAATTTTTCTTAGATTTATTAAAATTTATTTATTAAAGATCACTTTTAAAGAATTTTTGTAACTACTTCCATACCTGTTTCTTCATGTAAAGGGAAAGTTTGAAATTAAAAGTAAACATATTCTTCAGTCAATTATAGAAAAGGTAAATTTAAAATTCTGGCTATGCTCTTTTGAACATGAATACACCAAGATCAATTTTGGCAGTCATTGGAAAACTTGCAGAAATAGGATTAAAAACAAGAGCAATGGGGAAAAGATAATTTTTTTCAACAAATAATGCTAAGTTAATTAAATACTCACATAGGAAAATAAAGAAAAAAACATTATTCCTCTTTTATACATAAAAGTCCTTTTCAGCTGGACTAAGACCATAATGCGAAAAATAAAACAATACAGATTTTAGAAGATAATATAGGAGAATATGTTCATGACCTTGAGTTGGAAATCAGTAGGTACAAAAGAAAAAATTGATTCACTTGACTCAAACTGAAATCAGATGAACAGAAATCTGTTCATCTAAAAATACCATTAAATGAATGGAAAGAGTGAGCTTAAAACTGATTTTAAAACTCTCTAAAAACTGATAAACTGTTGGCAAGGATGGAATTCTCAAACACTACTGGTAGGAGGGTAAATTGATAAAAGTTCTTTGAAACATCACCTAGAATTATCTAATAAAGATGAAAATAATATATTATATCATATGGATTTCTAGTTATAGCAGAATAAAGAGGTCAGCAAATCCTTTCCTCAGAAAACAAGTATAAAACCGGGCAAAATAATTTAAAACAATAATTTCATGGTTCTGGAAGTTTACCAAAGGTAAACAACAAATGGAGAGATATTTATTCATGAAAAGCTGCTAGAATGTTGGGGGAAGAACAGTAGGCATCTGCAAACATACTGCTGGGGGCAGCTCCAATCCCCTGCCACTTGGTCAGCCAGCTAGTTTTATTAGGTAATGAAAAACAGTAGCTTTGCTGCCATTGATGGGTTTAAAACACACACAGATATTATATGTAATATTTACACCATTATATGTATGTTATGTATTATAACATATAATATAGACATAAAATAATAAAAGCACAAAGGAGAGAAAAGGAGACAGATTTAGAGTAAAGAAAATTGCTGTATTTTACTGAAACAAGTCAATGTTAACCTGAAGTAGACAGTAACACATGGAGATGCATATTATAAGCACTAGAACAACCACTAAGAAAATAATTCATGAGATATATTTGAGATGTCAACTCAGGTGATGTACATGGGAATGGAGGAGTAAGAACATCCAAAAATCCTCTTCTCCATAAAAAAAATGAGAACACTGGCAAAAATGTATCAAAATCAACTTTTTCAGAACTCTGGAGATTAACCAAAGGCTTGAAGGAGTCTGGGAGTGTTTATTCAAGAAAAACAGCTGAATCTCAGTAAGAACAGTGAGTTCCCTGGCATTTTTAACTTGCCCGATTGCCATACCCTCCTCCTCAGCAGTATGGTAGCCTTAAAAACCAGCAGCCCACAATTGCAGTGAAATCTATCATTCCAGCAGTCACTGGAAAGGTTGGAGCTCTTTCAAAATCCCATTCCCAGAAAATTGTCATTATTGGACTTGCCTGGTGGTTCCCTGGAAGATCCCACTCACAAGGCTTGTTTTTATTTAACCTTATTCAGAGCTTGCCCAATAAAAACAACCATTACTCAAAGCTATTTGTTGAAAAAAATCAGCGGCAATCATTCAACATTGCAGTTGCCTGAGGTAGTAATAAGAGTTGGGAGCAAATAAATAATAAAAAACATTAAAAGAAAAGCTGGAGAATGAACTGTCCAGAAAGGGCTTTGGAAAGCTTCAATAAATTACTGGAAACCTGGAAGTCCATATGCATGCAGAGGGCTATGCTTATGCTCAGAATTGTGTGCATGTTCAGGAAAGACTAAGAAGGCCCCAAGCTCTGATTTCTGCTTGACCCTGAGGCTCTACCCAAGCAGGAAGTGAACAGTAAGGGAGTTATAAACTATCTGAGTGAGTCCTGAGCCCTTCAGCAAAAAATGGGAGACTTATTGGTTCCAGATATTTCAGGAAATCTCTTTCCAGCTATTCTCTGACCAATAAGCTAACCATGCAGAGACTCTGGTGGCCACACATGCCAAAGAATACAGGATTTATAGAATTGATTCTGGAGAATCACTAAACAAACAGCAACAACAGCAACTTCTGCATCAGTAACTAAACAACGAGTGCCAGAAAGGAAAAGAATCTGATTTCCAGAGGTACCACATTATATTATTTTAAACCTCCAGGGTTTTTTGTTTCGTTTTGTTTAAGAAAAAGTATAAGACATACAATGAAACAAGAAAGTATGGTTTCTACATAGAAAAAAACCAAGTTATAGAAACTGTCTTAGAAGAAGCCCAGATGCTAGACGTACTTTAAATTAGCTTTCTAAAAGACCTAAAGAAAGAAATGTTTAAAGAACTAAAGGAAAGTATTAGAATAGTAACTCATCAAATAGAGAAAACTAATGAAAAGATAGACTTTTTAAAAATCAAATAAAAATTCTGGAGTTGAAAAGTACAACACTGAATTGAAAAATCCACTAGAGGAGCTAAATTTAGATTCAATTAAGCAGAAGAAAGAACCGGGAACTTGAAGATACATTAATTGAGATGACCTGCTCTGAGAAATTAAAAGAATGAAGAAAAATGAAGAGCTTCAGATACCTATAGGACACTATCAAATGCTTAGTAGGAGTCACAGAGTGAAAAGAAGGGTCAAAAAGAATATTTGAAGAAATAACAGCTGAACATTTCCCAAATTTTTTTTTTTTAACATTTCCCAAATTTGATGAAAAACCTACATATCCAAAAAGCTCAACATATACTGGGTAATATAAACACAGAAAGATCCACATTAAATTCAAAGTTCTGCAGGACAAAGGCAAGGAAAGACTCTTAGAAGCAGCAAAAGAAAAACGTCTAATCGTGTTCAAGGGATCCTCTGTAAGATTAATGCTTGATTTCTAATTAAAGAGCATGGAGGCCCCAAATCAGTGGGTTGACATATTCAGAATGCTTAAAAGAAAAAAGACTGTCAATTAAAAATTTTAATCCAGCAAGACCATCCTTCAAAGATGAAGAGAAATTAAAATGTTGCCAGCTAAACCAAAACTGAGCAAATTCGTCCCCATCTGATCTGCCCAATAAGAAATCTATCCTTCAGGCTGAAATGAAAGGACTCTACACAATAATTTTCATCCACATGGATGTATTTGCATCCACATAGATAAATACAAGACAGTATAAATGTATTTTTTATTGAAAATGTTTTCTTTCATCTTATTTAAAAGATAATAGCATAATGCAATAACTATAAATCTGTGTTGACGGGCATACAACATATAAAGGAGTATTTGGGGGGTACTTGGGTAGTTCATAAGTTTAACATCTGATTCTTGATTTTGGCTCAGGTCATGATCTCAAGGTTGTGACATCGAGCCCCTTGCTGAACATGGAGTCTACTTTGTCCCTCTCCTTCTGCTCCTCCCTCAGCTCGTGCTCTCTCTCTCTCTTTCTCTATCTCTCTCTCCAGAATAAATAAATCTTTTTTAAAAAGAAGTAATTTGTAGGACAATAACAGCACATAGGAAGGAGGAGGGGAATGGAGTTACCTAGAAGCAAAGTGTTTTATACTAATGAACTTAAATTCATACTAATCCAAACTGCATTGTTATAAATTAAGATGTTAATTGTGATCCCCAAGGTAACTACTAAGAAAATAACAAAACATATATTTAAAAATGAGAGAAGAATTACAATAGTACACTAGAAAACATCTATTTAATACAGTATTGGGCAGTAATGGAGGAACAGAGCAACAAAAAAGACATAAGACATATAGAAAAAGAAGTAAAATGGCATGTATAAATTCCACTTATCAGTAATCTCTTAAAATGTAAATGGATTACGTACTCTGATCAAAGGCAAAGATCAGCAATATAGATTTTTTTTTAAGAAACAAAAACGTGAGGCACCTGGATGGCTCAGTGGTTGAGCATCTGTCTTTGGCTCAGGTCATGATCCATGGGGTCCTGGGATCAAGTCCTGCATTGGGGTCCCCACAGGGAGTCTGCTTCTCCCTCTGTCTCTCTCTGTGTCTCTCATGAATAAATAAATAAAATCTTTAAAAATAAATAAATAAAATTTTTTTAAAAAGAAACAAAAACATGATCCAGTTATATGCTATCTATAAAGAGACACCTTTTTGGTTCAAAGACAAAAGTTTACTAGAGACAAATGATAAGTAATGATAAGTGGGTTGACCCATCAAGAAGATAAGACAATTTTAAACATCTATACATATGTGACAAAAAAAGCCCCAAAATAGATGAGGCAAAAACTGATAGAACTGAAAGGAGAAGTAGAGAATCAACAATGGTAGTTGGAGACCTCACCCACATATAAAACTCCACAATGACATCCGAGTATGTATTATTCTAAAGTGCACATGTAACATTCCCCAGGCTAGATAATACATTAGGCCGAAAAACAAGTCTCAATAAATGTTAAAAGACTGAAAACATTTAGAGTATGTTCCCTGAACACAATGGAATGGAATTAGAAATCAATAACAGAAGGAAATTTGGAAAACTCACAATTTTGTGAAATTAAATAATACACTACTATATCACCAATAAGTCAAAGAAGAAATGACAAGGGAAATGAGAAAATACTTTGCGATGAACAAAACCAAAAACACAACAACCCAAAACTTGTGGGATGCAGTGAAATCAGTTCTCAGGGAATATTTATAGCTATTAAAAGCTTAACATTGAGAGCACCTGGGTGGTTCAGTGGTTGAGCATCTGCCTTTGGCTCAGGACATGATCCCAGGGTCATGGGATCGAGTCCCAAGTCGGGCTCCCCGCAAACAGCCTGCTTCTCCCTGTGCCTGTGTCTCTGTGTCTCTTATGAATAAATAAATAAAATCTTAAAAAAAAAGCTTAACATTGGAAAAGAAGAAAGATCTCAAACCAATAACCTAACCTTAATAAAATGGGAAAGGACCTAACTAAAGCAAGCATAAGGAAGAAAATAATAAGGATTAGGACAGCGCAATGAGTAGAGAAATAACACAGATAATCAATAAAACCAAAGTTGGTTCTTTAAAAAGATCAATAAAATTGACAAATCTTTAGTTATATTGACCCACAAATAAAGAACATTCAATTACAAATCAGGAATGAAAGAGGAAATATTACCACTGATCTTAGAAAAATAAAAATAACTGTAATATGAGCAACAGTACACCAATAAAACGAGAAATTCCAAGAAAGATACAAACTTCCAAAACTGACTGAAGAAAAAATGGAAAATCTGAATAAACCCATAACTAGTATAGAGAATGAATTAGTAGTAAAAAAAATTTCCCACAACAAAAGCTTCAGGCTTCACCATTAAATTGTATTAAAATTTTCAAAAATAATTAACACCAACCCTCTTCCATAGGGGAATCATTCCCATCTTATTCTATGAAGTCAAACTTAGCTTGATACTAAAATTAGCCCCAAGTGCTGGACTTCTGCTCACTGGAGAATCTGCTTCTCCCACCTCCTGCTCTTGGGATCTCTTATTTTCTCTCACTCTCTCCCTCTCCCTCTTAAATAAATAAATAAAATCTTTTTTAAAAAAGAAAAAAGAAAAAGAAATAAATGGAAATGCATTCCATGTTCATGGATTGAAAGATTTAATATTGTTAAAATGGCACAACTTCCCAAATTTGATCTACAGCTGGCATTTTTGTAGAAATGGATGAGTGATCCTAAAACTCATATAAAAGTTTGAAGACCCAGAATAGCCAAAAATTTTTGAAAAGAAAATATAAGAGGGATCCCTGGGTGGCGCAGCGGTTTGGCGCCTGCCTTTGGCCCAGGGCGCGATCCTGGAGACCCGGGATCGAATCCCACATTGGGCTCCTGGTGCATGGAGCCTGCTTCTCCCTCTGCCTGTGTCTCTGCCTCTCTCTCTCTCTGTAACTATCATAAATAAATAAAAAAATTAAAAAAAAAAAAGAAAATATAAGAAAAAAAAAGTTGGAATACTTACACCTGATTGATTTTCAAACTAATTGTATAACTACAATAATCAAAAGTGTTGGTGTAAGAGCAAAAATCAACTCTTGTGTTTATGGTTTCCTAATTTTTATAAGGTCACTAAGGCAGTTCAATAGGGAAAGCATAATTTTTTGTTTTTGTTTTTGTTTTTGTTTTTGTTTTTTAACAGATGCTTGTAGGAAAATTTCATATCTCACACATACACATGCATATGAGCTTAGAACTTTATCTCACACCATATATGGAATTTAACTCAAAATAGATAATTCACACAAATATGAAAACTAAAACCAAAACTTCTAAAAGAAAACATGAAAGAAAATTTTTGTTACTTTGATTACGCAAAGATTTTTTTTGAAAGATTTTATTTGTTTATTCATGAGAGACATAGAGAGAGAGGCAGAGACACAGGCAGAGGGAGAAGCAGGCTCCATGCAGGGAGCCCGATGTGGGACTCGATCCCGAGATAACAGGATCATACCCCAGGCCAAAGGCAGGTGCTAAACCGCTGAGCCACCCAGGGATCCCAAGCAAAGATTCTTTAAATATGGTGACAAAAGCACACTCCACAAATAAAAATTTGGGAAATTCGGTGTTATGTAAATCTAAAACTTTCACTTTTCAAAAACCACCATCAAGAAAATGAAAAGACAAGCTAAGACCAGGAGATACAATTTATATACTTGTCAGAAACTCTATAAAAAAAGTCGAATCCAGAAGATCCAGAATATAGAACAGACTCTTTCAATTAAAAAATAAAAAGATAAAACAACCCAATTTAAAAATGGGCAGACCTAAACAGCACTTCATCAAGCAAGATGGCAAATGAGCATATGAAATAATGTTCAACATCATTAGGGAAATGCAGATTAGAAGTGTCAGCAAGACACCATTACACTCCTATTAGTATGACTGAAATACTGATAATCTCAAGTGCTGATGAGCGTATAAAACGAGATATTCCACACATGCTGATGGAAATGCAAAATAGCAAAGCCACTCAGAAAATAGTCTGGCAGTATTTTATTAGGATAAATACACATATAACACATAATCGTGCAATCTCACTCCTGGGTATTTACTAAGGGAAATGAAAAGATACATTTACATAAAAAAGCTGTATGCATTTTTATGGCAGTTTTATTTATAACTGTCAAAAACTGGGAACAACCCACATGTTTCTACCAAAGAATGGATTGAATGGAATACTACTCAGGAATGAAAAGGGAGAAACATGGATCCATGCAACACAATGGAATAAATTATAAATGCATTTTGTTAAGTGAATGAAACAGAGCCAATAGGCTACATGTTACATTAACCCATAATATGACTGACTGGAAAGGAAACCTTATATGGATGGAAAACAAATCAGAGAGTTCTGGGGGCTGGGCATGGGGGAGAGTAAGGTTAATTATAATGGGGCCAGCAGAAAGGTACCTAGATATGAGAATGGGATCATGTCTCCATCCATCTACGAAAACCTGCAAAACTGTACACTACCAAGAGTGAATTTTACTGTATGTAAAATTAAATCAACCATAATGTGAGAGAAATCCAAAATGAAATAAAAATTGTAATAAATGAAGTTAATGATATTACAAATGAATAAAATAACCATGCTGCAGGGGATGGGGAAGAAAAGAACCTAAGAAGAAAAGAAACTAAGCCACTTTGGAAAACAGTATTTTGTGCATATATTTTAAGGTTAAAAAGACAAAAAGAACTTTTATGGGAAGCCTGGGTGGCTCAGTGGTTGAGCGCCTGCCTTCAGCCCAGGTGTGAACCCGGGGTCCTGGGATCGAGTCTCACGTCGGGCTCCCTGCATGGAGCCTGCTTCTTCCTCTGCCTGTGTCTCTGTCTCTCTCTCTCTCTCTGTGTCTCTCATGAATAGATAAGATCTTTAAAAAAAAGAACTTTTATTATATTGTTAAAATACAAGACTATATTTTAGTTAATAAATTTGTTTCTCCCAGCGGCATGGGTTAGCAATTCTGAAACTACTTTATGTGCATACTAAGGGTAAACAAATAAGTACGTATATTTTGATTAATGAGAGCCAGGTCTCTCTCATTGTTAGAGAGAGATGTCACAGATAAGAAAAGAGGAAGGCTATGAACAATTCTGCGGTGGTGAATTAGAGTCAGAAGTATCAGTGTGAACCTAGGGGTTTTTTTTTTTGTTTTTAAGATTTTATTTATTTATTCATGAGAGACACACACAGAGAGGCAGAGACACAGGCAGAGGGAGAAGCAGGCTCCCTGCAGGGAAGTCTGATGCAGTCTCAATCCCAGGACTCCAGGATCACGACCTGAGCCAAAGGCAGATGCTTAACCACTGAGCCACCCAGGCATCCCTGAATTTAGGGTTTTTAAACAAATATATATGTATGTATTTGCAAGGGTATATTAAAACTTTTGGAAATATATGTGCATATATATGTATTTCCAGAATTTGTCCCAAGGGAATATATAAGTGATGACACCCGGAGAGCAATGAGCATACCTAGTGACTGATCTTGCTTCTTCAATACCAATCTCCAATAAAAAAGAAACCAGAGCTTCTGTGAAAAGGGATTAATTCAAGAACTGGAGTGAGGAAAACACAAGATGAGCCTGGAGCATTTTATGATGCCAAAAAGCAAGAAAGTGCTCAAAATGGATGGCAGTCTGTTGAAAGGACACAGGACCCAACCTGAAAGAGTGCCCAGTGGCCAAAACTGGAAAAAAAAAAAAAAAAAAAAAGAGTGATAAAATAAATATTGATACTACTGAATTAAAAGCCATAGATTAAAATAAATATCCATGATCCCACACGGATATAATAACAAATAAATGAGGGAGAAGATTTATATAACAGAAGAATTCTGAATAATAAATATAGAGGGGATGGATAAATGCAAAATTGCCACAAGAGGACCACTATGAACATTGTTGCAGGCAAGTCTACCAATGGATGCTAAAGTTAGTGGGGAAAAGTTTTAGGAGAAACAGGAGATGGAGCTGGTCTCAAGGTATGTTCTCTAAGATCCCTATTAACTATAATAGGGGAAATAGTTACAATGGAGAAATCCATCATGCACAACCTCAACCAAATGGTCAATAATAGGACCAACTATGTTCATCAATAATAAGACATATTGATATGTAATCCCTAATGTGATACAGTAAGAAGAACACATTGCTTCTGTGAAATACTGGAAAATTCAGATTAAGGGAAATTCTACAAAGCAACTGACCAGTGCTCTTCAGAAATGTCAAGGTCATGAAAGAGAAGGGAAGACTAAGAAATATTTAGAGAAAGGAAGAGACTAAGGGGACGTGACCGTTCACTGTAGGGTGGGACCCAGGAACAGAAAAAGGACTTTAGCAGGGAAAGTGGTGAAAAACAAAGTCTGTAATTCAGTTAGTAGTATTGTATCAGTGTTAATATCATACTTTTGACAACTATGCTATTGTGTATAAGATGCTAACACTTGGAAAAGCTGCATATAGGCAATATGAGAATTCTCTGTACCATTTTGTGATTCTTTATAAATCCAAAATTATTTCAGAAAAAAGCTTTTAAAAGCAAATGTTGATATAATTTTAAAATGAAAAATATAGGAATTCTGATAAGCATTTGAAATAATCCTCAATGCCATTAGTCATAGTCCTGCTGTAATTTAAAATTACAATGAAATACTCCTACAAATCCACTAGGACAACTAAAATCCAAAGCAATGACCACAGAGAGAGAAAGAAAGCGGATGGGCAGTTGCCACGAAAACACACTGCTCTATTTGGGACATACCTTCTACATTTTGCCATTTCTTGCCTCCTCCACTACCACCTCCCTGGTCCAAGTGCCCATTATCTTCCATGTGAATTTCCACCATCACCTCTTGACAAGTCTTCTGCTTCTACCCTTACCCTCTATCAGCTACTTTCAGCACAGCTAACACCTAGATCCGATGGTCTCACTATTCTCTTAGAATCCTCCAGTGGTTTCTCATTTTACTCAGGGAAAAGCCAAAGTCCTCAGATGGCCCTGTATCTTCTCTCCTTTCCCCCAAACCCCCATGACTCAGAATATACCACTTGCTCTGGCCTCCTTGGTCTTCAAATTCCATCTCTTCAATGAGGCCTTACCTTGACATCTCTATTTAATACTGTAACCTGCTTCCTCCACCCCAGAACTCCAGATCTACGTAGGCTGCCCTCCTCTTTCTTTGTCCCCTAATGCTGACCATCTTCCAACATGCTAGATAATTGACTCACTGTATGTATTTTAATTCACTATTCTTGTTTATTATTTTAACTCCCCTCGTGAGAATGCAATCTCCACAAGGGCAGAACTCTTACTCTACTTTGTTAACTGATGTGTCCCAAACATCTAGAACAGCCCTTGGCACTTGGCAAGACATCAATAAATGTTTGTTGGAATGAATGAATGGCGCAGTTATATACCATTTCTGGTGAAGAGCCATTTACATTGACATTCATGTGAGATGGTTGAGATTCTCCCAACAGAGGACCAGGACCCTAGAATTATAGCTACAAAATAACTGCACTCACTCAGGGCCACTGCTAACTCATGAAGTGCCTTTGTGTGAGTTAGAAAGGATGCCCCTTCCTCCTGGGCGATGCAGCCCCGCACCAAGGTGACAGCTGGGTAATTGAAGTGTGGCCTGGGTTTTGTCCTACTCATATCCTCAGCCAGGTGATGCTGTGCAGTACCCGATCTGCCCAATTGTACGTGATAGTCCTGTGTCCACACGGACTTGCAGAAGAATCAGCACATGCCACTTGCTCTCCACTCCCTCTAGCCCATATCCCAGAACACACACAGGCTCCCCACCACAGCTGTGCTTAAGTCATCCTGCAAAAACTTAACACTCCCTGACGAGTGGCCCCTGGGGGCTCACCCTCCCGCCGTCTGGAGCCTGCCCACTCAGAACTCCCTGGGCACCATGGCAGATCCTTTGCCCCAGATTTATGTCTTTCTCACTGCTCACTGTTTTGCTTTCTAAATCCTTGCCTATCTCTGGACCCCATTTTTTCACGATCACTGTAATGGCCCACAGTTCCTCTCCTGGCCTAAAATTCTCTTCCCAAAACCAGCCTAAGGTCAGTAATAAGTCCTTCCTGGTCTAAGATTGCATCGAATCCCACCCATCCCCCTGCTCACCCCATGGTCCTCAAGCTGTGCTTCAGAACCTTCCGAGCTGCTGCTCTATGCTGTATGGAGTTGGACGGTGGGGGAAGGGAAACCCAGGGCTAGGACACGAGGTCCCTTAGGCCATTTTTAGCAAATGAGCCTTTACTCACAGTATTTACAGCTTTCAAGCATGACTTTTACCTGGAAAAAAAGCTTTATGTTTAAACACTAGAATGTGGGTATTCTGTGCCTTCAAGAGGAACACAGTCATTTTAACTTGGAAAAACTTTAAGTCCCAGTCATATTCCTTTTAAAAGCATTTTAATAGAGCACCTATGGAATGTCTGGCTTTGAGTGATGGAACTATCTGGTGAGCCCTTCAAGATTAAAAGGCTATAATAGGCACACCTGGGTAACTTACTCTAGTATTATAAAGACGATTAAAGTTAAGACAAAAACTACCACAGAAAATGACTGATTTTTAAGTGCTTGATCTTTCTGAAAGTAATTATATAGGAGGGCCAGAATCTCCCTGTAATCCAGGGATTCACCCCCTAGTTTATCTGTTCTGGAAGTCCCCATCTTAGTATGTGTGATGGGGCACACCTATACTTACACGAGACCCAAAATGTAAATGATAAAAGCGACTCATGATGACTCATATTCCTATTTGTCTGCTCACATTTGCCATAGGGGCAGTGGGCAGATGCTCCTTGAGAGCAGGATGGGTAGCTTGTCAGACTCTGAGGAGGATATGGGGGTGGGAAACAGAGAATGGGAGTTGCAGAAGCTTCTAAAAATACCTTCTGACTCAATAATCCAAAATAAACAACCCTACTTAAAAATGGGCAAAGGACTTGAATGGCCGTTTCTCCGAAGAAGATACATAAACGAGCAACAAGCACAAGAAAAGATGCTCAACATTGTTCATCCTTAGGGAAATGCAAAGTAAAACCACAATGAGGTAACACATCATACCCATTAGGACAGCTACTATGAAAAAAATAATAAGTGTTGGCAAGGATGTGGAGAAACTGGAACCCTTGTGCCCTGTGGGTAAGGATAAGATGGTGCAGCCACTAATGGAAAACTGTCTTCACACAGTTATGAACAGAATTATATGATCCAACAATTCTACTTGTGGGTATAAACCCAAAAGAATTGAAAGCAAGAACTCAAAGCCACTTATGCTTATAGCAGCATTCTTCACGATGGACAAAAGACAGAAGCAACCCATGTGTCCACTGATGAATGAATGATCAACAAAATGTGCTGTACCCATACAATGGAATAGTATTGTCACAAAAAGGAAGGAACTTCTGACACACTTTACGAGATGGATGAACATTGAGGACTTTAGTGAAATAAGCCATTACTAAAGATGAATATTGTATGACCCCATTTGATGAGATACCTAGAATAGTCAAATTCGTAGGAACAGAAAGAATGGCGGTTGCCCGGGGTTAGAGGAAGGGGGTCAGAATGGCAAGTTAGTGTTTAATGGAAATGAGGTTTCAGTTTGGAAGGGCAAAAACATTCTGGTGGAGGATGGTGATCCATGGTCGCACCACAACATGAATTATTACCCAGCACTACTGAGCCATATACTTAAAATTGGTTAAGATGGCAAATTTTACGTTATGTGTATTTTACTACAATACAAATATGGGGGGGGTGGAATAATCCTATGAACTTAAAAGGGAAGGCCGCTGTGGCCTGGGAGAAGAGATAAGTGAGCCTACCTCATTTTTGACCTAAGTTTCAACGAGGAGCATATATTTTCAAAATCTGGTCTACAGCATCATCAGAGGTATGACCAGTTGGTATGACCTTCCTGAAAGACCTTGGTATGACCAGTTGGTATGACCAGTTGGTATGACCAGTTGGTATGACCTTCCTGGAAGACAGTGTGGAAATACATAAAAAAGACCTTGCCCTCTGATGTGGCAATTCCACTTCTAGGCATTTTATCTTAAGAAATAATCATAGATGTTCACAAGATGTATCTACAAGGGTGAGCATTTGCGTACAGTATCAAACGCTTGGGAACACCATAAAAGGTACGACAGTGGAGAATGGTAAAACAGATGAAGGTGTTACCCTGCCACTACACAATTAATAAAAACAGTATTGTCAACGAATATGTAGTGGCATGAGAAATGTTCTCAAAGTATCGCTAAATGTTTAAAAAAATTACAGAACGGTAAGTCCACTATGCATATATTTTTACTAAAAAATTCCACGTGTCTATTTAAAGAGAGGAAAAGATTTACAGTACCAGTGATTTTATTTTCACCTTTCTATTTATTTTTCCAAATTCCCATATGTAGTGTTCATGTGATTAGACATAAAAATACTCTATAAATATTTTTGAGTTAAATCTGAGTGCCCTCGGTTTCTAGTTGAGTCACTGAGCCCTGGTTAGGTTGAAATTTTTCCTTGTATTCAAAAAGGGGTGCTAAAAAAATGCCATTTATTTATTGTCTTAAGTCATGTTTTACTGTCAAAAACCAGATTGTAAGGGAGGATTTAAAATGTTTAAGAGAATAAATTTTGCAATCACTTCAAAAGCACCTATTTGCATGCAAGCCATTGGTATGCTAATTTCCAATCATTCCCATCTCATTCATTAAAACCAGTCGCCCAAGGTTCTCTCCAATCAATAACTGAAAGTAGGGGTAGGGGAGGGAGAGTGGGAAAAAGGATGGGGAGGGCCGGGAATTAGAGCTACATTTCCTTGAACATCAATTCTGTGTTTCAGACTTTCAACTCAGATACTCGTTTCCCCTGTTCGATCCTCCAAGAATGTCCACAGGGCAAGTTTTATTCCCAAAGTCCAGCTGAGCAGGCTCACCCCTGCCTGGACTCACGGTGGAACTTCCTTTTTGTGTTTGTGCCAACCTTAGTGGGGACTGGGTTTGGGAGCCACAGTCTGGAAGCCCTCGGCAGATGATAACTGAAATGTTAGCCCTGTAATCCCAGCAAGAGGGAGAAAGTTGAGCTTTGTGCAGTCCAGAAAAAGGTGGGCCTCATGGGCCTGCCCATGAGGTTCACTTGGGCCTGCCAATGGGCTGCTGGGGCCCAGAGATGCTCCAAAGCCCTGGGACACCTCAGTTATGTTCACTTCAGCAGCGAACCCCGTGTGACTGTATCCAAGGCTAGCAATGTGTAAAACCTTCAGCGCAAGGAAAAGAGAAAATGATGAGCCCTGTTGACTCAGCCGGGAAGGCTGACTGGGCTCAGTTCACCCTTCCTCAGCAGGTCCAGGGGATCTGTGTGGGTTCAGCCTGGCTGCACCTACCTGGGCAGCTCTGCTCCTCAAGATCCCCAGGATCCCACAGGGGCTGGCTGAGCAGCAGGGAGGATCTTTAAGACTCAATTCTAACCATCCCATGCTTTAAAGTCTTCTAGGACTCTCATGATCATCAGGACACGGCTGTTCCCCTCAGAGTGTCTGCAGGCCCTTTCCTGATGGCTCCAGACCCTCAGGCAGGACTTGGGGTAGTACAGGGTGGGCCTTACTGCCTCTGCTCTTGTTCTCCCCTGGGATGCACTTTTCTCCTGTGTCTGCCTGGGAACATTTACGCCAGCTTGGAAACCAGCTCAAAAATCACCTCCTCCAAAGTCCTCAGACAAAGAGGTAAATAGACCATGAACCTACAGACCAAGATGATCTGAATTTGAATTTTGGCTGTATTACCTGCCAGCTGTGTGGTCTCAGGCACAGTAACCTTGCAAAGCATCGCGTCTCCACCGGGTCACATAGGAGTAGCAAAATCTACTCCACAGAGCGCCTTTAGGAATTAAATGAGGATGCTGCCTTCATCCTTCCCCTCAAACTGTGGGACCCGCAGAGGTGTCCTATTGATTTATCTCCCCTTTACTACTGGAGGGGATAGAGAGAAAGAGAGAGACAGAGAGAGAGAGAGCCAACTGACAGATTTCTCTTTGGTGGGCTAGAAGTCTGGCACACTTGCATGTGGATTTAGAGTGGTGATTCTCCATGTAATTGTGCCTTGGGGAGGTTTTTAAAAAATGTAGTTGCTGCTTCCCCTCTCCTCAACCCGCCAAGCAGAGATTCTGCTTCTGGGGGAGAAGCACAGAGGAGGACAAGGCCTTGTTGATCGTCCCTCCTCAACCCAAAGGATTGCAAGGTGCATCAGGGCTGGTTCTGAGACACAGGTATGAACCACCCCACCTTCTAGGGACAGGAGTCCACGCAAAGTGGGAGGAGTAATGAAGGAGCTCTGGACAGGAAGCACAGTAGCTGGGGTGACACATGACCCACCCCAGTTAGAGGACTGAAGGACACACGTGTCAGTACATAAGCAGACGTATACCACCAGTGGTGGGGGTTGGCCACCGCCCAAGTGTCTTCCTGTGCAATCAATCGACCGAACAGTGGAGTCAGGATGCTCTCCAGGCAGTGCCCTACCAACCAGGACATGTGCAACCAACGCTCGCAGGCCGGTCCACTCAACCCCTTTGAGTTCAGGGACCTTTGGGATCCCTGAAAGGTCAGCCTGGCCCTCTCAAGCAGGAAGACAGCCGCAGAGGCATCCCAGTGCACCACTTCCTTGGCCCCCAGATCCCCGCCACCTCCCACAGAAATCCCAGCAAGGAATGTCGTCATGCACTTGTACTTGGGCTCTAGGGAAAGAGGAGGTCAGTTAACTCACCCAGCCACACCCAGGAGGGAAACCACAAATTTGGCTGACACATTCTTCTTTTGTCAGACTTTGGGAGGAAGAGTCAGCCACCTACTCCTAAGAAACAGATAAGGATTCTTTCACATGCAGAAGAGGAGGCAGGGCTCAAGGGACACTCCCTGGAAAAGGCAAAGAGGTTGTCATGGCCCAGCCCTCAGGAACTGGTAGTGCTAGCCACACAAAGCCATTCTGCCACCCTCCTTCCTTTCTTTCTTCTGGGCTCAGGCTCCCCATCACCTGCTCACCGGGGGAGGCCAACTGCCACTGCTCCTGCCACCCCCTCTGCCTTCCCACTCCTGGGAGACAGCTGCCACCAGAGCTCCACCCTCTCCCTTCACCCAGTAGGGTCCCTGTCTCTTTCTGGGTTGGCAAGAGCGATTTCTCTGGTCTGTCTGCGGGGAAACAGCCGGCCCACCCTGGATTGGGAGACCTCTGGCTCTAAGTGGATGATCTCCCATCTAGACTCATTCTGTGAGCCTGAATTCCTCTCCAGTCCACTTCTGGGCCAGTTCCAGACACAAGCATCGCCTTTATCTGCCTTCCAATGACATCACCTCTCCACGTCCTGAGGGCTTTTCTCCTATTGTTATACTGTCACTGAGCTCTGTCCCAACCCTCACAATGCCACAGTTGGGCAGCATCCTTGAGCTCTTGAAAATATAACAGAAATGTCTTGAAGCAAGAAATCAATATATGGGAAAATAGGTAGGAAAAAGAGCCTCGCAGAATTAGGGAAGGCCCTAGTTGGTTTAATTTTCACTGACCCAGTTTCACTGCTCAAAGCGCGGTACCTAGAGCAAGGGACAGTGACCTCACACACATAAAAACCTCCCCACTGTTCTGTAAAATGTCTTCTCTCTTCTGCCACCAATCCATGGTTTATTTAACTACACACGAGTGGGTGACAAAGAGAATTTCCCATGCTAAGAACCAGCAGTTGAGTCTGCCAGTGACTTAAGACAAGTGATTCTTGTATGTACAATGGGGAAAAAAATCACTGTACTCATTTTTATATGAGAATTTATTGGGGTGGGAGGAAGGAGCTTTGGGTTGGTACATGGGACCAATCCATGCCTGCATGTAACTTCCAGGAATCCAGTGCCTGCAGGTAAGTCCCTGAGCGAGCAGGAGGGGGACATGGATCACCTTTTTCTTAGTTGGACCTCACTTTCCATGACAATGCACACTGCTGAAACTGTGGAAAGAAAGTCTGAATGATTTGAAGAGTTTTAGGTTGACTGATAAAGCTGCAAATTTTACTACGTAACAAGTAAGTGGTGACAGCTCCACCACCATCCCCAGGAGGAGATCAACATGTTCAGCAAGGGCCCCCCAAAAACCCTGACTCAGGAAAGATTACAGAGACTAATCATATCATCTACAGAAAGGCCAAGGTGAGAATGGGAGGGAAGAGCCAGAAAGTCAGACTCTTGTGAGGCTTCCAGAAGCATTACAAGTAGTGAAACACTTGAGCAAAATAACTTTTTAATATGATACCTCTGTGGAACAAAAATTGTTCTTTAGCCCCAAATCTTTGGTAAAGTCTGCTGCCCAAGCAAAAGATTTCTCAGGTGAATATTTTTCTACCTGAGAGCAGAGAGTTTGGGAAAATTAACAAAGAGCCTGAATTCCCCATCCGGGTCAGGGTTACAGGAGCATGGGGTGGTGAGATTGGGAGCCAGAGGTGACTGTGGGTGGGTAAGCCCTCCAACACTTGCATATATCCTGAAGAAGGCATTCTTAGACTTCCCGTAATTTGTAGCATAATAAGGCAATCTCATTTAATTCTTAAAGGTCAGGGTTACCCAACTAACATCTGGGTTACATATGTAATGTGAATTGAATTTGCATTGCACTTATGTTGATGCTTCTGATTCTTATACAGGGATAGAAGAGAAAAACATGGCTATTAAAGTGTTCAGATGGATGGTGTTTATCAGTCTACTACACAACGTAAGTACTAGTGCTGTGCCAGGTCCCATGCTCGATGCTCCAGGATGGTGCTTCACCACCTATGATCAAGGCCCAGCCACTGCCATTCCCAATTCTTGCAGACTGATGCATGGCCCTATGCTCATGGCTTGCGTATCATCTGTACAACATGGGACATTCCTCAGTGCAGGAATTCAACAGTACTCAGTCTGGTCTAGATCCTATTCAACCAAGCGAGCCCAGGATACAAGCTTGGATGTGGATGTCACAACAGTGGCACACTGCAGGAAAATTCCTAAATCTTAGTCTCAAATTGCTGTACTTACCTCGTTCCAGTTCCATACGAGTTTGCTGATAGATACTGGTCTGCACTCCAGTTTGAATAGCACCACTCTGAGACATACAGAGAAATATAAAATTCCTGCTCTCACACAAATAAAACAAAATTCCTGCTTTTTAAAAAATATTTTATTTATTTGTTTGAGACGAGTCAAAGAGAGAGAAAGAGGAACAAGCAGACTCCATTGCAGAGCTCGATGGGGCTCGATCCCACGACCCTGAGATCATGACCTGAGCAGAAATCAGGAGTTGGGTGCTCAGGTGGCTGAGCGATCCAGGTGCCCCAAATTCTTGCTTTTTTTGTAATTAAAAAAAAACTCACAAATCTTCTATTAAATTAATAAGCATAGAAGTATGTTCATTATAAGACAAGGCAATCACAAAATTTGCTTACAGGACCAGGATGATTAATTCCAAAATGGATTAATAAATAATACAAATTATGAGTTTTTAAAACAGAGAAATTTAGGGAAACAAGATTAGGAAGGAAAGAAGGAGAATTAGTTTGTGGGATAGAAGAGAAGAGAGGTTTGTGAAGGGGGGAAACCTGAAGGAGGTCTTGAGGGCTGTTTAAGATCAGGATCGTTGTAGAGAAATCCAGAAGCATGTGATTAAAGACATGGAGGTCTCAACTTTCCAAGTGAGTTTAAGGAACAGTAAGCAGATAGAATGGATGGGAAAGGGGAGATGGTGCAGAAACGTAATGGAAAAACAAGCAGAAAAGACAGGTAGGGCTAGAATTAGAAGACATTAAGTGCCAGAAATACAGAGCTTAGGCTTCATCCTGCATATTTATAGACAACAGAACCAGAAACCAGCATTTTATGATGACTTGTTTAGTCTATAAATTATTCAATAAACACTGCAGGCAGAAGGGACTGTGCGAGATGCTGAGTGACGTGCAGGACATGCTGGGGGCACGCAGATGCAATCTGAGGCCGCAACCCAAGGTTAGGGGATGACTCTAGAGCCTGAACTAGGGCAGTCATGAATAAAGAAGAAATGGGATAAATCCAAGATGATGAATCTGAGAAATCCAAGATGATAAACAAATCCAAGATGATAAATCTGAGATGATAAATCTGAGAAATCCAAGATGATAAACAAATCCAAGATGATAAATCTGAGATGATAAATCTGAGAAATCCAAGATGATAAACAAATCCAAGATGATAAATCTGAGATGATAAATCCGAGAAAAATAAAGGGAGAGGTGTCTTTAATTACTATTTGTGATTGCAAATGAGGACTACCTTCCTCCATGTCCCCTGCCCCCACGGGGCAATTCTCCACCATCCTTCAAAGACTCAGCTCAAATTCACCCCCTCGGCAAAGCCTTCCCTGGTAGGGGTTCTCTACTTTCCCCTATGTGCTCACAGCACACCTCTTCACCAACTAAGTTCAAACTTCTCACTAATAAAGTGAATGAATGAAAAATGAAAGAAGAGTCACAGGTGGTTCTGAAGGTTTCAAGGAAAGGCAATTGGGCAAACGGCTGCATGTGGCACTATTTTTGGCAAGGCTCCTATCAGAACCCACGCCCTAGGAATTACACTGATAGAACAGTGTCCTGGACTCATGTTGCCCAAACAATAAAGCAAATACTAAATAAAGGTTAAGTTCATATCAGATAACAAAAGTATACACATATATGCACACTTAACCTCTATCTATATAAAAATCACATTTATTATGACATTAGCACATTTCTTCAGTGGAGAAATACTAGGAAAAAGTGTCTAGTTCAATAGCTAAATAGTTTCCTTGTCATGGTAACCCCCCAGCTATTCCTCTGAAGTGATCAGGAGGGGATGGGCAGGGTGTCATCAAGTTACAATGTCACTCTCATGGAGTATATTCATTCATGGACACTGTCTGGGTCAGAGCACTGCAGATACTAAGAGTGAGAAGAGAACTAGAACCATAAGTTATAACAAAACCACAGTCAATGGGGTGGATTTTCTTATAGACCATACTTCTCTATTTATTTTCTCAGAAATAAAGGAAATAAGCATGATCTATACAAAGAAATGAAGTGTTTTACATATATGAATCCATATAATAACCCTACTTCTAAAATATATTTCTATATACATATATGCATGTATAAACATATACATAACTCACTGGATTCTTAAAATTGAATATTGAACTATGACAAATTGCATTTAAATATTGAAGACTCGTGTTAACATAGCTTTATATTAACACAACGGAAATCTTTTCCTACAAAAAGTGGCAGTTCTCCCAACCCTGGGGGATGAGGGTGGAGGAGAGATGCACTGCAAGGAAGGGGGTAGTGTTGTCTCCTGGGCTGGAGCAGATTTCAAAATGCAAGGAGAGGGCAGAGCTGGGAGCTGACCTTAGAAGTCAAGGGGGCATCCCTGGGTGGCTTAGTGGGTTAGTGCCTGCCTTCAGCCCAGAGTGTGATCCTGGAGACCTGGAATCGAGTCCCACATCGGGCTCTCTGCATGGGGCCTGCTTCTCCCTCTGCCTGTGTCTCTGCTTCTCTCTCCCTCTTTCTTTCACATTCATTCTCATGAATGAATGAATAAAATCTAAAAAAAAAGAAGTCAAGAATGGAGTTCATATAGGTTCACCCACCAAATGGGTACAAAGCCAAGACAAATGCTGGGAACACAGAATGGACCCCCAAAATGAGTAGGGATAAGTCTGGGGCAACCTCTGGAGCTCATTAATAAGCACACGACTTGGCATGGTGTGGTATGATGTGTCATGGAGTGGCACGGTGTGGCACGGCATCGTCTGGAATGGCATAGCATGGTACACTGTGGTATAGTCTGATGTTGTGTAATGTGATATACTGTGGTGGGGTGTGGCATGGCATAGTGTAGTCGAGGATGGCATGGCACAGTGTGGTACAATCTGGTGTATCATGGTTGGGTATGGCGTGGTCAGGTGTGGCAGGGCATGGCGTGGCATGTTTCACGGCACGGCATGGAGTGACAATTCCAACCAATATGCAGGAGGACCAGATACAGCATGGACAGTGATATCATAAGAGAGAGGGTGGTTGAGGGCTGAAGTGGAAGAGACAAACAGAACTGCTAACTGCCGGGATGTCCCGTAAGCAACTGGAGAGAGACACGGGAAGAGCACCCAAGGGAAGAGTAAGTCCTGGACAGGTGATGCGAGTCTTCCTCTAGAGGGGACCAGTAACGCCATAGTAACAGGAGAGCCATCCGCTGAGCACCTGTGGGCAGGGATGTGGCCACGTGCTTTACGTTATCTCACCAATCCTCACAGTGACCCTGTATGATGGCACTTGAGAAAGTGAGGCTCAGAGAGGTAAACTACTTTGTCCAAGGTCACACAGCTAATATGTGAACACAGGTTTGCTTGAGTTCCCTCAACAAAGTGTTTTCTAGGGGGATTCACAGGCTTTTGCAGAGGTTTTCAGAAAGTGCTCTACATGCATCCAGGGAAAATAAGGGAATGATTCCAATGATTGCAAACCACCTGTACCAGTTAGCAATAGCAGTTGATGGTAGGTAATAGAAACCCCCAAATGGTGGCTTAAACAAGATAGAGATTTTTTTTTGTATATTAGACGCTTTATTTTTTTCATTTAAATTCAATTAATTAACATATAATGTATTATTGGTTTCAAAGATAGAGGTCAGTGATTCATCAGTCTTATATAACACCCAGTGCTCATTACCTCACATGCCCTCCTTAATGCTCATCACCCAGTTACCCCATCTCCCCTCCTCCCCTCCAGTGACCCTCCATTTGTTTCCTATGATTAAGAGTCTCTTATAGTTTGTCTCCCTCTCTGATTTCATCTTGTTTTATTTTTTCCTCTCTTCCCCTATGATCCTCTGTTTTGTTTCTTAAATTCCACATATGAGTGAGATCATATGATAATTGTCTTTCTCTGATTGACTTATTTCGCTTAGCATAATATCCTCTAGTTCCATCCATGTCATTGCAAATGGCAAGATTTCATTTTTTGATGGCTGTGTAGTATTCCATCGTATATCTATACCAAATCTTCTTTATTCATTCCTCTGTCGATGGACATCTGGGCTCTTTCCATAGTTTTGCTATTGTGGACATTGATGCCATAAACATTGGGGTACAAAACCATTGGGTGGCCTGCTCCAGAGACGACAGTTCACATTGTGCTCCAGGGGAAGCCATTATAGATACCAGCAGCCCTTGGGGCTTGTTTTTCTCCCATGTGACAAGAAATCAGAAAAGGACAGGCCAGGGCTATGTGGCAGTCATGAAAAACTCAGGTTCTGTCTAGATTTTCATTCTATCCTCATGTTCATGTTTACAAGATGGCTGCTTGGACTCCAGCCGTCACACCCATGTTTTAGATAGGAAGAAGGAGAAAGGGCAAAGAACAAAACGAACAGATTGTCTGAGGCAGCGCCCTGTACATTGTTTTTCTGAAACCTTGGAAACCCACTTGGTCCCCTTCATTGATACCTTCTTGCTATAAACCATATTCCATCCTCATTTTTACCTAAGATAAGAGGACAGGAAAGGTAGTTTTTTGCACTTGGCATATTACTAACCCCAAAGTGAGATGGGAATTCTGTGCAAGAGAGAAGGGTGCCAGAGATCAACAGAACAAGATCTGCCACCTTGACTTCAGTGACCCAACTACGCCTGGATACTCTACTGCCTAGTGCCAGCAAAATTCACAGAATCAGTCCCAGGCACAAAAAATAAATCCAACCTCTGACTGGAGAATTTCATACTAACTCCAAGAAATATTCGTAGAGAATGTGGATTTCATCAGAACATGGCAACAGGAGACTTTAGAACATTCATGTCCTCATGAAGAGACTGGATAGAGGGAATGTTACAACCACGGTCACAATGTCCTATCGCTAGGACAGGACCATGACTCAACTTTGAGGAATTTGGGCCTTTGTGTCAACGGATGAATCCAGTTAACTGGATTAGGTTCTGAAAGGAATAAACCCTGATAAGGCACTATTCTTCAAGGGGGCATTGCTTATCTGCTCCATGTAGCCTGGACTCCAGAATCCTGGCAGAAATTGTTACTTGGGTACAAGCCAACCAGATCTCCATCTTTCACAATATCCGGAAATGTCCTGTTATGGGTTGTATTTTATCCTCCAAGATTCTTATGTTGAGATCCTAAGCCTCAGTACCTCATGTGGGATTGTGTTTGAAGACACATCCTTAGCGAGGTAATTAAGTTAAAATGAGGTCACGAGGGTGGGTCTTAATCCAACATGACTGGTGTCCTTACAAGAAGAGGAAATGAGGCCACAATACATACAGAGGGAAGACTGTGTGAGGGCAGAGGGGGAGGTCAGCCATCCACAAGCCAGGGAGAGAGGCCTCGGGAGGAAGCAGCCCGGCCAACACTCCGATCCGGGCCCTCCAGCCTCCAGAACTGACAGGAAATAGATGTTGGTTGTTTCATCTACCTGGTCTGTGCTATTCCTTAGGGCAGCCCTAGCAGACTAATTCAGGTTCTCTCACAAAAGAAACCACTAAGACTGATTGAACCTAACATGAAAGAATGAGAACCCACGCCATTGACTGAGGAGTTAACTTAAGCATAATGTTCACCTATCAGGCTACAATTTACGCGCCGTGGAGTCGTCCCTAACTTTTAATCCCTGTCGCTGGGAAATTGGGCCTCCCTGGGGTAAATGCCTCTGTCTTAGTTTGGCTCGGACACATCGATCCTCTCCTTCTGCTTGGTCTTTCTTTGATTCTGGATTTTTAATACCAGTCCCAGAGAGCCCTTTATCTCATCGTCGGCTATTCTTCAAAGCCCCATTTTTTAGTGGAGTTTCCATCAACTCTATTTCTAGACTCTGGTGAAAGCCAGACCTATACGATGCTGAAAGGCACAATGCTTCCCCTTCCTTCCAGGCACCAGCTCCTTGGTGTTCTGGCAGCAGCTGCTTGTTAGCTGGGAAATGGCTTCTCTATTCATGCTCTTTGCTTTGTCCTGTGATGGGGGGGAGGGTAATTGATAGGCGACCCTGAGATTTTGCTGGAAAGAAAGAAACTTCCTCTTTGGATACTGTTACCAGTCAAACAACTTCCCATCATTCCGCAGGCTTCCTTGACTCAATTAATACTTCTTATTTGACAATATTACACCCCACCTCCCGTCTGCTTCCCAACTTTGGTATTTAACTATTTCATACTGACGACGTGTAGGCTCCGGGAGCTTTGCCAACTCTTCCTGGCTGGTGGTTTTTGAATCAAAGCAGAGGAGAATTCTGTGAAAGCAGGCCAGAGGGGCATGGCACAGCTCCGGGATCCCCAGAGCCCCACAGCCTCCCCTCTCAGGACATCCCACCTCCACTCTCCCTCACCATGAAGCCTAGGCCTCTTATGTGTCATTTAGTGGGGACGCTGATTAAATAAACAGCTTAATATTAGCAAAAAGAATACATTAGAGAGAGAGCAAATACACCCTGACATAATGGAAAGCAGGATGAACTAAAGAATTATGGATGAAAGCTTGAAAAAAGCTTGCGCAGTCAGGGAGACAACTGACTCTGGGTTTCGGCTCAGGTGGTGATGTCGTGGGGGTCCACGCCCAGTGTGGAGTCAGCTTGAGATGCTCTCTCCCCCTCTCTTTCTCTCTCTAATAAATAAATAAATCTTTAAAGAAAAGAAAGCTGGAAAGTTTTAAAAGTAAATAACTAAATGTTATAGGCTAAATAATAACGTCAAAAGGGTAAAACAGGATTATTCGGTTCTTTTCGATTCAATGTTGCTAATAGAATGCACTGAAGGAGGGTGAAGAGACCAATACAAGAGGGTCCCCTGGAGCAATGGGGCCTGAGGCCAGAGGAACAGCTGGGGGCCCAGGGGTGGAAGCTGGGCGCCTGCCTCCCTCACAGACCAGGCCCGAGGTCCAGGACCACTCGCTATAGGGCAAAAAGCATCCGCCAGCAGTGCCTCTGCCCTGTAGGCTGAGAAGTCTGGGGAGCCCCTTAGCTATTCCAGATGATTTCCCTGCGGCCCAGCCAGCATGTAAATCCAACACCCAGTTGGCAGGCAGGATAATTCCTCCTCAAACAGACAGGCCACCTGCCAGAGTGGGGTGAGCGCTCAGAGGAGCTAACCAAGGAGAATATAAAATCTGCTAATGAGGCCGTTTCTAAACACACAAACTATCTTGGAGAGAAGGGGGGGAAAGACTGTAATTCAACGAACAAATCAGACCTCGGGAAGAAGGATGTGTAAAAATGGTGCTGGGCAGCATTCTGTCCCCAGCTTGTCCCTAACCAGCTGAGGGACTCTGGGCAAGTCAGTTATTTACTATGTGTCACGGTGGCCTCATAAGTAAACGAGGAGAATAAGCCACAGGAGCTCCACGGTCCCTCTCGGCTCCTAGGGCGCTGGGCCCATCTGCTCATTCTCCTCACACCGGGGCTGCTACCTCTGCCTGCCCCACCGTGCACAAGGCAGGCGCTGCTTCCTGCCCTCGGCCCTGGCGTGGCAGCCCAGAGCCTGGCCCGATCTCCAGGAGGGCAGGTTCACCCCTAGGAACCAGCACCAAGGAGCAAGGCCGGAAACCCAAAGCAGGTCAGGCTCCCGGGAGGATGTGCAGGCCTGGGCTGTGCAGGCCTTGGCTGTGGAGGCTGAACTTGACCAGGATTCAGGAAGGGGTCTGCAGGGGCCTTCCATGTGGAGCAGGATGAGGCCAAGGGTGGGAACTACAGGCAAAGCTGAGTTCCAGGACAGGAGGGACCAGGGAAGGGACAAGAATGTTCCAGGTGGTTCTTTGAAGACAGGCTGTCAGGCGCTCCTGCTGAAAGCCCTAACCCCACCCTTGTGGCAGGGGATCCGAGCTCTAACTTAGGTCTACCTGGATGTGGTTGTCACTGAGATGTGCTGCCCACATGCCCTCCGGAGAAGGACTTGCTACCCAGCTGCGGGCAGCATGTCAGCCCACTTGTCGGCTCCTTCGGGGTGGATCCTGAGACTGAACCAGGCAGGGCCGTGAAGGTCTGGCTGTTTCAGATCCACACAGGATGACTTTTGGGGCCTGTGTCATACATGGTTTGGCTTCTCCTTCTGCCCCGTGTGCTGTTTCCTCCCCAAACTCCATCCAGGGCCTGCTTCCCCAAAACCCACGCTGCACTCTTAATAGCTCCATGATGACCCAGGGTCTCCAGATTGCTGGCTGTATCTCCTGGGGCCTCGTCTAGGGACGGGACCTAGGCAGAGGTGTGCTTCAGCTCATTCATATGGGCCGATGAGACTGTGCATGCCTTCCCAACTCAGTGATGGAAGCGCATAGCTTAAAATTGGCCATGGTGGGAATTTTTACACTATGGAAATCACCAAACACTGCAAATCAGGACTTTTTTTCTTTTTCTTTTTTTTTTTTTTTCTGGGGAGATGATTGTTAAACATTTACCAGCACACCACTACTTTTGGATAATAATAGCACCGGACTATTCATAGAGACCTACTTTGCTCAATGGCATATCGTGCAGAGAGCAGGAGTTAAGGAAGAGAAAGGAAAATTAGAGAAAATGCAGAGTCAAGTTGCACATGAATTATTTTAGGAGCAGACATTCTGAAGAGGGTTCTTGGATGCCCTGTTCTTATGAGGTATGGGATTGAGCTGGCAGAAACAGAATATAGAAGCCCCAAACATGGGTTGCCTGGGTGGCTCAGTTAGTTGAGCATCTGCCTTCAGCTCAGGTCGTGAACCTGGGGTCCTGGGATCGAGTCCTGCATTGGGCTCCCTGCTCAGCGGGAAGCCTACTTCTCCCTCTCTCCCTTGTTTGTGCTCTCTCGTTCTCACTCTCTCTTTCTCAAATAAATAAAATCTTTACCAAAGAAAATAACCCCCAAATATGGCACCTCTCATCACCTAGAAGAAGTCTGTTCAGGTTCTTGGCATCATGGGTGCAGCTAGGCAAGATCATCTCTCTAATTCAGGGGCTGAAGACTTTAGCACACGCCTCAAAGGCAGTTTGTGATACCATCTCCTTAGCAGTGTGCAAGGCAGCCACCACCCTACTAAAGACCCTTCCTGCTGTCTTGGCAAGTCACTATCTGCCCTCCACATCCTACTAGTAAGGTGGACACATTATTTCTTTTCTAGTCCCTAACAATTTAGAGAGTCATTGCACACATACCTCCACACACCCTCAGTGTGTCTCCAACTTGACATCTCATTTTTGAAATATTGCTGACCTATAATCCCAGGTAAGAGCAGTGGAAAGTACTGAACACAATCTCTAGAAAGTATTTTTGTGAGGTATACACACTTATTTGACAAATACATATCCAGTGCCCAATGCAAGGTATTTTGCTCTCATATTCTATGAGTGTAAGGAGAGTTACCCTCTGAAGGGGTCTAACTGGTTGGGTCCATATACATGGAAGACAATGAAACTCTGCACTGGAAAAGAGGTAGGAATATATTTACTGTCCTTTAAGTGTAGAGAACATGTTTCCATTAAGCTAATAATTCACCTCTAAGCGAATTATTCATAGGGAAGTGATTCACCCATTTTCTGATGGTTGGTTCAGATATTGCTCATAGTGGAAACATCATAGATACTTGTTAAATGAATAAATGAGCCAACCTTGACTTTCAGATAAACAAGAGATGATTAATTCTGCCTTAGGATATGTAAAATATGTAAAGACTTAAAAGGTAGCCAAAGAGAGACCATACGTATGAGCAGAGAGCACACACATTGACAGAGAAAACGTGTATGTTAAGAAAAACAGGAAGCCTGCCAGGGAATCACATCAGATCTGGAAAGAAGATGCACTTATCCGCTCAGCTGGACCACTTAAAGGTGACATGGTAGGATGGACTTACCTTGTTTCCAATAACGTTTCCTTGAAAGGAAAAAAAAAAAAAAAACAAGGATAAAGCATCTAAACCTCCTTGAAAGTGGGAAGATGCAAATTCTAAATTAAGGTGTCCCACAATTACATATAAAATATTTCACAGAAACCTAAACATCAGGCTCCTTATTTTTAGAACCTCAAATATCCAAGAAAGAATTCTTTAGTCATTGAGTGAATGGTAGACTGTAGGAAATGAAAGGAAAGTCGTAGTAGAGGAAACCTGAAGGAAGAAGGTGATGTTGTCATTATGGACAATATTTCAAAAGTTAGCCACATTTTCCTTCCAGGACTCTAACTTCTTCAGAGGAGTGTCCTTTACCCTTGTGGGGAGATAGACAAGAAACAAAGAAACCTTGTGCTTTGAGAATCCTGCCAAGGGGTCCAGTGGACAGGTGACCCTGGCCTCTCAGTCCTGCAGCTTCTAACATTCAGGTGGATCTGGGCTGCCCCACTTGGGTCTTGCCAAATGGAGAAATCCATTGTATCCAGCAGGACTGCAGCAATTCTGGTGTTTAAAGCCTCCTCCAGAAAAACCTTTGCACTAGCCAAGTTCTTGAACTCAGGAGGGAAAGCAAAGAAGACCCATATATTAAGGAAAAAATGTTCTATTTTTCCACTGAGAAGGAAGTTGGTAAATTTGAAAATAAAGTATAAGAGGGCACCTGAGTGGCTCAGTCAGTTGAGCGGCCGATCTTGGTTTTGGCTCAGATCAGGAACGGTCTTGCAGTCATGGCACTGAACCCCCACGTTCAGCTCTGTGCTCAGCTTGGAGTCTGCTTCAAAATCTCTTTCCTTCTCCCTCCCACTCTCTCTTTCTTTCTCTCTCAACTAAATAAAATCTTAAGAAAAAAAAAAAAAGTATAAGAGCAAGTAATTCAGGAGCCCAGCCTGGGAAAGAGCATGGTGAATCCCATGGAATAACAAAACCACCCAGCTCCTTACTGGGTCAGGCCAAGGTCCTCTTGCTTTCCCTCCATTCTCTTCAGCCTCATGGCATGTGAGGGCTATAGATGGTCCACAAGGTTCTTTGTATTTCATTTCCCAGAGAAAAAGCTTGAAAATTGGACCTTTCTAGCAGGCTGAAAACAGACAATGAAGGAAGGTAAAAGGAAAGGTAGGGGTTGCTGGTTCTCTGGCTTTTTACAGCCTTCCAACTGGAATGAAGCAGTGGGTGGAGTTGGGACGTACTAAAATACAAAGGAAGGGATCTTCGAAACTATCTGCAAAGAGGGGTTTGTAAACTTGAGGTTATCTGGAGCATGCACAATCATCCCTTTTATCTGGTTTTACAGCTGTTCCTGGGCCAGCAGAGTCCCCAGTACACCTCCACACCCCCAAGTCCCCATCCAAGACCTCCTTTTGTCATTTCAAATGAACTTTCCTCTCCTTGAGTAGAGGGAGGAAAGTGGCAGGATGGGACCAGAAGAAAATGTTACCTTGGCCAGGGATTTATCCCCAAAAAGAGTCAATGACATACACAGAGCTAAAACTAGAAGGATGTGAAAGACTCAACCAAAATAGCCATCAATCAGGGTTCAGTTCAAAAATGGTTAAAAATCCATATGATGAAATGTGATGTAGCCATTATGCTTGACATTGAGGCTTATATATTAATGTCACCATGTGCTATTAGGTTAGCAAGTAGCAGGGCATTATGGCTCCATTTTTGTAAAACAAGCATATAAATATAAATAGAATTTTGAATGTTGAGCTAATAGTAGCTTAACTCTGATTACCCCCTTATTATAAGTAATTCATTTATATATATAGTATACTGGAGACCTTGTACTGAGAAAGAGAAATTGTTCCAGTAAATCAAGTACTTCATCAGCACAGAGAAAACCATTGCCCTGAGAATAGTTAACCCAGGAGTTTCCAGATTCCTCCAGGGTGGAAACCCAACCTTGATGAGTTCTGAGACTCCCCCATTGGCAGGAACTGGGCAGGGGGTGGAGTGGACAGGGCAACCTTGTGGTTGGAGAGAGGACAGGTGCAGCAGACACAAGCTCAACCTGTAAGTATGAGTTTCCTTCACACTGCCACTTTAATGCCAAGCTTCTAAGGTTGGTTCTTATTCTACAAATTAAGGAAAAAAAGGGCTAACAAAAGAAAAATACTTAGGTAAATTAATAAATACAAGGTAGGAAGTTTAGAGAGGGATTTTCAAAGGTTAGAGGAAAAAAACTTGTGAAAGGACTAAAACGTTTTAATGGAATTATTATTTTTTAAAAATGAGTTTAAAATAATGAGCTGAAATAGAGGGAAAACAGAAGTCAATGAGATTTAGTTGTTAAAAACACAAAAGTAAGCATTGAAAGCTAAAAATCATTGAGATAATATGTTTGTAGTGTAAAAGCAGATACTTTTGAGGATAAAGAACAATAATAAAAATACAAAAGCTATAAAAGTAAAAAAGGATTTCTGGAAAATGTCCTTAAAGCAAAATAAAAGCAAAAGTCTTGAAAATTAAAGGTGGGAGAAGGGGAGAAGGAAAATATAGAAGGAATTATTTAAGCATAAATTGGGATAATAAAACAAGCTGCTACTTTAGCAAGGTAACAAGCTAACTGCAGTTAAGTAGAAATCCACACTGTCCCCTTGGTAATTTCTATTGTGATTTCCTCTTTTATGGTTTACAAATACATGAGTTTACCTCTTGTCATATATTCTTTTTATTGTGTATTTCTAAATAAATTGCATTATAGTCAGAGATTATGATTGTGTTATTAACGGTGTCAATTTTTATAAATGTTCAAAGTGTGCTGGAAAATAATGTACAATATCTCTATTAGGTGTAGGAATTATGCATCTTACTATCTAATTAAACCATTTTTTAATTGTGCTGTTGAAATCCTTTATATATTTATTTTTTATCAAGTTATCTTTCATTTTCCTTATACATTTTCCTTGTAATTCTTTTAGTGTTGTTTTATATGTTGACATGTATTGTTAAGAACATACAAATTTCTGATTATCATCTGTTGCAGAATTGTTCTTTTCTTTTTGTGAATGTTCCTTTTTATCCCTGTAAATGAATCTTTGTTCTAAAATTCATCTGCCAGTTTAATTTTTCCAATTAGTTTTTTCAGTGTAAATTTTTACTATTATTTTTTAAGTATGCCTCTTGTTAATAGCACAAAGTGTAATTTAATTTTTAAAAATCAAATTTGAAAGTCTATGTCTTTTAAAAGACCTACAACTTTTTACATTTACTGTAATTACTGATCCCTTTAAACATATTTCTACCACTTTATTCCATGTTTTTTCACTTGCTTCTTTTTTTCTCCTTTTCTAACTTCCCCTAAATTTTGTTAATGTTTACTTTATTCCTTCTGAGTCTTTTGCTGCTTTGGAAGGATATGTTGTGTTCTGTTGTTTTATTTGCATTTTTCAATTTTTAACTATCATAATTAATCATAAATAAGGAAGTTAAAAAATTGTCTTTCTTCTTCTTTCAAACATGACAAGAAATGCTTCAACTACCCACTGAAAATATTCTTCCTTATGGTTATTGTTTAGAATTTGAGTTACACTGCCTTTTTAAACATACACACAAAAATTAGATTTTCTTCTCATTGATTTCCTTTGGTAAAATATATTTTATTAAAGATTTATGTTCACCATTGCTTCTAAGATCCTGCCCTTCCTTCTGGGTTTATTTTTCCTCTATTGAAATACATCTTCATTAGTTCTTCCAGGGAGAATCTTTAGGTGGTGAACTCATTTAATCTTTGTCTAAAAATTTATTTACCCTCTTGCATAAATAGTTTAGTGAAGTATAGAATTCTAGGTTGTCTATTTTCCATTTACCTTTGAAAATATTATTCCAGTGTCTCCTATCATCTATTGTGGTTAAGTAGATGTCTTATGTATTCAAGGTATTGTTTTCATAGATTTACTGTTTATTTTTTTCTAATAGCCTTTAACATTTTATCCTTATACTTGATATTCAGTGTTTCATTATAGTACTTCCAGGTATGCAATTACTTTTATTGATTCAGTTTACACTTTTAATCTGAAAACCAATGGCTTTCTTCAGCTTTGAAAAATTACCATCAATGTATCTTCAAATTTTGATGTTCACCATTGAGCCAATTCTTGCCTTCTTCTAGAGCTCCTACTATATGATTATTGAGGTCCCTCGGACTCCCTTCTGTAACTTCTAACTGCTCTTTCATGTGTTTCTTTTTTCTCTTCTTACTGCATTCTAGTGATATTTCCAGTTCATCAATTTTCTCAAGTGGATGGTAGAGTTTATTTCATTTATTGTGTTTTTAAATTTCACTTATTGTTTTTACTTGAGGATTTCTGGGGGTTTTTTCCATATTCACCTACTGATGTTTTATTTCTGCTTATTTTCGTTATTTCTTATTCACCTTTTATCTAAGTTTTCTTTCCTTGATTCTCTTTGAGTATCCACAGATGTAATGGCTTAACACAACAGTGACTATTTTTAGTTAGCAGTCCTATGTAGGGGAACAGGATGGTAAGCCAGTTTTCCTCTAAAAAATCATTGAAGGATCCAGCTCTGCCTTTTCTACATGTTCTTGCTCCCAAGGTTACGATGGATGTCTCTATCCCAATCAGCTTGTACATGGAAAAAAAATTTTAGAGGAGTGCTTGTGGGAAGTTTTTGTGGGCCAGATATGCAAATAGCAGACCTCATTTCTCCTAGCACTTCTTTGGCTCATAAGGCCACAATTAACTGCAAGGATGGCTAATAAATGCTCTCTAGCTATCTGTTTAATAAGAAAAGGAAGTGGAATCAGAAAGAAATAGAACATTTGAACAGATTGATTACCAGCAATGAAAATGAATCTGTAGTCAAAAACTCCCAACAAACGAAAGTTCAGGACTAGAGGGCTTCACAGATGAATTCTACTAAACATTTAAAGAAGAGTTAATACCTATTCTTCTCAAACTATTCCAAAAAAAAAAACAAAAAGAAAAACTTCCAAATTCATTCTACAAGGCCAGCATTACCCTGACACCAAAAACCACGTAAAGATAACTACAAAGAAAGAGAACTACAGGACAATATCTCTGATAAACATAGATGCAAAAATCCTCTACAAAATATCAGCAAACCACATCCAACAATGTATTTATTTATAAATCATTCACCACAATCAAGTGAGATTTATTCCTGGGATGCAAAGGTGTTTAATATTCACAAATCACTCAACATGATACATCACATCACTAAGAAAAATGGTAAGAACCAAACAATCATTTCAACAGATGCAGAAAAAGTATTTGACAAAGTACACCATCCATTCCTGATAAAAACTCTCAACAAAGTAGGTTTAGAGTAACATGTCTCAACACAGTAAAGGTCATATATGAAAAACCCACAGCTAACATCATACTCAATGGGGGAAAACTGAGAACTTCTCCTCTAAGATCAGGAGCAAGACAAGGACGTCCACTCATATCACTTTTATTTTACATAGTCCCGGAAGGTCTAGCCACAGCTATTGGACAACAAAATAAAATAAAAGGCATCCAAATTGGTAAGAAAGAAATAAAACTTTCACTATTTGCAGATAACATGATACTCTATGGAGAAAACCCTAAAGACTCCACCAAAAAACTACTAGAACTGATAAACAAATTCAATAAGGTCACAGGATACAAAATCAATATACAGAAATTTGTTGCATTTCTATACACAAATAATGACGTAGCATGATGAGTTTTTTTAAAAAAATTGGGCAAAAGCACCAAAAATAATAAAATACCTAGGAATAAACTCAACCAAGGAGGTGAGAGACCTGTACTCTGAAAGTTATAAGATGTTGATGTAAGAAATTAAAGATGATACAAGCAAATGGAAAGATATTCCATTTCATGGATTGGGAAAAAATATTGTTAAAATGTACATTCTACTCTAAGCAATCTACAGATTTAATGTAATACATATCAAAATGCCAAGAGCATTTTTCATAGAACCAAAACAAATAATTCTAAACTTTGTATGGTACCACAAAAGACCCCAAATAACTAAAGCCATCTTGAAAAAGAACAAAGCTGGGTATCACAGACCCAGATTTCAAGATATACTGCAAAGCTATTGTAATCAAAACAGTGTTATACTGGCAGAAAAATAGATACATAGATCAATGGAATAGAATAGAGAACCCAGAAATAAACCCATGATTATATAGTCAATTAATTTTTGACAATGGAAGTAAGAATATGCAAGGAGAAAAAGACAGTCTCTTCAACAAATGGTGTTGGGAAAGCTGGACAGTTACATGCAAAAGAATGAAACTGGACTACTTTCTTTCTTACACCATACACAAAAATAAACTAAAAATGGATTAAGGACCTAAATGTGAGAGCTGAAGTCATAAAAATCCTTGAAGAGCATAGGCAGTAATTTCTCTGACGTTGATCATAACAACATTTTTCTAGATGTGTCTCCTAAGGCAAAGGAAGCCAAAACAAAAATAAACTATTGGGACTACATCAAAATAAAGACCTTCTACACAGCAAAAGAAATAATCAACAAAACTAGATGACAATCTACTGAATGAAAGAGGATACTTGCAAATGACATATCTGAAATATATATATATATAATTTATGCAACTTGGGACATGTGGATAGCTCAGTTGGTTGAGTGTCCTACTCTCAATTTCAGCTCAAGTCATGATCTCAGGGTTGTGAAATGGAGCCCTGTGTCAGGAAGTCTGCTTGAGATTCTCTCTCTCCCTCTGCCCCTCCCCACCCACTCTCTCTCTCAAATAAATAAAATAATCTTTAAAAAAAGAAATTATGCAACTTAACACCAAAAAAACCCAAGTAACCAAATTTAAAAATGGGCAGAAGACATGAACAGACATTTCTCCAAAGATAACCACATGGCCAACAAACACATGAAAAATGCTCAACATCCATCATTATCAGAGAAATGTAAATCACAATGAGATATTACTTCATACATGTCAGAATGGCTAAAATTAAAAAAAAAACAAGAGTTGGCAAGGATGTGAAGAAAAAAGAATCTTTGTACACTGTTGATGGGAATGCAAACTGGTATAGCCACTGGAAAACTGCAAAATTAAAGAATAGAATTATCATATGATCTAGTAATTCCAATACTGAATATTTACCCAAAGAATATGAAAACACTAATTCAAAAAGATATATGTTCCCCTATGTGTATTGCAGCATTATTTACAGTAACCAAATTATGGAAGGATCCCAAGAGTCCATTGATAAATGAATGGATAAAGAAAAGGTAGTATACATTTATAAAGGAATATTCCTCAGCCATAAAAAAAAGAATGAAATCTTGCCATCTGAAACAACATGGATGGATCTAGAGAGTATAAGGCTCAGTGAAATAAGTCAATCAGAGAAAGGCAACTACCATATGATTTTGCTCATGTGGAATTTAAGAAACAAAACAAATGAACAAAGGAAAAAGAGACAAACCATTAAAACAGCCTCTTAACTATAGAGAACAAACTGATGGTTCCCAGAGGGGAGGTGGGTGGGGGGATGGGTGAAGTAGGTGATGGGGATTAAGAGTGCACTTGATGAGCACTGAGTAATGTATAGAATTGTTGAATCACTACATTGTACCCCTGAAACTAGTATAATATACTATGTTAACTCTACTGGAATTTTTAAAATGGGATGGGGTGTATTTTGATTAGCTAAGTAGTCTTCTATTATTATCGTTTTGTCTAGAATGAGTTAAACTCCCAATAGCTTCTTTTGTTGGTAGTCTTCCTTAGTGTTCATTTTCAATCTGTTTAGGAACTTTAGTTTGTATGCTCATCTTGAATGGAAGTGTCTGTCTCCTTTCCTCTCCTCTCTTCTCTTCCTTCTCTTCCTGTTTAGCAGTTTGATGGTACCTCTATGTGCCCCTCTCTAAGGTCTCTCAAACTAGAACCAGATATTATATTGGTGGCTCAAGACTTCCATGTTACAGAGAATGAAATATCTCAGATTAAGTTATTGTGGCAGCAGGTTATTTGACCCAGGTCCTGGTTACAAGATTGGGTCTGCTTCCTCTTACCTCTCTGCTATTTGTATAAGTCAGGGGCTCCAAAGCAGAATAAGTAATCAGTGGTAAGTTCCACCAACCTCTATCAATATAGGGGGAGCCCCATTCCAGCACCTAATTTCATGCAATGTGCCTAGCCCAGACCCCCTGCCCCAAGTGAAGTTCTTTTAGTGCCCATAACTTTGCAAAATATAAATTCCCATCCATTTTACCTACTTCAAGATTTAAGCCCAGAAGGCCCATGACCAGCACGTCCCTCTGAGTTGTGTTCCTGTTACACTTTTAGACCATGAAAATTTTGTATTATTTTCAAATGACTATAATTTGTTAATTTGTCTTCTTTTTGTGTGATATCTATCACTGATAAGTGATCTTTTTTTGAGAAGATTTATTGTGGGAATAGTAAATTTACAATGTTATTTGCACCTTGCTAAAAGAAAAACAAAAGAGAGGAGGAATATAAAAGATGAGTGGAAATTAACTAAAAGTGGACAAGCAGTGTGAGTTAGCCCCATGGGTTTCCCTGTAGGTCACTTGCCATTTTAATGTCCTGCATTCACGGAGAAGTAAAAGGCACAGTTAACATGGTGCATTGACTCCTAAGTCCAGAGGATGCTCTTCAATTCACAGGTGTCTCAGCTTTTACCTCTAAGGACAGGGGATTGTCTATATACAAACTTATTCCCAGAACAGAATAAGTGATCATTATTCTTGACCCTGTAAGCTTCCTGATAAACATATTGATGATCAGTATCCAGTGTAAAGTGTCAGTATAGCATGGTGGGTGAGTGAGAGCATGGACTTTGGGTCCAGATAGCCTGGGTACAGTGACCTCTGAGAGCTTGGGCAGGGCAGAAAACCTCTGAGCCTTCACTCTCTCATCTGCAAAATAAGGATAATAATAGTATCTTCCTCAAAGTTTTATTTGCCTTAAATGAGTAAATATTTGCAAAGTGACTAACACATAGCAAGTGCTATATAAGTATGTGCCAAATTAAAATATATACATTGCAGGACTTCCTTCATTATCTGCTTATCTTATCCACTTTCAACCACAACGATTAACTGGTAGAAATCAGTATCTTTAATTCAGACCTTCACCAGAACCCCAGCTACTTAGTTCCCACTGCCTATTGGCTATCTCTATTTGGTTGTCCCACTAACACAGCAAGCTCAGTGAGCCAAAAACTAAATTACCTTGCCTGATGATCTGCCTCTCTTCTCATGCTCCCTTCATGCTCACTGGTTTCACCATACACATTAGAAGAAACCTGGAAGTCCTCCCAGAGGGCACTCTTCACTTCACTTCTCCATTTTCCCAGCTTCCTTGTTCCCCCGACACACACCACTCCCCACTTCCAATAAGACCAAACCTTGACCACTGTTCCCCTTCCATCCCCAGTCTCCATTTCTATCCCCTCTACTACCTACTGCCTTGGTCCCAGCTCTCTGCAAGTTTCTTAGGAAAGAAGAGAGGAGAATGGATGCTGACTTCACAATAGTAGTGCCCACTAAAGAGCAGAACAAACACATTCCTGTTACTAAAAACAAACAACTCTCATCCCAGCAACCATGTCACACTGAAGGCAGGTCTCTCATATCATCTTTCCAATGATGGAAAGCATAGTTCTTTGGTGCTGGAGCCAAGGGGCAATGGTGTCTGACTGCTGAGAAAAGACCAATAATGTGAACAGCCACCATGAACAAGAAACTATGTGAACAAGGATTTTGGAGTAAAGCCCAGTCAGGGCAGAATAAATATATTCTGAAATCACAGCCTATCTCAGTCCCCCTCCCTTTCCTTTTCCCAGTATAATTATTTGAATTAAAGAGTATGTGAATTTAAAATGTTAAAGATGTAGACAAATTTTGCTATCAAAGTGTTGGATAAATTTTCACTCCCACCAAAGTGGTGATAGATGCAAGTTCCTCCAAACCGGGGCCATCCGGGCCAACACCGGCTATTATTGGACTTAAATTTTTGCCAATTTGACAAGTAAAATCTGCACACTATGTTGTTTTGATTTGCATTTCTTTAATTATGAATAAAGTTGAACATCTTTTCATATGGTTAAAAGTCACTTTCGTTTTTTCTTTGCATGCCTACTTACACGCTCTGTCCATTTTTGGCTATTGAATGGATGATTCTGTTTCTTACTCATTTGTGAGAGCTCTTTCTATATTAAGACAATTAACTCTTTGCGATATGAATTGCAAATATTTTTCCCATTTTGTCTTTCCCCCCCTTTTTTTGGGTAGATTTCTCAAGACAATATTTTTTTGTTTCTACATTATAAAATATATCAATCTTTTTCTTTATGATGCATGGATATTTTGTGTTTCTTGCTTAGAGCTTTAATGACTTGAGGGATTGAAGTCTACATAAAGAGTGTTACTAGTAACTGCTGTCTCTCCTCTTCCTCAGCCCGTCCAAGCACTCTGGCTTCTATCCCCAGGAGCTGAACACCTCCTTCAGCAGGGTTGACACTCAGTTGAGGCCTTTTATGATCATCCCTTTGTCATAAACTTAAAATTCATCATATGCCAGGTACTGTTTTGGCTCTGAAGATAGTAAGATTCAGAGGTAAAGAAGATCTAGCTCCCACCCTCCAGGAGCTCTGTTGGGTCATGTGAACAAATACATTGCATAAATTAAAGTTTGCACAGGGTAAAATAGGGCCAAAATAGAACATAACAAAACCAGCTAAGGGAATTTTATAAAAGTGATTTGATTTGAGCCCTGAAAGTAGAACAGGAGTTTCCACTAGGTAAAGCATACGTAGAATGAAGAAGGGAATTGCAGACAGATAGACCGTCTGAGTGTAGCAGATGACTACAGCAATGGGAAACTTATTACATATGGGGGATTAGTCAAATAAACTAGCATAACAAGAATTGTGGGAGCCAAGTTTCTTACTGTTGGAATAAGGCATTACAAATGTGGAAAGAGAGAAACTAGTTTGAACCCTGTGCTCTTGTTTTGGAATTGAAGACATTAGTGTGAACTGGAGATATACATAGAAATAGAGATTGAGAGGTAGATAGGGATACATACCACCATAAAGAGATACTTAACTATATACAGAAATACACATCTCAAAGTTGAAGTAAATACAGGTGTAAATGCAAGTATATATACCAGGTCCATTCTTTTGTCCTGTCTGCTAAGAGAATCTAGATGCCTTGACACCCGGTAGCATAAGAACACTTAATATCTAAATTGTGGCTTCTAAACATCATCCTGCACTGAATGGAGCCAGGGTTTCTTGGAGAAATGACTGATATGATGACTCAAGCAGAGAAAGGACAAGAATGAGTCTGGAATATCTTTTTCTATCAGAAGGAAGAGAAGTGCCCCCCAAATTAGTGTATGTTTCAAAAGGACACAGAAGCCAGCTTAATGAGGCAAACACTGACCAAATCAGGGATAATCTGATCATAAAAATAAATAGCGGAAGTTACATATCATCGACCATTAAATAAAATAGAATCTCATGAATCCATACTGACATTATATATATAAAGTGCTGAAATTTATATATAGATATTTATATATAAAATTTATATATATGTATGCTGAAATTTTGATGTGAAAGTATACATTCATATTGTCTCAAAGTACTTCCCTACAAAATATGAATTAAAATTCCAATAGGAAATGGAGTAATTCTGCAGTGGAAAAGTCTGGCAGATAATGACTTTAATCAAGTGATCAAAATAAGCTTTTCCAATGATTAAACAAATTGAAATCATGTGCCAGATGATAGGATGCAAGGAGACAAATACAGTATCATCTTCTGCCAAAGATGCAAAATCCGAATCCAGTCATGAGGAAACATCAGATAAACTCAAATTGAGGGACATTCTACAAAATCACTGGGCTCTTCTCTTTTAAAATGCCTAAGTCACAAAAGTCAAGGATTCTTTAAAGGACATTATTGGGATGAGTAGGAAGACTTGAATGGAGTCTGTGGGTGAGAATTCTTTGTTCATAAGAAATATGCATTAAATCATTCTGGTAGATGGAACTTCAGGTGACCAATTACTCTTAAATAGTTCAGAAAAAAAGGCTTTGTCCTGTTTTGCCACTTTTCTATAAATTTAAGATTGTCTCAAGAACAAAAAATGTAAATAAAAGAAAAACATGAAAATGTTTGTCTTAAGATACCAGATCATTGCAGGAGACTTCTAGAAAAGTTGTTTCTCCTCCTGAATAGATTCTTTCTCTTCTGGATAATGTTAGGCATTGAGGTGAAATCCGGAGCAGTGTCACTACAGGCCTGAGAAAAAAGCAGAGCCAAGAGGAACCAGATACATGCGTCCAGAGCCACTGGATTAAGTCAGGGCAGTACCCAGCCTTCCTCCTGACCCTTCCAGTTACAAGTATCATTAAAATTCCTTACCATTTAAGCTAGTTGTGTGAGGTTTTCAATTATTTGCCACCAAAATCTTCCTGACCTATTCACGGTCATTGAAAAAGGATTCCAATGTTCTCCAACAATGAACCCCACTCCTAGTCTAACAAATACTTCCCATTTATAAAATACTTAAGTGGAAATCTTGCTCGTGGATAAATAAAGTGGATCCCATTTACTAACAGGAAATGTGTGCATTGAGTATCTTCTAGAGCCTGTGACTTTTAGATTTCAAGTAACAAGTAGACTAGGGAGTAAAGGAACATGCTTAGTTTGTCATAGTAGGGCACCTCAGTAAGACAAGAACAAATGCCAAGTGGAGTAGTCATGTAACTGAGTTGAAGACAGTCTAAGAGAATTTCTACAAATCTGCAGAAAATTTCCCCCTTATTTCCTTTTCTACTTAATCACCTTATTTAATTCTATGGAAATGTCTATTAATTCTACTCCTCTGGTAACATCTTACCCTTCTTTCCTAAGAAACTTTGAATAACTCACCATTACCTAAAAGATAAAATCATGACACTCGAGATCCTTCCTAAGCAGATCCCTTCACATCTGTCCTCTCTTTCTCAATATACCTTATTCTCCAGCTATGCTGTTCACATGAGGCTATGCTATATACTAGATGTTGTGTCCCCCTCTCCCCCACCCCCAACAAAATACACATGTTGAAATCCTAGTCTCCACTGTGATGGTATTCAGAGGTGGGGCCTTTGGGAGGTGATTAGGTCATAAGGGCGGAGACCTCATGAATGGGGCTAGTGCCCTTAGAGAGTACCTTTGCCCCAATCTGCCATGTGAGGGCACAGCAAAAAGACAGCGTTCTATGAACCAGGAAACAAACTTCACCAGACATTGAATGTGTTGGCACCTTGATCTTGGACTTCCCAGCCTCTAGAGCTATGAGAAAGAAATTTTGGTCCTTTATAAGCCACCCAGTATATGATATTTTTGTTATAGCCTGAACAGACTAAGACAGGCTTCATTCCACTGCTGAAGAGGAAATTTACAAGTATGGAAAGGGGGAAAAGCTAGACTAAACCCTGAGGTGTTGTTTGGAATTGAAGACATTGGTGTGAACTCATAGATTTCAATATGTATAGATGGATATAGAAATAACTACAGATATAAGTACAAGTATATATGAGGATCTATTCCCTGTATACCGAGAGGATCTAACAGCAATAGCACTCTCTCTAGTAATCAACAAGAACATCTACTTATAGGAATAGGAATCATCTTGAATTTTTACTTCTTTATGCTTACTTATACCTGGCCCTACCATTTCCTATATTAAAACATCTTTTTTTTTTTTTAAGATTTTATTTATTTATTCATGAGAGACACAAAGAGAGAGGCAGAAACATAGGCAGAGGGAGAAGCAGGCTCCCTCCGGAGAGCCTGATATGGGACTTGGTCCCAGGACCCAAGGTCATGACCTGAGCCAAAGGCAGATACTCAACCACTAAGCCACCCAGGTGCCCCTTAAAACACCTTTGTTATGCTCAGCCTAGCAAAATTCTACTGAAATGAAATTACAAAATATAGAGCACCCAAATATATGCCATCAGCTATTATTTATCCCTTCATCTCCATCAAAATCTGGCTTAAAGGTCATCTCTTTTGTGAAGCCTCCTCTGGAATATGAAGGCAGAATTTACATTTACTACCTCTGCACATGGAAGACTTCCTACACCTTCATGTAACACCAGTTTTAACACCACAATTCTTTGTAATTGTGATAGTTGTTTACAGGCCCATCTCTCCCACTATACTATGAATTTATGTGGGTGGTCTCTGACTCTGTTTTTCTTTGTCCCCCAAACCCCGAGCACAGGGACTGGCAAATATTAGGTGTTTAGTGAAGGCATTTTGAATGAGATGGAGTCTTTCTCCATGGAACAGACTGAAGTTAATTGGCCTGCCTACAGAGCTAATCCCTGGAGCTGGCCTAATTAGCACTGGGCTCTACCTAAGGAAGCCAGTCATAGGGACAAAGCCACCAGAGCTCTTTGTTCCAGCCCTATTTCTGTAGAAGACTATTTCACTTTGCTGAATAGGAGGCAGTCTTCAGAGAGGTGACTCACCTGCTTAACAGGTCTTTCTCAGAAACATTTGACTGGATGCTTTGCTTATGTTGCAAAATAAGCCACACTCTACTTTACAACTGGAGATGGTGAATGCATGAAATGAATGTTCACCCTTTTTATGACAGCTTCCTTGGAGTCTGGCTGCTGGGCAAACTCCCCAGCATTTACAAGTATGGAAAGTGGTGATGAAATGACCAAATTCTGGCTCCCCAGGAAGGCTGTGGGAGTCCAAATATGTTGTACTAAGGGAAGCTCCTAACCAGCTCCTGGGGCTTTCTTCACTCACCAGGCAGACAAAGACTAGCTTCAGAGAAGTGCTTTGCAACCCAAAAAATCTTGGATGGTAGGAAGAAATGGTGAATCTTCCCACAGACTCTGACCTTCACAAAGCCCTTTATTAGTTTTCTATTGTTGCCAGAACAAATCACATGAATTTGATAACTCACATTTATTATCTCACAATTATGTAACACAGATGGCTGGGTACGGTATAGCTTGGCTGGGTCCTCCTTTTAGAGTCTCTCAGGGGTGAGATCAAGCTATCAGCAGAACTACACCCCTAGGGAAGGCTCTAGAGAAGAATCTACTTCCAAGCTCACTCAGATTGTTGGCAAATTCAGTTCCTTATGGTTGCAGAACTGAGGTCGCTGTACCCTTGCTGACTGTCAGTAGGGTGCCACCCTTTGTACCCTGAATCCTCTCTTGAGTCCTTGTACGTGGATCCTATACCTCAAAACCCACAAAGACATGCTGAATGCATTTCACAAATGGAAATCTCCTTGACTTCTCCTTCTACTGCATCTCTCTGACCCTATCCAGAGAGATCTCTGCTTTGTAAGGGCCTAGAACATTAGATTGGGCCCACCTGGGTAATCTACCTGTCTTAAGGTCAATAGGTTGCAGTACATTTGCAAACCTCCTTTTGCCATATAAGGTACACCTGGTTCCAGGTATTAGGGTGTGGACATCTTTGAGGAACCATAGTGGATATAACTTTTGACAGAGCCCTACATTTACATCACAGGACTAGGACCCCTCCTGGCATAAATACAATGGAACTTTTCTTGGTAGAGCACAGCTAGTATTTGATTTGCAATATATGAGAAAAAACGTAAATCTCCAAATATAGAAAATCTAGGCCTTTGAGCATATTTCTGAGACACATGGACTGTTCATCTTTAGGCTTATGGAATTGCACCCGCAGCCTATCCTTAACATTTAGTAGCTACTTAGAAACACAGGTAGATCCAGGAAAGCCAGGATCAGGAGTCCAAGAGGTTCCTGAGGACCATGAAAAACCCAGTATTAGAAATACATGGCAAGGCTGGGGGTAAGTTATTACAAGATATGAGCCTTGGTGTCCATCGAAAGATGAATGGGGGATCCCTGGGTGGCGCAGCGGTTTGGCGCCTGCCTTTGGCCCAGGGCGCGATCCTGGAGACCCGGGATCGAATCCCACGTCAGGCTCCCGGTGCATGGAGCCTGCTTCTCCCTCTGCCTGTGTCTCTGCCTCTCTCTCTCTCTCTCTCTGTGACTATCATAAATAAATAAAAATTAAAAAAAAAAAGAAAGATGAATGGATAAAGAAGATGTGGTTTATGTATACAATGGAATATTCCTCAGCCATTAGAAATGACAAATACCCACCATTTGCTTCAACGTGGATGGAACTGGAGGGTATGATGCTAAGTGAAGTAAGTCAATCGGAGAAGGACAAACATTGTATGTTCTCATTCATTTGGGGAATATAAATAATAGTGAAAGGGAATATAAGGGAAGGGAGAAGAAATGTGTGGGAAATATCAGAAAGGGAGACAGAACATAAAGACTCCTAACTCTGGGAAACGAACTAGGGGTGGTAGAAGGGGAGGAGGGCGGGGGGTGGGGGTGAATGGGTGACAGGCACTGAGGGGAACACTTGATGGGATGAGCACTGGGTGTTATTCTGTATGTTGGTAAATTGAACACCAATAAAAAATAAATTTATTATAAAAAAACAAACAAACAAGATATGACCTTAGAGTTAGGTCTAACACAGGCTGAGGAGGGGATGCAAGGCAAAATTTGGTGATAGCTCAGATGAGGTCCAGGATCTAGGGTCATATCTAACCAAATGCTATAAGCAGGTGATAGACACAAGTTCTATTGGAGGCAACCAACTTGCATTAGCATCAGAAATGGGGAGATATAGATATGGGTATCTGATACAATCAAGGGAAATTGAGATCCAAAGAAAGGAAACCCATTCTCAGGAAGAATATGGGTAGCAAGCAAGAACTATATAATAAGGACTACATATAGGAAGTAGGTTTCTAAGATCAAAGCTGGTCCAACAACAGAATCAGTGGGCTAAGAACAGATAAGCTGTATAGCGCCTGTGCTTTGAGACTAAATCTGATGGTGAGGGGTGGAGGGGTAGAGAGGTGGGGTTCTGGGGCAAACTCAAAACTAGGAAGAAATAAAGGGAGCCAGTAACAAGGTGGCAGGCCCTGTACCAGGCACCGGAGATATAACTACCCACATCACATTTCTTTCATCAAGGATCATATGGTCTTGGAGGCAATAATTCAATTACATGAGAGAAGCCAAGAGAAGTAACCAGCAGGGCTGTGGTGGCATATAGGAGGAATGAGAAAGGATTCTAGAAGAACTGGTTCCATGTAGAGACCTAATGGTCAAAGAGGAGTTAGGTTGTCTCCAGAGGCTTCCAAAGCTGGGGCAAGATTCAGAATAGGGAGAGATCATAGCCTTTCAAGAGTTTAGCAGTCGATCAATCAATCAATTAAGTTTAGTAAGTAGTTCAGTAAAAGCTGGGTACATGGCATATGAGGTCTACTTTGCTGACACTGAAACATCACTGACTAATGTTTCATTTTCATTCGTAGCATTTGAAGGCTATTGTAAGGATGTATTATTTCAATGAAAAGGTCTAAAATTATCTTCTGTATTTTGCTAGAAATTTCTGCCCTCTCTCTCCACCATGGAACAATGTCAGAATTCAAGACTGAACCCATTAGCCTGACATTTTCCTTCAGAACTAAAAGAATCAGAGCCAAGACTGGTTCTCCAGACCCTTCTTTTGCTTGTTGAGATTCACTCAGCTCTTTGTTTCTTGGCGGCTCCAGGTGCAATCATGACTAATACTGTTCTTGGGCTCAAGTTACCTGTTTAGAAATGATTCTCAGACCATCTGATACAGCCTTCTGTTTCCCAGAAATGAGTTCTAGCCAGAGAGACACATGTTTTATTCTCTCTACTGAATATGCTTCAACAGTCTACACTCCCCACCCCACCCTACCCCCAATTTATCCAGCTATGGTCCCTGCTCCACTTGAACTGTCAGGACAACCATTCAACAAACATGGTCCAGAGCATAAAGTTATGCATTGCATTGCACCAAGTCAGGGATGCTAATTGCCTGAAACTTTGTGGAACCAGAGTACTAAGATAAACTAGAGTACTTGGGGTTTAACTATCTTCTACTTCAGAATAAAGTTAATTATTGAAGAGAAATGGTGTCCTAACGTTATACCCACTGTTCCAAATATGTTTTCTAATGTCAAGTCAAGAGAATTCCATTTGGCAAGTAATCATCATTCCTTCCTTTATCTAAATAATATTCAAACATCCCTTAATAGAGGTAGCAAAGAATTCTTTGAAGTTTCAGTGTACTTAGAATTATTTATGGCTTGAGCTCATCTGAGCTCTACTGAGAGCCCAGAAGACCAAAGTAAGCAGAAGTGATGAACAGAGTTAGGGATACTAATTCTGATGAGCCTGCCTGCCTGCTCTAGCTAGTTTATCTATCCTCTTATCTTGGTGCAATCACAGGAATGGAAATACTGGAAATCTGTAGAACTGCCATAACTAAGGCTCTGTACTATTTAGAGTTCTTCAGGGAAATAGAACCAACTGGATGTGTATATGTACGTATATTTATTTATACGTATATTTATTATATACATGTATTTATATAAATGTATATGTAATATATATTTATACATATCTACGTTTATTTATGTATAGATAGATTTATTTTGAGGAATTGGCTTACATGATCGTGGAGACTGGCAAGTCCAAATTTGCAGGGTAGGCTGGCAGTCTGGAGACTCAGAGAAAATCCCATGTTGCATTTCCAGTTTGAAGGTATGGAAACCCATGGAAAAGCCAATGTTGCAAAGGCCATCTGTTGACAGAATTCCTTCTTGCTTGGGGGCTATCAGTCTTTTGTTCTAGTCAGACCTTCATCTAATTGAATAAAGCTCACTCACATTATAGAGGGCAATTAGAATGGCTTTACTCCAAGTCCACCAATTCATACGTTAATCTCATCCATAAATGTCCTCACGATAACATCCAGAATAATCTTTGACCACATATTTGGGCACCATGGCCCAAGCATGATGATACATCAGATTAACCATTAAGGCCTCCAATTAGGACGTTCTCCTTTTCCTTTACTGACAAAGGCCTCAGGACCAACTGGATTTCCTCTCCTACTTATGGCTGTCCCCACCTCATGATCTCCTCTGGTTCTTCTGCCCCCAAGCCTGGCTGAAGAGGGGCCAGCCTCCCCAACTTCATTAAAGACAGACCTATAGGCTTTTGTACTGATCATGATCAGGAACAACAACAACAAAAAATACACATGTGGAGATTCCAGGTTTAAAAAATCATCCTGTGCTCTCCCCATCCCCAACCCACTTCTTGATCCCCTTTCTGAGGTGGTAACTGAAAATGCCAGGCTTCTATTGTCTACATATATCTTTGAAGGTAGAGCTTATCTAACCACCGGTCTCAACACATGAAGTTCCAGCAAGATAAGACATAACCCAATGCAAGGACCTTTAATCTGAAGAGGATTATTTGCATTTCTGAGGAAATGTTCGACTCTCTGCTCTTCAAGCAAGAATATTCCCTTGGGGTATATTCTCCCTGGAATCTTGTCCCTAGAGAGGAGTTTCTAAAATCCTTAGAACACTGGGTACAACCATTTCAAAAAGCCTAAGCAGTCACGGTTTCTAACTGGGCAGAAAGTAAGAAGTTACTCATCCTCTCTTCCCTTCTGCCTCACACTGCATACCAGTAAAGCAGGAATTTCCACCTTTTCCATAGAGGAGAATTCTGTGGCAATTGTGTGAGGCCCTGAGCATTGCCCTCCAGCTCAGCCTGGTGACCCACCCAGACCCAACACCCAGTGCCCCCCATTATCCTGGTCCACTCCTCTTTTCAAAGCCAAGCCAGATGGGCAAGACATTGGGAAGTATGGCTTTTTCCCTCCTCTTCTTAGCTGTTTGGAATCTTTTATGAATTTTACTGTTATTATTCAGGAGAGGGAAAAATAGGCAGTGTTAAGAATGGCAGAAACCATCAGAAGAGGCCATAGTATCAAAATGTCTATGGAGCCCTTCCTTGTTTCATTCATTTTTTTGACTGTGACTCCTTTTCCATCTCATCTCCACTAATAACAGATGAGTCTATGGCCTCACAATTTGATGCCCCATGACCCCAGGTACCTCCTCACTAACCTTCGTCTCACTGCTCTCCCTAAAAACCCTCTGCCCTTCAACCCATCTTCCATATGGCACTCAGGCTACTCTTTGCTAAAACATCCCCTTCAGAGAGTTATATCCCAATTCAAAACTTTCAGTGGGTCCCCAGTTCCTATCCTAGACCTTCCACAATCTAACCATTTCCAATATGTCCACTCTCTCACTGACTCATCCATTCAATCATTCAATAGATATATATACATATTGAGCACATACTATGTGCCAGGCCCTAGTGATACGAGTCTCTGCTCTTGTGGACTTACAGCCTGGTTGGGAAGATGGAGACTCCAATAAGTCATTTCAATGAAATGTGACGAGGGTGACAAGGAGGAAAAACAAGGCACCAGGATCCTTTCCCTCATTTGTATGGACAGATCTCTGTCTCCACTTGGCTGGCTTCCTTATTGGCCACCGAAAAGACAGCACATTCCTCCCTCTGAGAATTTGCTCAACCATTCCCCTCCTCTATGCTGCCCTTCCACCCCTAACCCTTTGTGTCTTTGAAGGTCCAGATCATATCCTACCTGCTCTGTTGAGCTTTTTCTGTCCCATGTAGCCCACAAGGAACCTTCATTTCTGTGTAGCCACAAACACTCATAATGTGCTCAAAGCATCGTTCCAAGCAGCATCTTTGATGCCCTGCAACCTGCATTCTGCATTCCGATTTGTCAGGAGGGAGTAGTCACTCGCAGTCCTCTTAGCCAGGGTAGCTCACGTTGGGGGGCAGCAAGAAGTACATCCCTCCCCACCCCTTTTCCAACCCTCAATGCTCTAGACACTGCACACATGCTGCATTGTTTCTATGACCACTCTGTTTTGCAGAGGGAAAAAAAAAATTGAGCCTATACAAGGTAAAGTAACTTGCCCAAGTTCACCCAGGTAGTCTGGCAGGCGGCAGGATGTGGCTGCAGGTGTACCTCCTGCAGCACTCACCTGCTTTCCCCGCCTCTAGGGCCTCCCTGGTCAGTACCTGAGAGGGTCAGAAGCTGCTTCTTCTCAAGGGGGAGAAGCATGGTGGGAATCCCAGAGCCCCAGACTTGCTGACTTTCTAGCTAGAGTCAATTATCCCTCCAGCTTCTTGACTATAAAATACAGGCAGAGTTTCCATGCCTGAGCACATGAAGCCTCAGGACCCCTACTCAGGCTCCCCCAGCCCTGCCTCCCAAGCGTATGATCTGACATGTGTTGTTACTCATCTTCATTCAGAGGCAGGCAGGGTGGCGTGATAGCGGCGTGGCTCACAGACGCAGGGAGCCCAGAAGGATGAAAAGGAGTAGCAGCCGTGGGCGTGCGCGGGGTGGGGGAGGCAGGTGCTAGAGTCAGAGATTCAGATTCCAGCCCTGCCTCTGCTGCAATATTGCGAGCTCTCATTTACAGCATGTTATGTGTGGGGCACTGAGCTAAACCCTCCGCATGATCTGTCTCATTTAATACTCTAGTCACCAAAGGCGAGCATGGAAGTAACCAAGATAGCTCCTCCAGTGACATCTTATTTTACTGGGGGCCGGGTACAAACTTTCTTGGCTTCTGTGCAGAGCCCTTGGGACAGACTATGTGTTGGAGGCTGTCTGGATCCCCTGGGTCCCAAGTAAAGTTTGAAAAAAAAAAAGACATTCCACTGTAGGTGGAGACCTGTCCGGATGAGGAGGGATTCCAAACCAGGACAAAGAAATTCTTTCTCCACTTCCTAAAAATATACACACATACCACCCCACCACTGCCTCTCCCTTCATTCTCCACCAGCTCTTACAGCTTCTCAACTATTTCCACAATGTCTCTATTATTCCTACTGGGCTGTGGAGAATGTGCTGATTTCACCCCATATCTACACATACACGCAGATGCACACACGTGCACGCACACACATTCTTCCTCTGGGAACTGCACAATGGGGATGCTGGAGGGATCTCCAGAGATCCTCTAATGGGGCGATAACAAAAACACCCTTCTTACCAGTAAGTGTTTCTCCACATTAATCCACTCATAAAAATAAAACTGGGCCTGTCATTTTCTCAGCCTGTCATTTTCTCAGGTTGCGTCTCTCCCTACCTTGCTGACCCCAGTCTTCCTAACATTCCCTGAAGGCAGGACAATGACTTATGCTTCTCAGCAATGCTTCACATTTGACTTTTCACATTGATCAGTCTAAGAACACTAGCGCACTCCAAGAGGCCAACTCACAAGTTGAAGGTAGGCTGGAAGGAGACCTCACCGGCTCCCACTTTGCCTCTCTTAACCTTTGGATTCAAGATAGGAGTTTTTTCTCAGCTTTATCCACAAATAAAATTGTATATATTTGAAGTGTACAATATTATGATGGATATATGTATACACTGTGAAATGATGACCATAATTTAATGAATACATCCATCATCTCACTTAGTGGCCATTTTGTGTGTGCGGTGAGAACAGTTAATAATATTTACTTTCTTAGCAACTTTCGAGTATGCAATAGTGTTAACTATAGTCACCATACTGTACATTTTACCACCAGAACTCATTTATCTTATAACTAAAATTTTGTGCACTTTGGCCAACCTCTCCCTATTTCCACCCCTCAGCCCTGGGCAATCACCATTCTACTCTCTGTTTCTAGGAGTTCATTTTTTTTTTTCTTTTTTCTTAAGGTTCCAAGATGTAGGTAAGATCATACAGCATTTGTCTTTCTGTGTCTGGCTTATTTCACTTAACATAGTGCCCTCAAGGTTCATCTGTATTGTTGTATCATGAATGACAGGAGTTCCTTTTTATGGCTAAATAATATTCCTCTGTGTGTGTGTGTATGTGTGTGTACACATTTTCTTTATTCTTTCATCTATTGATGGACACTCGAGTTGTTTCCATATCTTGGCTATTGTGAATAATGCTGCAATAAGCATGAGAATGCCCGTATCTTTTTGAGATACTAATTTCATTTCCTTCAGATGTGTATTCAGAAGTAGAATTTCTAGATCATACAGTAGTTCTATTTTTAATCTTTTGAGAAACCTCCATTCTGTTTCCCATAGTGGCTGCACCAACTTATATTCTCCCCAACATGGCACAAGGGTTCCCTTTTCTCCACATCCTTGCTAGCACTTGCTATCTTTTGTCTTCTTGAAATCGCTTATCTTTTCAAATAACAGGTGTGAGGTGATATCTCATTATGGTTTTGATTTGCATTTTCCTTCTAATGATTAGTGTACATGAAAGGTGTTGAGCACCTTTTCATGTACCTGTTGGCTATTTGTATGTCCTCTTTGGAAAAATGTCTATTGAGGTCCTTTTTCTCATTTTTGAATTCGTTCTCTGCTCTTTTTATTTTTTATTTTTTTGCAATTGAGTTATATGACTTCCTTATATCTTCTAGATATATCAGATCTATGATTTGCAAATGTTTTCTCCCGTTCCATAGGTTGCCTTTTCATTATGATGGTTTTTCTTGCTATGAAGCAGATTTTAGTTTCATGTTGTCCCTCTCCTTTATTTTTGCTCTTCTTTCGTATGTTTTTGGCGTCATATCCAAAAAAAATCACTGCCAAGCCCAATGCCCACTACTCTGTTTTTTTCTAGGAGTTTTATGGTTTCAGGTCTTACATTTGAGTCCTTACTGCATTTTGAGTCAATTTTTGTAAGTGGTATAGATGGGCCTGGTTTTGTTCTTCTACATGAAGACATCGTTTTCCCAACACCACTTATTGAGGAGATTATCCTTTCCCCATTGTGTATTCTTGGTTCCCTCCCCAGAGATCTGTTGACAGTATATGTATGGTCTTATTTCTGTGCTCTCTATTTTGTTCCAATGTTTGATGTGCCTATTTTTGATTTTCCCTACCATATTGTTTTGATTACCAGAGCTTTGTAACATGGTTGAAATCAGGAAGGTGACATCTCCAGCTTTGTTCTTCCTTCTCAAGATTGCTTTGGTCATTGGGTTTTTTGTTGTTGTTGTTGTTATTGTTTTGTTTTGTTTTGTTTTTTTGTGGGTCCCTATGAAGTTAGGTTTGCTTTTTCTATTTCTGTAAAAAAATCCTTTGATAAGGATTGCTTTGGGTAATATGGACATTTTAACAACATTAATTCCCCAATTTGTGAACATGGAATATCTTTCCATTTATTTGTGTCCTCTCCAATTTCTTTTATCAAAGTCTTACAATTACAGTAAAGGCCTTTTACCTCCTTGGCTAAAAATATTCCTACATGTTGTTAATGGGATTGTTTTCTTAGTTTCTTTTTCAGGTATTTTGTTATACTGTACAGAAATGCAACTGAGTTTTGTATATTGATTATATATATTGCAACTTTCTAAATTTATTGATCTAAGTTTTTCTGGTGAAGTCTTTAGGGTTGTCTATACATAAGATTATATCATCTGCAAACAGAGACTTTTCTTCATCCTTCCTGTTGTGGGTGCCCATTTATTTTTTTCTTGCCTGATTGCTCTTGCTAGGACTTCCAGTACTATGTTGAATAAAAGTGGCAAGAGTGGGCATCTTTGTCTTGTTCCTGATCTTAGAAGAAAAGGTTTTTAGCTTTTCATAACTGAGTATGTTACCTGCAGGCTTTTCATATGTGGTTTTTACTATCTTGAGGCACATTCTTTTTACACTTCACTTTGTTGAGTGTTTTTACTATGAAAGAATGTTTTCTGGCTCAAACTTTTTTCTGCATCTATTGAAATGATCACATAATTTTTATCCTTCATTCTATTAATGTGATTTAAAATTGATTTGCGTATGTCAAAGCAACCTTGCATCCCAGGAATAATTGCCACCTGATTACGGTGTATGATCCTTTTAATGCGCTGCTGAATTCAGCGTGCTAATACTTTGTTGTGGATTTTTGCATCTATATGCATCGTAGATATTAGCCTGTAATTTTCTTTTCTTGTAATGTTCTTCTCTGACTTTGATTCACTTGGTAGTCTGTGTGTTTCTAGGAATTTTTCCATTCTAGGCTGTCCAATTAGTTGGTATATACTAATTCATGGTGGTCTCTTATTGTCTTTTGTATTTCTGTGATATCAATTGTAGTATCTTCTCTTTCATTTCTGATTTTATTTGAATCTTCTCTTTTTTTTTCTTAGCCTAGATAAAGGTTTGTCGATTTTGTTTATCTTTTCCAAGAAATGGCTTTCGGTTTCATTGATCTTATCTATTTTTTTGTATCTATTTATTTATTTCTGCTCTGATCTTTGTTATTTCCTTACTTTTACTAACCCTGGACTTAGTTTCTTCTTCTTTCTTTAGTTACTTGAACTAAAAAGTCAGGTTATTTGAGATATTTGTTTTTTCTCAATGTAGGCATTTATCTCTACAAACCCTCTTAGAATTGTTTTTGCTGCCTCCCTTAAGTTTTGGTATGCTATTTTTCCATGTTTTGTTTCAATAAAATTTTAAATTTCCCTCTTAATTTCATCTTTGACTCATTGGTTTTTTGGGATTATGTTGTTCAATTTCTCATATTTGTGAATTTTCCAGCTTTCTTTCTGTTATTGATTTTTTTTGTACCAAACCATTTGTGTCCAGAAAAGATATTTTATATGATTTCAACCTTCTTAAACTTGTTAAGACTTGTTTTGTGACCTCCTATCCTGGAGAAGAATGCATATCCTGCTGCCATTGGATGAATGTTCTGTTGATCTACTTGGTCTAAAGTATAGCTCTAGTCCAATGTTATCTCATTGATTTTCTGTGTGGATGATCTGTTCATTGTTGAAAGTGGGATTTTGAAGTCCCCTGCTATTGTTTCATTGCTGTCCATTTCTCTCTATATTTGTTAATGTTTGTTTAATTATATTTAGGTGTTTAAATCTTAAGTGCATATATATTTACTGTTATTATATCCTCTTGATTAATTGACCTCTTTATCATTGTGTAATGACCTTCTTTGTCTCTTGTTACTTTTTTTTTTACTTAAAGTCTATTTTGTCTGATTTAAGAATAGCTACTCCTGCTCTCTTTTGGTTTCCATTTCCATTATATTTCCTTTTGCATCCCCTCACTTTCAGCCTATGTGCGTCCTTGAAGTTGAAGTGAGTCTGTTATAGGCAGCATATAGTGGGTCTTGTTTTTTATCCATTCAGCCATTCTGGTAAAATTTGATCTATTTGATTTTATACTAATTATTGATAGGTAAGGGCTTATCATTGCCATCTTGTTGTTTTCTGGCTGTTTTGTATTTCTTTTGTTTATTATTTTTCCCTCGTGCTGTCTAACTCTGTGATTTGATAATTTTCTATAGTGATATGCTCAGCTTGCTTTCTCCTTATCTTTTGTGCATCTACTACAAGTTTTTACTTTGTCATTACCATGATATCTACATAAAAGATCTTATAGCAGTCTACTTTAAGTTGACAACAACTTAACTTCCAACACATACAAAAACTCTACTCTTTTACCTATCCTTCCATGTTTTGTTTTGATGTCCCAATTTACATCTTTTTTATACTGTATATCCATTAACAAATTATTATACCTATAGCTTTGTAATACTTTTATCTTTTAACCCTTATACTAGAGTTAAATGATTTACATAGCAGTATTATACAGTATTAGAATATTCTGAATTTGACTACTTACTTTTACCAGTGAGGTTTATATTTTCAAATGTTTTCATGTTACGATTTAATGTCCTTTTATTTCTGCTTGCACAACTTCCTTTAGCATTTTTTGCAAGGCAGGTCTAGAGGTGATAAACTCTCTTAGCTTTTGTTTTGTTTGGAATCTTTATTTCTTTCTCATTTCTGAAGGACAGCTTTTCCAATTAAAGTATTCTTGGTTGGCAGGTTTTTTTTTCCTTTAACACTTTGAATATATCACCTCACTCTCTCCTAGATCTATAAGTTTTCATCTGAGAAATCCACTGATAGTCTTGTGGGGATGCTTTTGTATGCAATGAGTTTCTTCTATTCTTATTGCTTAAAAGGTTTCTGATTTTTGAATTTTACTGTCCTGCATCTCAGTGAAATCCTCTTTGGGGTAAATCTCTTTTGGGAAATATGAGTTCCTGTATATGGATGTCCATCTCTTTACCCAGATTTGGAACATTTTCAGCCATCATTCCTTTAAATAAACACTCTTTCCCTCACCCCTCCCTCTCCATCCACCTTCTAAGATACTTATAATACATATATTGTTTCATCTACTGGTGTCCTATAATTCACTTAGGCATTCTTCACTTTTTCATTCTGCTTTTCTTTTGTTTTCTGACTGGATATTTTCAAAAGATCTATCTTTGATTTCACAGATTCTTTCATCTGCTTCATCAAGTATGATATTGATGCTTTCTTTTGCATTTTTCATTCATTCAATGAATTCTTCTAAATGTTCTGTTTGGTTCTTTTTTTATTATTTTTATCTCTTTTTTGTTCACATTTTGTTCACATATTGTTTTCCTGATTTCATTAATTTGTCTATCTGTTCTCTTGTAGCTCATTGAGATTCCTTAAACAATTAATTTGAGTTCTTTGTCAGACAATTCATTGATCTCCATTTCTTTGCAGTGGTTTACTACAAAGTTACTGTGTTCCTTGGCTGGAACACATTTTCTTTGATTTTTTTGTGTTTCTTCAAGTCTTGCAGTGTTGTCTTTGCACTGAAGAAGCTTCATCTCCCCCAGCCTTTACTGATTGGCTTGAGAAAGAAATAACCTTCATTAGTATGTCCAGTTAGAGATTCTGAGGCTTTTGTAGACCTTTTCTATGCTTGTACCCACATCACACTTTCTGTTGAAGTGCACAGAACATTAGAGGTGCCCATGGGCCAGTTAGGTGAACCACAGGTGAGCCATTCCCAGTGGCTTGTGGGTAGACTTTCTGATGGAGACCATGAAGCATTTAATAGGGTGAATGGCAAAAGTTAGTAGCATCCTTGTAATTAGTGCTGAGTTCCAGCTGTGCTCCTAGCTTCTCCCAACACCCCTCAACTGCCCAAATCACTTCAATATTCTGGGTGGGGATAAAAAGAACTGGGCCACTTAGGAAGTTGGTGTCTGCTTACACACTATTGTCTTCCCCTGTGGGATAAATGGAAGCCAAAGGGGTCTCTCTTGGCACTGAGCAATGCCAGCTTAGGAGAAGGGTAATGCAGGAAAGTGAAACTATTTTTCTTACCTTCTTCAATGCATCCAATCTCTGACTTTTTTTTTATTCATTGTATGCTGGGATTTGCTTTCTGGACTCCTGGGCTCCCACAAAAGTATTTTCATCCATGGGTGATTATCAAACCAATGTTCTGTGAGGGGATGACAGTAGAAAACACCTATTCGGCCATCTTGCTGGTATCACTCTCCTCACAATTTGTTTTAGATTTCATGGTTCTCATGAATCTTACCTTGTGAGCCTTCTTCTAAGAGATGGTTTCTGCATATCTTTAGGGGAGATTGGATCAAAGCATCATTAATTCTAGGGGACCTTAAGTTCTCCTTTACTCTTTAGGTTGTAAAAACCTTCTAATGACTTTATAGATTTGGGGACCTCTCTTCCTGTCAGTTGGAGGTACCTTTGATAATTAACATTTTCAACTAATTTTCTTAAAAGTTCCCTCCCTCTCATGTCTCTTACATTTATACTTTTGTTCCTGCTTCTTTTCTGTTTCTCTCAGGATAATGAAGCAGTTAAAACCTAGGGCTTTGGGATTGAGTTGCTTGGACTCCAACCCCTGCTGACTAGCTCTGTGAGCTTACTTGCACCGAGTATCAATTTCCTTTCTGTTAAATGGGAAGATGTTAGTATCCACTCAGGTGGATTAAAGATTAAGTGGGATAATGCTTGCAAAATGCTTAGCAGAGTGACTGACACATACTAAGAGCTTCATAATGCTTTTTTTTTCTTTTTCATGCAGACTTATAGGCATTCATTGTTCACAATGGTTACCATCCTCCTTCCCCATCCCCCTCCCCCGACCCATCTGTTAAAAGTTTTAGCTATAACCTGCAACAAAGACAAAGAGGTTAGCAGAAGTGTATTCAACAAACAAGGTAACTTATTGGAACCACTAAAAGCCAGAAATGATGGGTTTCCTTACAGAATCCAGGACTGGCCCAAACCTGATTGGAGCATAAAAAGCTCTGGCTACAGGAGTCTCAGGGCTAAGTGGACACTGCTAAAAATCAAATAATTTCTTCTTCTACAAAATGACAAAAATTTATATTATCCTTTAATTCTGGCTCATGATGTTTTCTTTTTCCTTCTTCCTAAACGTGCACCTTTGCCAAACTTTGTCTTGTCTTACTCCACACTCTTCCCTCTGGGGCCAGTCTACATCCAGGGCCCCTTCCAGATCTTTGTCTCCTGGAACTGTTGCTTCAGGCCCAACCTCTTTCCAGACTTCTGTTCCAAATTTCCAGCTGTGGGATGCTTCCACCTCAATGTCCCACCATCAGCACCTCAGACTTGGCAAGTAGAAAATAGCTCATTATCTGCCCCCACACACCAGCTTTTTTTTCCATTTGTGTCACCCTTATATTCCTTGTCACTGGGTCTTAAAAACCTCAGCCATCTCTGTTTCCACCGCACCCCTCAATCAATTCCATAGCTAATACTTCTCTCTCTCTCTCTCTCTCTTTGAGCATCAGTTGCCCCTTGCTTTCCATACTCTCCCAGCCCTGTCTATCTGGCCCTTCTCACCTCCAGCCTAGATCTCCTGTACCAGCCCTTAACTCATTCCCTGGGTTACAGCCAATCATTTGTCCAATCCAGCCTATATATATACTGCCACCAGACTGACCTTTGACCCAGGCACACTTCTATATCAAATCATTCATCTTCCTCATTGCCTATGAAGCAAAGTGTACTGTCTCTGGTTCTAGCATGAACCTCCTCAATTCCACCTCTCTCCCTCTAATTTTTCACAGACTCAGCCAAACAAACATTACCTCAATCTCCAAACATGTTTTGTTCTTGTTGCCTTGTGCCTTTGCAAACTTGCCTCTAGGATCCAATTTCATTTCCAATCTCTATTTATTCTTCAAGGTCTAGCTCAGCTTCTTTCCCTTCCATGAAGTCTTCTCCCACCTCCCAGACAGAAATACTCCCTTAGAAAGTCTCATGCCTCTGAATCTCCAGAGCTCTTTGACCTCCTATGGCTGTTTTCAAGAATTTAATTCAACAAACACATATTGAACACAAACGAAATGAAAGAGCATCGTCCTTGGAGCTGGGGGAAGGGAATGGAAGAGAGAGAGCAGCTCTTCTCTTCTTAGGATCTCAGTCATCAGACCTATGAGTCAACAGCTCCAAGATATAACAAAGCTATTATAGAGTTGTGAAGAATGTGTTATTAGAGTAAGGAATTACTCAGCATCTCTTTCTCCCCCACAGTCCCAGTGCTGGGTCCCTCCATTTTATAACAGGGTTATGAAACTCCATTGGAAGAAACCCTGGTTTCTATGGGAGCTTGCCAGGTTCTATGGATTGTTTTGGAGGAAGAGATAGGCTCTGGATATTTTTGTCTTGTTGATATTTTGTGAGATTTTTATGAGATTATCTCCCTTTATTTTGCTTTATATATTGTGATAAGATCATTTCTGAATACAATTCTTTTCTCTGCCTTTATGCAAATTATACCTACAAATACCCAGAAAATGCTCATTTTTCTTCCAAATACAAAGACTGGGCTAAAGAAAGAACTCAATGGAACTATCACCAATCAGAGAAAAAAATGCATTAGATTTGTCATATTGTGATTTAGGTAATAAACAATGTAAAATGAATAACAAAATGTTATTATAACTCCACAAAACCTCTATTCTCAACCTAACATATCAGTATTTCATCTTTATCTTTTCTCAGATTCTCCTCTCATCTCTTCCACTTCAGCTTTACCTGACTGTTGCCAGATTAACCACTGGTCTCTGCTCCCTCATAAGATATGCCACAATGCCCATGAAACTGGGCAGTAAGGAAGCTACTCACTGGCACACCCACATATACTTCTTCTTTTTTTTATTTTTAGTGTGAATTATTGCATTGAGATTTATATACATTTATATGAATAAAACACACACATAGAGCTTAGTGAATAATAAGACAGTGAACTCCTGTGTAACCCTCCTAGAGGGCCCATTGCCAGTACCCAGAAGCCCTCCTTGGACCCCTCCCAAATTCATACACACCCAATCTCCACCTCCAGTATTAGTCTGTCTTGACTGCTATAACAAAACACTGTAGACTAAGTGGCTTAAACAACAGGCATTTATTTCTCACAATTCTAGAACCTGAAAGTCTGAGATTAGGGCACCAGCATGATTGGGTTCTCATGAGAGCCCCTTTCCTGGCTTGCAGATGACCATCTTCTTGCTGTGTCCTCATATAAAAGAAAGAGGAAGCAAACTCTCTCCTTACAAACCCATCATGAAGGCTCCACTCTCACAACCTCACCTAACCCAATCACTTCCCAAAGGCCTCACCTCCTAATACCATGACACTGGAAGATAGAGCTTCAACATGAATTTGGGAGGGGAGAAGTAAATGCAAACATTCCACCTATGACACCCCCAGAAGGAGGACACCTATGTATACATCCCCAAATGATATACCAGAGTTCCATTTTACCTGCTTTCCCACCTGGAAAAAAAGTGTAATCACATTGTATGCTTTGTTTTGCTTCTGTTGCTTGATATTATGTTCTGAAAATTTACTCCTCTTGTTTTGGTCTGTAAATTTGCCATACTCATTGTTATATAAGATTTCATTACTTGACCATATTAGAATTTATGTGTCTATTCTACAGGTGACAATTATTTGGATTTTTCCTAATGCAGCTGAGGTGAACAATGCTGCCATGAACATTCTTGAATATTATACCCTGCTGCACATTTGCCTAGGTTTCTCTGGGCACCTAAGAGTGGAATTGCTGGACTATCTCAATCTCACTAGAAAATGCAAGCTGCTTTCCAAGGAGGTACCAGCAAAATGCAACTTTTACCAGAGTTCTTGCTGCTCCAAATTTTTGCTGACAATCAATATTTTCAGAACTTTTAGCTTTTGACTATCTCATATCAAATGATAATCTTATTGTGGTCTTACCTTGCATTTCCCTGATTATTAATTAAGTTGAGCCTCTTTTCATATTTATTAGCCATTTGGATTTCCTCTTTGGTTTTATGCTGTCCAGTTGTTAGGACTGTTTTATCATTGGATAATTTCTGTTTCTTATTGATTTGATTTAGTTCTTTATATATTTGACATCCTAGTCCTTTGCCAGCTTATGTGTCACACATACCTCCTCCCATTTTATTTTTTATTATGATAAACTATACATAACATAAAATTAGCTATTTTGGGGATGGCTAGGTGGCTCAGTGGTTGAGCGTCTGCCTTTGGCTGAGGTCATGATCCCAGGGTCCTGGAATTGAGTCCCGTGTCGGGCTCCCCACAGGTAGCCTGCCTCTCCCTCTGCCTGTGTCTCTGCCTCTCTCTGTCTCTCATGAATAAATAAATAAAATATTTTTTAAATATTAACTATTTTTAAATGTATAGTTCAGTGGCATTAAATACATTCACATTCCTGTGTAACCATCACCACCGTCTGACTCCAGAACTTTTTATAATCCCAAACTGAAGCTCTATACTCATTAAACAATACATCCCATTTCCTTCTCTCTCAGCTCCTGGTAACCACCTTCTTCTGTCTGTGTCTATGAATTTGCCTTTTCTAAGTACCTCATATAAGTGTAATCATACAGTATTTTGTGTCTGGCTTATTACACTGAGTATAATGTCTCAAGGTTGTAGAATATGTCAGAATTTCCTTCCTTTTTCAGGATGAATAATATCTCCATTGTATATATACATCACACTTTGTTTCCATTCATCCTTTAATGGACACTTGGGTTGTTTCCACCTTTTGGTTAGTATGAATAAGGCTGCCATGAATATTGGAATGCAATTGCCTATCTCTGTTTTCAATTATTTTGGGTGAATACCCAGCAGTGGAATTTCTGGATCATATGGTAATTCTATGTCTAATTTTTTTTAATCATGCCATAGTAACCAGTATTTGCTTTTAATGTGAAGATTCTATAATTTCAGAAAATGTTTCAACCCTTATCCCCCTGACTCCAGTCATATGTGCCATACTTTTTCTTGAGTTCCTTAAAAAATCAGTCTTGGATCATAGAACAACCTGATCCCAAGCTAGAAGGTGCCCTTAAGAGTTCATCTAGACCAATCTCCTCATAAAAATGAATGAGAGGTGGTGTGACTTGCCCACAGCCACACAGTCTGCTGGGAAGAGAATCAGGGCAGAACCTGGGCCACAGCATGTACTATGTCCACTGGATCACAGAAGATGCACTTAAGAAAGCAGATATTCAAATCTTTCAAATCACAAGGGACACATGGCCCACAAAGAAGGAAGTGCTTTGAGCTGAACTTGCCCTCACCAGGCCTGGTTGCAAGGTTTCGGTTCTGTCCCACAGCACAAGTGAACTTTCCCAAGGCCTGAGTGCTGAATCTGGCAGATGCTCCACTGGCCCCATCAGCCACCACACCTTGGGCCCACCCTAGGTTGTCTACTTCTAGTCAACCAGTGCACCTCAAAAAAAGCCAGGCCCAGTGCATAGCTTATTTCCTTATTTTCCTTTAGGGTGTCTCCTGCCCCGCCTGTTGTTCTGTATTATTCTTTGTCCATGATTTGTCCTCCTACTGAGTATGAAATATGCACATAGTTGCTGATAGAGGGTTTGCTGGTTCTTTATCACCTGTATCAGTGGTGGGCTAAGCTGGCACCTAACAACATATGAAGTAAGTAAAGTTGTCTTGAATTTTCCATTTAATTTCCTCTCCTCCCCACTTACTCTGTCTCCAGATCCCTAAGACTCTGAAGTCATACCCAGGACATTGGGAGCTTCTCACTGCAGCACCTGACCTCAACGGGACCTTCACAGGCAGCACCTTTCTCTCCAAACTCACTGCTTTTATTTTTTATTCTATTTTAAGATTTTATTTATTTATTCATGAGAGACACACAGAGAGAGGCAGAGACATAGGCAGAGGGAGAAGCAGGCTTCCTGCCGGGAGCCCGATGCAGGACTCCATCCCAGGACCCTGGGATCATGCCCTGAGCTGAAGGCAGACGCTTAACGGCTGAGTCATCCAGGCGCCCCCAAACTTGCTGCTTTTAAAGTGACTTGCTCCTTGTCTCCCTCACTGTCAGTGAGCTGCCATATCGAAAAGCAGACCAACACATTTGTTTTTTGTTTTTCTGTAACAGTAATAATGAAACTGTCTTCTGTGTTGTCAAAGGGGCTTTGCTGTACAAAAATCAATTTCTTCTTCATTACCTCCAATGATCCCAACCACAGTCCTATAGAAAGTATGTGAGAAAAAGCCAAAAACCTTCATTTCATTGATGAGAGCACTGATCCCTAAGAAGATAAGTGATTTGCCCAAGAGCATACAACTAAGAGTCCAGGCCTCGGAGTATTTTCATGCTTTATTATGGAGCTCTGGAGGGGTAATGTCCAACAATAATTAAATGGATAAATCCTCATAAGGTTGATCTAATAAGGTTGAAATAAGGTTAAATAGTAAACATTTCAACACAGGGGTCTTGGAAGGTGTAATGGTTTGCTTAGGGAGCAACTTTTAAGCTGAGAACATCAGGGACTTGGGAAGACCTATGGGATCTAAGAGGAGGGTCCTTTTTGTATGGCCTTTCAAGTCCCACCATGATGGCAGCTGCCTAAGATTCAGGAAGTCAGAGCTTTACCACAGGTTCTCCTATTCCAGACCCCAAAATCCCTCATGCATATCAAGTTCGCCTCTCCCCATAATAGAGACCACCTCCTGCACAGCTGGCTGACTCCCCGCCAAGCCTCATCTGCCTTCCCCGGCTACAGAAGCCATGAGAGAAAGGACAAATGAGGCAGGGCTAATGTTCTTCTTATAATACAAGAGAAGGCTATCAATTTATACCCATATTAATGTTGCCACGAGAAATTAAAGAACTGTTCTATGTGTTATATTCATACAGCCCTTTTCCAGTTTACAGTTGTCTCAGTTGAATCTCCCAGTAGCCCTGAGAGAGAGGCAGGACACACACCACTATCTCCATTTATCACAGATAAGGAAACAGAGGCTCATAAGATTAGGTGACATGCCTAGTTCCAGGATGATTCAGAGGCAGAGCTGAGCTGGAATTTGGTCTTTGACACTTGTGCTTTCATGAGGCCAAAGTGCTCTGGGAGCAACATGTCTGGGGCAAATCTTTGGACACAGTGACGTCTGTCAGGACTCTGGGCAGCATCAACATGACCATGTTCATTCAAGCAGCGCAGAGCTTTGTCCTGGTTTGTCTGGGACTTTCCAGTTTTCTCAGGGAATGTAGTTAAATATATTCAACTCTTTGATACGTTTCAACACGCAAAAAGGAATGCATGTGTCCTAGAAATTATCCATATTAATTTGTGCATATTATAGTTTCCAAAATATGCCCAGGTAATCTAGACAAATATTTCCTTGGTAATGTGGCCTAGTAATAATCAATACAACGTGACAATCATTGAAGATCATTGTATAAGATACCTTATTGTACATATCTATATTTCATTTTTACACTTTGCCCTAATTGGGTATTCCATTTACGGATAAAATGTGTTATAATATCCGTGTTTTGCTTATTTACTAATTCTTTGTTTGTAAAAATGGAAAGGTTCTGCTAGTGGTCGTCTGTTGATGAAACCCTTCTGTGGACACTGGGTTGTTCAGGTCATGGGAGTCATGACAGAAGACAGAGGTTCTCAATTTTGGTGGGGGGGGAGCTAGGGATGCCTTTGGCTGTCTGGCAAAGCCCACAGTCTCTTTCTAAGAGGAGTTTTTTTAAATATACAAATGAAAACATGGTGAAGAGTATAAATGATATCCCAACACATCTGCAGTAACCGTAGTGTCGGATGAAAATATCTGACTCCTATTGACCAAGTGCCACTGACAGTACTGTGGGTTGGTTGCCTACACTCATAAACGAAGGAAATGAGAAATTTAATACAAAGATGGAAATTTTTTTTCATCCAAGGGCATAAACCCCTTGCTATCACATTAAGAACTCCTGACCTAAGGGTTTTACTATGTACCTGGTTAAGTGAATCCTAATTACAGTTCAAGTTTCTGGGGACAGCATTTTCTAAAATGTGTTCATTGGAGTCCTGGTTTTATTAAAATATCAATAGGTATCTGTTGTGAGCTGAATTGCGTCCCCCAAAAAGATATGTTGAAGCCTTTATCCCTGGTCCCTGGGAATACAGCCTTATTTGGAAAATGGGGTTTTTACAGATGTAATCAAATTAAGAAGAAGTTGTATTCAATTAAGATGGTCCTAATCCGATATGACTGGTGTCTATGCAGCTGTCAAAAGAGAGAAGAAGAGACACAAAGACCACAGGAAGAATGCAAGTGATGTCTGCTAGAGACAGACGTCACAAGCCATAGGACACCAAGGAAAGGACATGGAACAGACTCTCCTTCTAACACCTTCAGAGAGCACGTGGCCCTGCCAACACCTTGATTTCTAACTTCCAGCCTCTAAACCTATGAAGAACTAAATCGCTGTTGTTTTAAGCCACTTAATTTGTGTACTTCATTATGGCAGCCCTAGGAGACTAATATGCTATCCTGAGGGGGGGAAAAGAATGATTTGAGGTCATAGAGTTTGGGAACCCATGAGCATTAAGTTCCCCTCTTGGAGATAGAGAACACACCCTGGAATATCAAAGATTCTGGAGAAGATGCACAGTTAACACAGAGTAACCCCCCAAAGTAGAGTTAGCCAAAAAGACACTTTATTTGTGGCACAGCTGAATATTGACATGCAGTGGAATACTAGATGTCCCAGGAGGACAAAAAACAATAGTCAAATTGCCAAAGGGGCTGAAAACCATATAGGAAAATGTGAGGCAATGATGCACTGGTGGCCAGTAGAGTCCCGGAAGCACAGGATACAACAGACGGATGCCTTAAAGATCAGTGCATCTGTGCCACTCACTGCTGCACACGAGGAACCCGAGGCTTAGTGAAAAAAGTGTGTTTGCCAAAATGCAGATAACACAGCCCTACCGTTTGCATAACTGGAAGACAAACTGATCATTACACACTGAATTCTTTCGGTTGGGGTCACAAGAATTCCTTCTGAATTAAACCCATCTGATCCTTCTATAAACCCCTCCTGCTTAAAAGCTGGTTCTACCTTCCAAACAATTGAACCGAATTTCTACCCGGAGAAATGCGTGGGGCATCGTGACAAGCCCTCAACAGCCTCCCCTGCCACTCTGGCTGCCCCCCTGTTCCAGCAGGAGCGGGGAGCGCCTTCGCCACGGTGAGCAGTGAGCCTGGTTGATGGTGCAGCAGGTTGATGGTGCAGCAGGTGAGGGCATCTCTGGGAAGACCTTGGGCTCTGGAGAATTGGAGAAAGGTCAGGTTGCCGAGACACAGAGCCTAGGGTTGGGACACTTGTCCTAAGCGAGATTTATCCAGGCAACATTCTTAGGAGAACTTAAGAGGAAGGGGGGGTGGCAGGATGGGGAGGAGATGGGTCTGCCCTGAGACACTCCCGTCTTCCACAGGACCCTGACATTTCTTTTTTCTTTTAATTTAGGTAACTTTTATCGAAATAAATTCCAGTTTTCTTCAACATCTCAAAGGCCACTTCAAAAGTGGGTGCCGACAAGTCCATGTTTTTTTCTCAAACCTCCCAAATGCCCCATTCTTAGGGCTCAAGGGCTCCCAAAGCACACAAATCTGCTCACTGTGAGTCAGCAAGTGCAAGAGGCACAGTTTTCGGCTGGCCCCGCCAGTATATAAGCCGATGCTGTCAAAGTTAGCTCCTTCTCTGGATTTTGCAGATCACTAACTCCTGAACTTCTAGCAGATTGGCCTCTTCAGACAGTGAAAAAGTCCATTTCTCTCCCAGCCTCCTATACACCACACAACGGAGAGAGAAGCTGAGCACAAGCGTGGAGGGTATCACTTTCCCAGCAACGCAGATGCAGTTCTTACTACCAGTTGGACAAGGGCCAGGGAGAGGGCCAGCTGCAGCCCCATCCCCTCTCCTGTTCCTCCAGGCAAGGACGTTCTGTGTCTCTAGTCTGCATGGCCTTGCTTTTCTCTCTTAAAATGCTATAGGGAAGAAGCGAGCTGCATCACCTGAGCTACCAAGAGCAACCTCCATCCGTGGCCACCGTCGCTCCCCCTCTTAGCAGCCTTAAGCACCTGCACGGCCTGTCCCTGGAAGTGTCGCACCAAGCGGTGTGTCCGCGGGCACCTTGATTTATAAGCTGCAGGGCCAGAGGAAAGGGCCTTCAAGTGGTTTCAGGGTATAAAATTTGTTCATATGTGACTCGAATTTTGAACCTGACTCCTAACAACCTAAATACCCTCATTAAAAAAGAAAAGGACCCTGACATTTCAACTTGTGTTCACAGGTTCCCCCAATTGCAATCTTTTTCGTTTTTTTTTTAAAGATTTTATTTATTTATCCATGATAGACACACACACACAGAGAGAGAGAGAGAGAGAGAGAGGCAGAGACACAGGCAGAGGGAGAAGCAGGCCCCATGCCGGGAGCCTGACGTGGGACTCGATCCCGGGACTCCAGGATCACGCCCTGCGCCAAAGGCAGGTGCTAAACTGCTGAGCCACCCAGGGATCCCCCCAATTGCAATCTTTAAGCCACCAAGCCATGCTGCTTTTGAGCCAGTCCGTAGGAGCTCAGGAGAGACTGTCAAACATCCACGAGGTTTCTGAGCCGGTTGTTAAACTACTGGTGGTTTGAAATTGGTCACAGTGGGATCCGTGGCATCGAAGATCCATCCATCCATCCATCCATCCATCCATCCCAGATGCCATCACAGTAGCATCTTTACACCACGGGAATCGGCAGACTTTGCAGATCGGGGTCGTTTTGTATGTTTTCCAAGACCTGCTTCCCAGTGCACCCGTACCCCTGACTTGATGGGGGTGTTTGCTTCCTTCCGAGGCACTCTGCAGCATCCGTGCTGCCACCGTGGGCCGCCGGCCCGTCCGCCTACCTCCAGCCGGCGGGGCCTGTAACCTGCCGTGGGGACGGGGTTCTCGGGCCTGGTGTAGGCCTTCTGTGAGCTCTTGTCGCATGAAGCGTGAAGCTCCTACTGCCAGAAACAGGGGCCCTGAAACTTGGGTGCAGAGCCTCAAGGACACGGCTCTTCCAAAGCAGCCCGGTACCAAGTGGCTCCCGGAGCACCTTAGAAGCACCTTAGAACCGGAGGAGAAAGCGCCGGCGCCGTCCTCTTCTGTCTGCCGCCTGCGGGAAGCAGAGGCCCATCTCCCTGCAGGGTGACCGGCCCTTCTGCCGCCGGCCCCCACTTGGAGGCTGGCCAGGCCTGGTGGGACGGTCCCGGTTTCGCTCCAGATGGTGGGAAGCCTGGCCAGTGGCGCCAGTTTCCAGCTTCCGCTGCCGTGAGGATGAATGACTCTAATGTGTGCCTCCTCGGCCACTTGACTCACTGCCCCTTGCTTCGGGGTTGACAATCGGCCAAGATGCCCTCCTGATTTTCTAATCATCCCCCTGTAGCAGCCTTGGAAATCAGCTGTCTTCCACTCACCAGCACACATGAATTTACGCCAGACGAATGGAAAAGAATACTGATTGGATTCCCTTTTCAGGCAAAATGTGCAGCAACAAGGAGCCGGTTAGACCTGTTGCAAATTCTTGCAGGCTGGCCATTTGTGAGTCATATTTACATGACCCTGAATTGCCGGGTTTGAGTTAATTGCACAGTTTGGCCTACTGCCTCTACAATTGGCTCCGTTTGGTTATGGAGGCCACTAAATTAATGATCTGAGGCCACCGGCCCATTCAGATGAAGGGGCAGCAAAATTGAAAGGAAAGCAACCAGCCGAATTAACCAAACAAAAAGACCAATTTGATGCTGCATGAGAAACGTAACCTCTACAAATATGGGGAGATGGATTAGTTTGATGCATGAGACTGTTGATTTTTGACTATTTAATCTTTTTTTAAAAAATGGTAGTTTTAAATTGTTTGACCTGATGGGCTTGTCCCCACGATTGTTAAGTCATGATTAATATAACATCTCAGGGATGCTTAGGCTGAGAGTGAGGCAGAGCCTGCCCGGCAGCAGGAGAAGCAGGTCATCTCTTCTGTCTCCTGCCATGGTTCAAACACGTTCTTCTCGAGTGCAGTTTGGTGAAAAGAGCTTTAGGACTCGAGGGACCTATATTTTAGGCCTAATTGACTTCCTCGGTGGCCTTAGACGAGGCATTTCTCCTTTAAGCCTCCCTCTTTTCAACTAAAGCAATATCATAAACATTCTTGCGATGCCAAAATGAGCTGATAGATGGGGACACGGCTTTTTAAAGTGGAAATTCCTACGTAGATAATTTATAAGGCCTCCCCACGGCGTGGTTAGCAGCCCCTGTTGATGTGCGAGTGCGTGTCGTCCCTCAGGAGAGAATAAATTCTGAAGGCGACGGTAACTGATTAGCCTTCTGCTCCGGTGTCATTTCTGATCGCAAACAATGCCCAAGCAGTAACGAATTGCCATTGTGTTTTCCATTAGTCATCAGAGTGTAAAAGATTTGATAAATAGCAAGAAAACACACTGGCCGTTCAGGGTGGGAAAGCCACGGTATTGACAGCAGCGAATTACATTTCTGTGAAAAAGACGGTGTCACGGTCCTGCGGGATCCTTTGCGTGGCTGATGAGACATCAGAAAACCCCAAGAAGCTTTTAGAGGCCACGTCGTGAGCCGAATGGCCTGGTGTCCCCAACCAGTGCCCCCGTCACCTCAGCATTTGTGTGACATGCTGGGCATCTGCTCGGGCGTGAGCCGCTCTGTCCAAGAATCGCTGAAAATAGCTTCCTCGGAACCGGGACCAGCCTGGGGGCACCGTGCTGGGGGCTGTCAGGATGGGAGGGTGCTCCCGGGGCACCTCGGCCCCGTCCTTCTCTGCTTCTGGGCACCTGCCTCCTATTCTCCTGCTCCCGCGACGGCCCAGGCAGATGTGTCCCTGCAGAGCCGCTGCCAAGCCCTCCACGGCACCTGTCACGGCAGCCCCAGGACGCGGCACCCACCCGGGCGCGCCCACACCTGCAGAGCGGCCCCGGCCCCTGGCTTCGGCCTGCGGGCCTCGCTCCCTGCTCCACAAGAGGGTCCCGGCTGGCACCGCTCACCACCACCCCTCTCTCCTCACCAGGGAGGCCTTCCCATCATTTGGTTTTTCACCCCGAGATGTTCCACTCTGCTAGGAGCAATAGGTCATTTCCTGAGTGCACACCCACCGGTCTTTAAAATGTCCAGGCTTAAAGAATATTATTTAAGTTCTATTGATGACCTTTCCAACAGTTGAATGGGTTAGCCGTCAGGTGTTCAGAGGACATACTATGTTAAAGATGAAATAAAAGAAGACCAAATCTTTAGGACATTATGCTAAGTGCAATAAGCCAGTCATGGGTGCCTGGGTGGCTCCATCAGTTAAGGTCTGCCTTCGGCTCAGGTCATGATCCTGGGGTCCTGGGATCGAGCCACAGGTTGGGCTCCCTGCTCAGTGGGGAGACTATGTCTCCCTCTTGGTCTGTCCCTCCCCCTGCTAAGGTTCTCTCACTTGCTTGATCCCTCTCATATAAATAGATAAAGTCTTTTAAAAATATTTATTTTATTTATTTTATTTCTTTATTTTTTAAAAAAGATTTTATTTATTTATTCATGAGAGACACACAGAGAGAGAGAGAGAGACAGAGACAGAGACACAGGCAGAGGGAGAAGCAGGCCCCATGCAGGGAACCTGACATGGGACTCGATCCCGGGTCTCCAGGATCACACCCTGGGCCGAAGGCAGACACTAAACCACTGAGCCACCAGGGCTGCCCAATATTTTTTTAAATAAATAAGCCAATCATAAAAAAGACAACTACAGTAGGATTCCACCTATATGAGGTACCTAGGATTGTCAAAGTCATGGAGACGAAAAGTAGAATGGTGATTGCCAAGGACTGGGGGAAGGGGGAAGTGGGAAGTTTCTGTTTCACACAGAACAAGTTCTGGAGGGACGTCTGGGGGGCTCAGCGGTTGAGCTGCTGCCTTCGGCTCAGGGCGTGATCCCGGGGTCCTGGGATCCAGTCCTGCATCGGGCTCCCCATAGGGAGCCTGCTTCTCCCTCTACCTGGGTCTCTGCCTTTCTCTCTGTGTCTTTCATGAATAAATTAAAAAATTAAATAATTAAAAAATAATGATTAAAAAAAGTTCTGGAAATCAGTTACACAACAATGTGAGTACCCTTAACACTACTATACAGTTAGAGGCAGTTGGTACAGTAAATTTCATATTATGTATATTTTCCTCAGTTAAAATTCAAATAAAAATTTTTTGAAGAACACCAAATCTAGAAGTAGCGATGTCCACACAGTTACCTGTATAGGAGGGGTACAAGGAACGTGTAAAAAAGAATCCTTCAAATAGAAATGTCCAAGATTGTCTAAAATAACTTGTCCCTTTTTTTACCAATTGGAAATTTTCCTTGGGAATCCGGCCATTCTTAATTGAATTTATAAAAGTATTGCAAAAGCACAAAGCCGAAAAGAAGGTAGATGCACTCTGGTCTGAGTGTCTGCTTACCTCCCAAAATTCATACTGAAATCCTAACCCTCAAAAGTCGTGGTGTTGAAGGTGGGGCGTGTGGAAGGTGACTGCATCCCAAGGGTGGAGCCTTCATGGATGGGATTAATGCTCTTTCTTAAAAGAGGTCCCGCAGCGTGGCCTCGCCCCTTCTGCAAGGTGGGGACACAGCAAGAGGTGTGGGAGCCAGGAGAGGCCCCCTGCTTGGCCACGCTGGCACCCTGATCTCAGACTTCCAGCCTCCAGACCTGTGAGGATACAGTTCCGTGGCCTATAAGCCTCCCAGCCTGTGATGTTTTGTTACAGCAGCCTGAGCAACTAAGACCGCTGATGGAGAAGAATACTATCTCTGGGGGGGGAAAAAAAGAATAGTATCTCTGGGCACTTCAGTGGGGGGTGGGGGGGATCCAGTCCCTTCTCACGGTGGCTTCTCCTCACCTACAGAGGCTTCGCTTTAGAGATGGGACCTGCCCGAGAAGTTCAAGGCACGGAGTTGTTCAATGTGTACCAGGATACGCCTCTTCACTCACGGGCCAGGTGAAAGGGTAGCCTGGTTTCCCACGCAGCCCTGCTCGGGGGGGAGCACACTCGCAGCACACTCAGCTCTCCTCGACGCTGGAGCCTGGAGCCGACTGCTCCATCTCAGTTTTGACCGAAATGGAAACCAGCGCTGGGGATTCCTGGGGGCTGGTGGGGAGAGGCCTTCCCCTGCGCCTGCCGAGCCCAGGGTGGGGGCGCCCCCACGGCTGGGTACTCACAGCTCCTGCCACACAACAGACAGCATCTCGCGCTTTCCTTTTTCCTTTAAACGTGGAAGGGAATCAGCTGAAGATAGTGGGGCGGCAGCCAAGAGGAGCTGTTCCTCGGCCTTCCGAGGGCTGTCCGGGCCCGAGCGCCCCAGAGGGTACCAGGCGACCCTGGACTGCACTTCGGGAAACCAGCAGCCGCCCAAGGGTGTCTCGGACTGAAGCCAGGCAGGTGCCAGACGCACAGCTCTGTCCTGCTCTCCCTCCCCGCCGGGACCCCTCCAGGCTGGGGGGATGGAATGCCAGGGGCTGCCTTGGGGTGCGCATCCCGCTGCCCTGTCCCCGCGGACACCACCTCAGCCCTCCCGGCCCATCCCGTGCCTGCTGCCGCCTGGGCCCAGCCCGGGGATGGCCCCCCCCGCCGACCTGCAGGGCAGGCCTGGGGGTTCTCAGGATGCATCCTCCCCACGCCTGCCCCAAAGCCCTGGCCTCGTTGCCACAGGCTTGGCCCAATCCTATGGGCTTGGGAAAGCAGGCTTGGCCCTGATCCTATGGGCTTGGGAAAGGTGACCACTGTTCGGAGTTTCTTGTTGCAGATGGACAGAAAAAGCGACGAGAGCAGAGAAAGAAGGGAGAAAGAGAGACTCTCTGATGTTTGCCCCCCTCCCCCCAAATTCACGGTTCAGGGAGAACTTTCTGTGTGCAAGCGCAGAGGCAATGGTCAGCAGAGTCTTGAAGAAGGAGCGCCCAGGGAACCCTGGGTGGCGCAGCGGTTTGGCGCCTGCCTTTGGCCCAGGGCACGATCCTGGAGACCCGGGATCGAATCCCACGTAAGGCTCCCGGTGCATGGAGCCTGCTTCTCCCTCTGCCTGTGTCTCTGCCTCTCTTTCTCTCTCTCTCTCTGTGTGTGTGACTGTCATAAATAAATAAATTTAAAAAAAAAATATTAAAAAAAAAAAAAAAAAAAGAAGGAGCGCCCACAATTAACCACATCCACTGCTCCCTGGGCCACCGAACACCCCTGCGTTCTCAAAGAAAAGGTGCCTTCTCCCCAGCCCACCACTCAGCCCCAAATTGTTGGTTTCTTAAAGGACCGCACAGCCCCCGAGAGCAATGCTCTCCAGAAGGATCCCGAGCACCTGCCCGAGGAGACTTGGGGGAGCCACCCATGCACAGTGGTCTAAGGAGTGAGGCATCCAGGCCCTGGCAAGGTTGAGGTGGGGGGAGTATCCAGGTGTTGGGGGATTGCAGGGGGTGCCGGGCAGGGGGGCTGCAGAAACAGAGGGGAAGTCCAGGCTGGTCCTGCCAGTCGTCCATGAGGCCGCAGCCCCTGACCAAAATGGGGCCAGGCTGCCGAGTCCCGTTTCCCCAGATTCAGGGCCCTAGCAGATCTGCGTGGCTGCTGTTTTCCGGTAAATGGGCCAAGTCCTGGCTTCCCCTCCTCCTCCTCTCCAATCTCACCCGCCCCCAGCTCCCAGGAGAGCAATCAGTCCTGTTGTGTGTCCACCGTGTTGAATAAAGTGGGTTGTTTATGAAGTGGGCTTATTCTCCAAGCGCAGAAGCAGAGTCCTGGGCATGTTATTGTGACGAGTGTAAAGAACGAACTGCTCTTCCGTCCGGGCCGTCCAATAACATGAGATCATCACCTGCCAGACCAGGCCATTCACACCCGAAATGGATGGGGTCTCTGCAGCCCCAAACAAAGAACCATGTGCACGATGCTCTCCACCTAAGACGCTACCAGGGCACAGGCTGGGAGAGAACGAAGCTTGGAGTCAAAGCACCCTTGCAACTTCCCCTCTTCTTTCAATTCTCAACACCGGTTTCGAAAGTTTTCTCTATGTCCAGATCAGCATTTTTGAAGCAGCAGTTTTGAAGCAGCACCTACGGTAGCAATTGTGTACACGGGCTTGAGTGTCTGCACTCTGGGGGTGCAAGGATGGGGAGCAGGAGGGGCCGTGGCTGATTCCACCACTGGGATAACATGCTCCCCCTTCCTTTCAGGAAGCGCTAACAGAATGAGAGGGGAACGAAGATGGCCAGGAAAGGGAGCTTTGAGCTCTTGGTGGGATGTTGGGGAGTCATCACTCTAGAGAACACACAGGGAGTGCAAGCCTTTCACAGATTGCATCCCATGCAATGAATACTTGGATAAACCTGTTTGTGAACTTTCAAAACATTTTCAGTAACCTGGAGACCAGGCTGGTGAAGCTGGGCATGAATTAGTCAGCGTTGCAGTAAACATGGCCTCATCATCTGAGTTCAAATCCCCCGGCACGTTCTGCAGACTCATCACTTAAGTGAGGCAACCAGCTAGAAAACACTGTTGCAACACAAAGATCCATTCCAATCCTCCACAAAGTGTTGTTCATGGGGAAGATCCAACTGTGAGTCAAAAAGAGATGAGCTCAAAGGATTTGGGGGTTGACATCGCCTTTGTCTTCTCAATGTAGCTGGCTGCCTGGTGGAGAGCATTACAGCGAGCGCTGCGCCTGTAGCTGGTCCAAAGAGCTGTTGCTCCTGCTTTGAAATCTTGGCATGACCTGCAAGTTTCCCTCACTTTCTTCCCCCATCACCCAAACCATGGCCAAGCCGGCTTTCTCATTTTTTCATGGGGCTGCTCCAGAATTTCCAGTGTTCAAGTCCAAGCAAGATGAAGTACCTGCTGGACAGACATCACTCCCAGCCTTTCCATTGTTCTCCCAGCTCTGGCCCATGCACAGGGCCTCCTCTCATGAAGAGGTACCCTCTATCTTTGATCCAGACCCAAATCTTCACACGGTTACCAAGGACGAAGGAAAGGCTCTCTTGTGGGCAGGCTCTGCTTCCGTTATGGGAAACTGGCATGTGAGCTGACCCCAGCTAGGCTGGAGAGCCTGTGAACCTCAAGCTGGGGCACTGGATCACCTACTAACTCCACCACCTAATGGCCTTCTCACCTGCACACCTCTCAACCCTGTCATCTTCTGCCCATGCAACCCCAGGGAGCTTCTTCCTCAGAAGACCAAACCCTATCCCTTCCCATGGTACTGGGAAAACCAGAGCACACAGCCCCGAGTTCAAATTCTGACTCTGCTCTGGTATGACTTTGGGCAACATAATAGTCTTCTCTGACCCCTCTCTGATCCCCAGAGATATGACGACAACACTAACAGACCCTTCCTGAAGGCACCTATCGCAGTGCCTTGTCCATCATGGCCATGCTGATCACCTGCCCATGGCTTCTGGGCAGTGCCCTGGCTTCTGGGCTCTAGTTAATGCACTTCTGATACAACAGCTGGTAGAGGCTTCTTGCTTTATTAAACTCTAATTTGCCTCACTATCCCTTGTGTGGCTTCTCAGCTCTCAGCATATAATAAATTCCTTGTATTAAATTCTCTCTGTTGAAAGCATTTTGGATGACTTCCGTTTTCTAGCCAGACTATGAGTGATGGAGTGGTCCCCTCCCAACTCCCCTGTCTATGAATCCAGTTCATTAGGCAGCCCCAGATCCTGAGAACACTGAACACTGCACCTGAGCATATCCTCTTTCTGCTATTCCTGACCCTAAAACCCCTCATGCATATCCAATTTCCCTCGCCCCATAACAAGACCACCCCACACACACACAGCTGGCTAACTCCCTACCAAGCTCCATTCTGCTTCCCTGGCTAGGGAAGCCTTAAACATTTTCTCACCAGAGGAAAACTTCCCATTCTGACTGAACAAATTAATCCAGCAGCCCAGGTGATGTAGGCACACAGGAGCTGCCATCATGCTAAAATATCAAAAGTTAATGACCTCACGTGCCCTCTGTCTTCAGGGACTCACTGGGTTGTGCATCATGGCAGCTAAGAATCCTGGCTGAAAAGGGATCAAGATAGAGACACCAAAACCCGGGCTGATATTCCCTCCTTGGAACTTTGACAGCACCTGCCTTAGAGAACCTGGATTTTAGAGACTGACTTCCCTCCCTCCCACCCCCAAGCCTTCAGTCACCTGACAAGACAGACTTCTTTGAAACAAGGGCAAGCTGATGGTAGTGTCTTCAGCAAGGTCCCAGGGATTCCAGGCATTGCACAATCAGGACGTCTTGCTTCCTAGTCAGTTCAGCAACCTGCTTGGAGGAGTCTGGTATGTCTCCGTGCCCACACGTTCCTTATCAAGGAGCCTGGTAACAACCGGATAGCTGTTTGAAACTGTATTTAAGACATCCTCCATACTATTCTCAAAGGATTTGGAATGGCTCCCTAACTGGTCTGGGCACATTATTTTTCCATGCGCCTCATCTTTAGAAATATCCCTTTTTATCAAAGAAAGAAACAGTTTTTTTAAACTCAGCGCTACCCGTGACAAAATCCCATTCAGTAGCAGCCTGTGATACAAGCCTAAAGAAAGCTTCCCTGACATCTTTAGCATAATAAGTTTCCAATTCTCTGCCCCAGCTGTCTTTGCAGAGACTCCTCACTGGTCAGACACCGACAGATGGTGAGCAGATTGAAACCTGCCCTGGCCACTGGGGACCGGAAATCTGGGGGCTTGCTTTCCTGACTCTTGGCTTTACTGAGATGGAGGGCAAGCCAAAAATATCTTGGCATGGTTAACAAGAGAGCATCGTAAGTGGCGCTCAGCGGAGAACACTCAGGAATTCACTACATTCAAGTGCTTGTTTTCAAGAGCATCTACCACAGGTCACAACAGATGCCTGGTAATGTTTAACCCCCAGGCCTGTCATGAGGATGGGTTCTGGGCTGTGGTTGTTCATTCCATGGCTTCAGGGAGTGGCACTGTAGAGACACCAAACGTCACTGACATTCTGACAACTAAACTATAATTCTGTGATCTTTCCTATGATATATTAGAATTTTCTCAAAATGGAGGCCTTAGTGATTAACTTTGGGATAAAGACAGTCTTCAGGGAAGAAGTTCTGTGTCCAGGAAGTATTAAATCCTGCCAAAATCTGCTAGGGCCACCATAGCAAAGTACCACAAAGTGGGTGACTTACACAAGACAAATTTTATTGTCTCACAGCTCTAGAGGCTGGAAGTTCAAGACCAAGGTGTCATCGGGGTTGGTTACACCTGGGGGCTACAAGGGAGAAACTGTTCCATGCCTCTTTTGATGGTTTACTGGCAATCTTTGGCCTTGGTTTGTAGGTGTTCTTCTGTGTGTGTCTGGGTCCACATTCTCCCCTTTCCAGAAGGACCCAGTCATATTGGATTAGAGCCCATCCTAGTACAGTATGAACTCATCTTACTAATTCTAACTTCAATGACCCTATTTCCAAATAAGGTCACATTCTGAGCTCTAGAAGTTAGGACTTCAGCATGTGAAGTTGGAGAGGACACAATTAACGGTCCAACCTCTGGCTCCTTAAAATGCATGTTGTCTCCACATACAAAATATGTTCACTTCATCCCAACATCCTGAAAGTCTTAAGCCATCCCAGCATCAAATCTATGTCCAAAATCTCAACTTAATATCATCTAAATTAGATATAGGTGAGGCTTGGGGTATGATTCATCCTGGAGGAAAATTCCTCTCTCTCTGTGAACCTATGAAACCAGACAAGTTATCTTGTCTCCAAAATACATTGGTGAGACAAGCATAGGATAGACATTCCCATCCAAGATAGAGGAACTGGAAGGGAGAAAAGGATCGTGGGTCCCAAAAATGTCCAAAACTTAACAGGGTAAATTCTATCAGGTTGTAAGGCTTGAGAATAATTCACTTTGGCTCAATGCTCTGTGGTTGATCCCAATATCAACAAGGCCATTTCCCTCAATGAATGTCTTAGTCGCATCTAAAAAGGACACCTTACCAGGCATCTCAAATATGGATCCATAGTCCATTGACTTTACACTCCACACGATTCTCATGCTTCCAACAACCCGTCATCTGGGTTTGCTACTCAAACACTTAGCAGAAGCAGCACTTAGGGTTTAGACGCAACCAGTCCACCACTGCCTGTTACCACACTCTGTTAAAGCTATCAGGGAAATCAAGATTTCTCAAACATTGGTAGAGCTATCATTGGCCAAGCTGCAGGATCTCAATGTATAACCAACGCTTTCAACGCTCTTTCTGAGAATTCTTGCTTTCACCTCCAGAATCAGAGTGGGAAACACTGTCCTTCTGAAGAAGCAGATTGCTATTTTAAATGGTGTGAAGTAGATCTGTGCTCTGCTTCTTAAATCCAAAGATTTCGGAGACTCTTTTTAGGATGAAATGTATGCATTTGCTCTCATCACAACAAAAGAAAAAGGAAGGAAGCATCCTTCTCTATACTGATGAGCTTGCCCAATAACCATGATCCAAAAGCAGTTGAATGTACTGACCATATACTGTCAGAAAGAAGTCAATACCCATCCCCTGAACAGGACAGTCTAGTACAGGGCTTCTCAAAGAGTGTTCCACAAAACACCTGCAGAAGAATCACCTGAGTGGTATGTGAAAAATGCATATTCCTGGGCCCTTCCCCAGATCTACTGCAGTAGAATCTCTGTACTTAATGCCAATTGTAAACTAGCTCCTGGATTGATGATTCTTATGGGTTATTAAGTTTGAGGACTACTGATCCTTTAAGAGCCCAGCTTCAGGGAGTGCCTGGGTGGCTTAGTCAGTTAAGGGAGTCTGCTTCTCCCTCTCCCTTGGCTCCCCACCCCCATTTGTGCATGTGCTCCCCCCCCTCAAATAAATAAAATCTTTTTTTTAATCCTTTATTAAAATGAGAGAGAGAGCCCAGTTTCTGGTATCAAACCAACTAAGGCCTGAGAATCAGCTCTGCCCATAATTAATTATTTGCTCTTGAGAAGACTATTGAACTCTCTGAACTTCAGTGTTTTTTGCTTCGTTTTTAAGCAGAAAAACAAGAATAATAATATACTGCACAGAGAGCTTGAGACAATTAAATGAAATAATATACGTGAAAGATTAAAAAAATAGATTATAAAAGCATTTGGGATTCATCAGATGTGATTTTATAAAATCTATTTGATAGGGTTTTCTCAGCAAAAGAGATGAGACATAAAATACTTAAGGGTTGGAAAGATGTAGTTGGTCGAACTTAACTCAAAGAGCTATTCTGAGGAGTAGATGAGACAGGGCATACAAAACCCTTCGCACAATGCCAAACACATATTTAAGAGTCAATAAATGTTCTCCCTTATTACCCTGACCCCTGCCCACCAGCATGGTAACGTGGAGAAACCAGCATGTACAGCTCAGGTAAAGCCAGAATGTGGTGAAAGGTAGAGGCAGCTAAAGCAGGACGATGGGACGGAGGTCAGACCTGCAGAAGGCCTGAGGCCTGGGCAAGGAAATCTATAGAAAGCATCCACAGAAGCTTTCTGAGCATAAGAATGACGAAGTTAATCTAGGAGAAGTTAGGGAAAAGATTATATGAGGGAAAACTCAGAGATAGAAAGACTAGGTTAGGAGATTATCATATAAGCAAAACAAAAATTATACGTTAAACTAAGCAAGTGTCAGTCTAGACACAGCTAGCACACAAAACACCTGTGTGTCAACTAGAAAAAGGGGTCCCCTCCCCTCCATGGCAGGCACATGTCCTGGCCTGGAGTATAGAACAAAGACAAGAGGTCAGTCCCACCTGCCCGCCTGGCCAAGGCCCTAGTGAGGTGATAGCTTTGATGGCAGCAAGAACAGAAAGAAGGATGACACATTTGGGGGCTAATACATAAGCCATTAACTTGTATATTACCCTGAGATATTTCTGCCCTTTTCTCTCACAGTGTTATCAGATTGTCTTAAACTCTTCTTTGGTTGCAGCACATTGACATGCAAACCCCTGACAGTCTATTAGAAGACATTTGGTTGAAATCTTCTTATTGTAGAAAATGCCACAGATTCAAGTGACATAACAATATTTTAAATGGCTGGACATTGTCCTCTAGGCAAGTGTGTGTGAACTGACTCCTTCCCAAAACACTTGACACCACAGGGACATTCCCTTGGCTTAAGATGAAGTTAGCTAGTCAACAAATACAATATTTCCCTCTTATAAGTAACCATCATTTAAATTATGCACAAGGAAATAAAATGTATGTGAAGTCCTTACGATAGTCCAGGTGGGGTCAGCCCCATCCTCAAGGCTTACAGACGTGCAGGCAGACAGACGATGAACATGTACAATGACTATAAAATTGTAAGAGACAGGTAGACATGCTGCGAGGTGAGTCACTGAAAAGTTGTGACAGAGACTACGTGGCCTTCGAAGCCAAAAATATTTACTGTGTGGCCCTTTATAGAAGTGTGCCCACAGCTAATTCAGAGGGTCAGTTTTCTTGAAGAAAGTTGCTAACTAATTTGCCATCTCTCTTCTCCCCGCTTTCTGGGTAGATCGGGCCAGAGGAAACGTCACCAGGGGAATAACACTGTGAAGAATCAACTCTTTAAAAGGAATCTGTGAAAGCAAAATGTGGTCTATACATGCAACAGAATATAATTCATCCTTAAGAAGGAAGGAAATTTTGTCACATGCTACGACCTGGATGAACTTTGAGGTCATTAAGCTGAGTGAAATGAGCCAATCACAAAAAAATAAATGTTGCCCAATTCCACTTATTTTTTTTATAAATTTATTTTTTATTGGTGTTCAATTTGCCAACATACAGAATAACACCCAGTGCTCAACCCATCAGGTGCCCCCCTCAGTGCCCGTCACCCAGTCACCCCCACCCCTTACCCACTTCCCTTTCTACCACCCATAGTTCGTTTCCCAGAGTTAGGAGTCTCTCATGTTCTGTATCCCTTTCTGATATTTCCCACTCATTTTTTCTCCTTTCCCCTTTATTCCCTTTCACTATTATTTATATTCCCCAAATGAATGAGACCATATAATGTTTGTCCTTCTCCGATTGACTTACTTCACTCAGCATAATACCCTCCAGTTCCAACCACATCGAAGCAAATGGTGGGTATTTGTCGTTTCTAATGACTGAGGAATATTCCATTGTATATAGAGACCACAGCTTCTCTATCCATTCATCTGTCGGTGGACACCGAGGCTCCTTCCACAGTGTGGCTATTATGGACATTCCTGCTGTGAACATCAGGGTGCAGGTGTCCCGGCGTTTCACTGCATCTGTATCTTTGGGGTAAATCCCCAGCAGTGCAATTGCTGGGTCGTAGGGCAGGTCTATTTTTAACTCTTTGAGGAACCTCCACACAGTTTTCCAGAGTGGCTGCCCCAGTTCACATTCCCACCAACAGTGCAGGAGGGCTCCCCTTTCTCCACATCCTCTCCAACATTTGTGGTTTCCTGCCTTGTTAATTTTCCCCATTCTCACTGGTGTGAGGTGGGATCTCATTGTGGTTTTGATTTGTATTTCCCTGATGGCCAGTGATGTGGAGCATTTTCTCATGTGCTTGTTGGCCATGTCTATGTCTTCCTCGGTGAGATTCCTGTTCATGTCTTTTGCCCATTTCATGATTGGATTGTTTGCTTCTTTGCTGTTGAGTTTAATAAGTTCTTTATAGATCTTGGATACACCCAATTCCACTTATATGAGGTCCCTAAAGTAGCCAAATTCATAGAGACAGAAAGTAAAATGATGGTTACCAGGAGCTAGAGGGAGGAGAAATTGAAAGTTATTGTTTAATAGAAATAGTTTCAGTTTTGCAAGAGGAAAAATCCCCAGAGATCTGCTGCACAGCAATACGAAGGTATCTGACACCACTAAACTATACACCTAACAATGATTAAGGTAGTAAATTTTATGTTATATGCTTTTCACCACATTTTTAAAAAAATTTTTTTAATTAAAAAAAATGGATTTATGGAATCTGGAGCTATGATACAAACACATTTAGGGTTTCATATAAAGCACCAAGCTTAGTTTGACAATTTCTAACATTTCTGGATAATTTATCATGAAAATTGGATTGAGAAATAGTAATTAGATCTTTCTGTATTCTTGCACAGTTCTTATGAGTTGCCTTAATGATAATAATCATTATTAGCAAACAATCCCTTGGTTTTACAAGCACACTTGAGTTGTCACTTCCCATTCTGGCCAATGTACAGTAAAATCTCACCAAAGGACACTGCTTAAGGCCAACACTGCTCACCCTTCCCTCCTTCTTAAAGCTCTCACCTATCTGGACTCCACGGCACTGCTCCTTCCTGGGTTTCTAGGTTTCCAGAAGGAAAAATTAGCTGAGATTCAGATTAGCTGAATCTTCTCGGTTTCCTTTGATTGCTCAACTTTCTCAAAACTAGCTACTAAATGTATGAATCCTCAGGGCTCTATCCCAGACCAATCCTCTTCATTCTCTAACTCTCTCTCAAGACGATAACTCCCACACTCATGGCTTCCATGATTCCTACACTCTAACTCCTATCTCCTTCCCAGGCTTTCCCTCTAAGCCCCGGGTTCCCATTTACAAATACCTGTTGACATCTTCCCTGGGATATTGTATGATTAAGGTACAGAGAGACCCAAAAACAAATGTCTTAAAAGACAGAGAAGTGTAGCTCCCTCTCAAACCACAGTCCAGAGATGAACAGCCCCAGGCTGCTAGAGAGGTTCTGCTTTCTTCCATATGAAGCTCCCAGCTCTGGAGCCAAGATGGTTATTCCAAGCCCATCACCACATCTGCATTCTAGCCAGCAGGAGAGGCTGAAGGAAGCATGAGTGGATTCTTCTGAAGGGCATCACCCAGTTTTACACATCAGTTCTACTCACATTCCATTGTCCGGAAGTTAAGTCCATGGACACACATAGATGCAGGAAAGGTTGGGAAACATTGTCTCTAAGCAGGGGAGCTCATGGCCAGTTAAATTCAGGAGGACTTATTAAAAGAATCAGTGGAGAATGGCTCTTAGTAGAGTGTTAGCTGTCTCTGCTGTAGATACCTCAGAAGTATTTCATGCTTGATAAATCCCAAACCAAAGTCCTGATCACTGTGACCAGAACCTCTGTTCATGTTTGATCTAGATGAATGGCCACCACCACCCATCCTGCTGCTCCAAAATCTCAGCCCCTGTACGCACTCCCCTCTTCCTCACCTCTAGACCCAATGCATCACTAAGCCCTGCCAATTCATATGCATGAAGACTCGTTCTCTGCATCTCTCCTGCCATCCTAACACAATATCCACTCCCGCTTACCTGGCCCACTGCAGAGAGGCTTAAATGGGCTCCTGACCTGCAAATAGTAAGTTCTCAAAAGTATTGGGTGAATGAATGCAGTAATTCAGAACAGCTGGAAGAAAGTGAGTCTGAATTACTTAATCTGAATTATAATATTTTATGTTGAAACTTAGTATTATTGCTAATAAGTACAAACATATAATTTGATGAAAGGGGTCTTATGGGGCTTCTTCTACATGCTCAGCTTTACTACAATACTAAAGACTGGGAAGGGAACAGAAAGAACATAAGACGTGGTCTCTGTCTCCTGCCAGGATTCAGTGACAATTCATCAAACACATGCCATGTGCTAAAACACAAAGCTGAAATCAAAAACTCCTAAAACTATAATTTCCAAAAGAGAGCACATGACTCAGAACCAGATAAATGTTAACATAGGCTCCCGTAAAGTCCAGATGAAGACAGATCGGCGCAGAAGAAGAACTGGAGAAGCTTATGAACCAGGTCACACCTGAACCAGACAGCAAAGTGCAGAGAGGCAAAGGCTGGATGTAAAGGAGCAGAAGGGTCCTCAGCAGGGAGGACAGCCAGGCACACTTGTGTGGGAGAGAATGGCCTTCCCAGGGTGGGAGGGGGATGCTCTGCCTACTAGGGCACAGTGGGAGCTAGGTTGGGGACCAGGTTATAAAGCTCCTTGAAGTACATTTGCTCTTTACCCAGAAGATAGTGGAAAACTGCTAAGAGCTTGAGAGGCAAGTGCATAGGAGAAAGAGTTCTGGAAAGATTGGTCAGAATGGACTGGAGGTGGTCACCCGGTGATGATCTATCACCCCAGCATGGAGGCATTATGCCAGGCTGGCTTCACTCATAGGCTTATGCATCCAGGGGGCAGGGAAACTAAAGATTAAGCCACATTAGGGACCCACACTGCTGGCTGAGGAGGGGAAGGGGTGCTGTCTTCCTCACAGGCTTGAGGTGGAGGAAGGGATCATTTCTGCTGCAACTATCCAGCTTCCAAGGGCTGAACTTAGGATGCCTGAGCCAGGGCACCAGGACCTGAGGCTTCCTGGGTGTGCAGGCAATAAACAGGGAAAGACCTAACCTCCTTCTCACAGTAAAAGGATTATGTTTCATAATCGTGGGCTAATTCAATGCACAAGACACTCTGAACTCAAGCACTTTCGTCTAGTCTTGACATGCATCTGCATCCCACTGGGATTTTTATGGATGGATAATTCTTGATAAAGAAACTGCCAGGTTCTCTAATGAGTTGGATATTTTTGTGAAGAAATTACCCCCATTAATGAAGTTTCAGGGGCCTGTCAATCCTCCAATTTAAATACACAGGGGGATTAAGTGGGGTTCAGAGTTGCAGAAGCACAAGAGACATCCAGTATAAATAATTGAGACTTTATTCTATTATTAATGAATAGAATTTTTTCCTAGTCATATATAAGTGACATTGATCTAGTATCCATGTCATGTGGCAATGTCCTCTCGGCTTATTATTTCTAAAAAAAAAAAAAAAATGTAGTAAACTACATTTAAACATCTGTCTGTTTATACAGAATATAGCATTTTATTTGATTTTTACAGATTTGCATATTTTTTCATTTTTATGTGAAGGTATTAACGTGAAGTCAAAAAGTGAGAACTTCTTTTCTGATAACTCTTAACAGGTTATAAATTCCCCATGGGAATTTACTTTTAAAGGGCACTAGGCCTTAGGGGTTTTTTCAGAGAGGTTCACTCAATGACTACGATGTGTTTCTCAAATAGAGATAGGTGAGAAAGATGACAAAAGTGACTTTCTAATAACCAAATAGGCAGTACACTAACAGCTCTGCTAAGATATTGTTAGGCAAACTGATTTTATGAAAAGAAAATGACCCCATGGGAAATTTGGGAAAGGATATGAACAGGCAATTTACAAAAAGATAAAATCCCAAGTACTCTGAAAAAGAAAGGAAAAAAAAGGAAAGGATGGTCAACACCTCTGGTAGTGAGAAATAGTAAATTAAAAGGAGTTGCTTTCATTGAGCACATGGCAAAAAGAGTGGCAATATACAATGCGGCTGATGATGCAGGAAACGAATATTCTCATATACTGCTGAAGAGTGTGTCTTTCCTTCATTTGAGTATTTGTTAGAGTATTTGACAATATCTATCACGTCTTAAAATGCCCATATCCCCTTGAACCAACATTGCCAACTCCAAAAATCCAACTTTTCAGAAATAAAAGCCCTGGTATATATATATATATTTTTAAAGACATAAAAACATATTTATAGAAGGCATGTTTGTCAAAAAAAAAAAAAAGAAGCATTCTAAATGTCCATCAAAAAGATCTCAGCCATATTATGAAATCTTATGCAATTATTTTAAGGGAAGTGACTAAGTCTCTATGTGTCGACACAAAGCAATGTCCATGATACATTAGTAAACAAAGAGCAGAATAACATATATAACACACTTTTGTTATCACACACATACACACTCACACATATTGAGTTTTAATTGACTTACAATAAAATATACTCTAAGAATACCATTCAATGGATTTTAACAAATGTATGCATGCCTTCACCACCACCCTAATCAAAACATTCAAAACTCAATCATCCAAAGATGTTCTTCTGTGCCCCTTTTCAGCCCCAGGCAACCACTGAACTGCCTCTGTCCCTATAGATTCATTTTGTCTCTTGTAGGATCTAATATAAATGGAATCATACAATGTGTGCTTTTTCATGTCTGGCCTCTTTTTTCTCAGCATAATATTTTGGGTGGTCCATATTATTGCCTGTATGATTCTTTGTAAGATCATACATACCACAAGCACCTCTTAATATTTGAGTTGTTTCCAGTTTTACCTATTATATAAACTATTATGAACATTTGTATGCAAATCTTCATGCAAAAATGTCTTCATTTTTCTTGGGTAACTATGAAAGAAATTCCTGAGCAACATGATGTCTGTTTAAAAATTGTTAAGAGAGGGATCCCTGGGTGGCGCAGCGGTTTAGCGCCTGCCTTTGGCCCAGGGCGCGATCCTGGAGACCCAGGATCGAATCCCACGTCGGGCTCTCGGTGCATGGAGCCTGCTTCTCCCTCTGCCTGTGTCTCTGCCTCTCTCTCTCACTGTGTGCCTATCATAAATAAATAATAAAAAAAAATTAAAATAAATAAAAAATAAATAAATAAAAATAAAAATTGTTAAGAGATGCCAAACAATTCTTCCACCACCGATGCACGAGGTTCCCAGTTGCTCCATATCCTTGTCAACACTTAGTATTGTTAGTCTTTTTTCACTTTATCCATTTAATGTATAATGGTATCTCATTGTGGCTTTATCTCTCATTTCCATGAAAACTAACGATGAGCATCTATTTATGTGTTTATTGTCCATTTGAGTATCTTTTTATATCTTTTGTGAACTGTATTTTCAAGTATTTTGCCTGTTTTTTAGTTAAGCTGTGTTCTTATTGTTGAATTCTAAGAATTATTTATATGTCTGGACACAAGTTCTTAGATGCATATATTGTAAAATATTTTCTTAAAGTCAATACTTTGAGTTTTCATTTTCTTAATGGTGTTTTTGGAAAAGCAGAATTGTTTAACTTTGATGATAAAGCCCAACTTTTCAAGTTTCTTTTATGACTAGTGCTTTTTTTGCATTCTATTCAAGTGATCTTGACTACCCCGAGATTGCAAAAATTTTCTCCTATGTTTTCTTTTAGAAGTTCTATGTTTTACATTCAGGTCTAGGATCTATTTCTTTTTATTTTTGTGTATGATGGAAAATAAGAGTAGAGGTTCGTTTTTCTTACAAGATATTCAGTTGCTCCAACCCCATTCCTTGAAAGAACCATCTTTTCTCCATTGGATTATATGTACTGCATGACCTATTTTTTTTAAAAACAACACAGGAAAATATAAGAATATATATATACATACACACACACACACATACACATATATCAAATTGTTATATAATGTGATATATACATAAGTATATCTCAAATTGTTAACACTGATGGACATTAAGAAAGTAAGATTGTTGCTATATGTTAACAAATTGAACTCCAATAAAAAAATTTACAAAAAAAAAAGAAAGTAAGATTGAAGAGGAGTTGAGGGAAGATTAATATATTTTCCTTACTTGTGGATTTTTTTTGTGACTGCTCAACTTTTATATTTCAAAACAAAAGAAAGGTAATGTATTATCATCTGAAATAAAAATACTACAGGACTGTAATGGTAGTGCAGAAATAAGGCAATGGGGCCTGGACTAGAGGACAAGGTAATAGAGGCTGAAGATGCTCTGCAGGCAGGAGTGGTGGACAGATGTGGTGGCCTATGGAGGAGGAAGTGGGGAATTGGAAAACAAAAATGAATCCAAGTTTTGAGGAAAAATCGTGGTGCCAAGAGGGAAAGTTAAGAAACTGGGCTGATGGGGTACAGGTGGCTCAATGATTGAGTGTCTGCCTTCCACTCAGGTCATGATCCTAGGGTCCAGGGATCCAGTCCTGCATCAGACACCCTGCAGGGAGCCTGCTTCTCCCTCTTCCTATGTCTCTGCCTCTCTCTGTGTGTCTCTCATGAATAAATAAATAAAATCTTAAAAAAAAAAAAAAAGAAACTGGGCTGAGGAGTTAATTTTATAGAATGAAATGATGCATTTAGCTAAATTTGAGAAGACTGCAGGATATCTGAGTAGGAATGTCCAACTGGCAATTAAAGATAAATTAATGATTTCATCTAGAATAACCAAATACATCCAAGCAAAATTCCTTGGGACATATTTGTCATTTTCACAAACATTTTTTTGAGCATCCTCCATGTGCAGGCACCATGTTTCCAGAGCAGGCACAGGAGGCTTAGAGGTAGACATGGCATGACCTGCCCTTGAGAGACTACTGAGTTGAGGAGAGAGACTGGTGCTTGTCCTAGTCTACTCAAATTGCAGTCACAAAATACCACACATGGAGTGGCTTGAAAAACAGACACTCATCACAGTTCTAGAGGATGGGAAGTCCAAGATCAAGATGCCAACTAACGCAATTCTCGGTGAAGGCATGCTTCCTAGCTTGTAGATGGCCCCCTTCTCACTGTGTCCTCGCATGGTGTGGTAAGGAGAAAAGGAGGTTGGTGGAGAGAAAGGAGGGGAGAGGAGAGAGCAGGTTCTGGTGTCTCTTATTCTTCTTATGAGGGAATTATTGGTAAGACCTCATGTAACCCTAATTGCCACTCCTAATACCACCACATTGGAGGTTAGAGTTTCAACATATGGGTGGAGTGGGGTGAGCACAACATTCAGTCCATAACAATAGACAATTCACTATAATCACTTGTTAATAAATGGATATGAGTGGTTCAGAGATTTCCAGATAAAGTGTCTGCATTTAAATGGTACTTCTCAAGTATTTAAGCATGCTTGGAAATAGTTCCCTTAATTATTTTCAGCACTCTTCCCAAGTCTTATTTACACCGTTAATTTATTTCACAAACCCTTTCTTAACAAATAATGCAAACAGATCCAGTGGGACTTAGCAAGAGTAAGTGCAGTCTAAATTAAAGTAAGCTTTGTGCATTGATTTTCATTTCTGTTTTTTCAGGTAAGGCAAGAGAGAAGCCATCAGATATGTGAGTGTATCTGTGAATACAGAATAACTGGAGAACTAACTATCCCTGATTTTCTTGAGAAAAAGATAATGGAAATGTCTTCATTTGTGGGGAAATAAGTTTAGGATCCTGAGAAGAAAATAATCCATGAGGAAACCATTACCATTCATGGAGGCCTTACTACATGCTAGAAAGCCAACATGTATTATTTCATTTAATCGTCAGGAAACTACCGAGGGCTTTATTCCAATGCCAACTTTATCTATGAGGGCACCAAAGCTCAGAGAGGTTAAGGAATCTGCTCACATAACAAATGAAAGAATGGAGACTAGAACTCAGGTCTCTCTTACTTCAAAGCTTATGCCCTTTTTAAAAAAAAAAAAAAAGATTTTGTTTATTTATTTGAGAGAGAGTGAACATGAGCAGTGGGGGGAGGGAGGGAGGAAGAAGCAGACTCCCCGCTGAGCAGAGAGTCTGAAAAGGGCTTGAACCCAGGACCTCGGAACCATGACCTGAGCCGAAGACAGATGCTTAACCAGCTGAGCCACCAGGTGCCCCAAAGCTCATGCTCTTAATCAAATAAATAAGCATAAGAATATAAATAGTTGCAATCACTTACTTGAGTGCATACTACATGACAAGAGCCATGCTAAAAAATCTCTTAATATGGAATTATTACCTTTTTCCAAGTTTTCTGACATTAACTCACCTGAGCTTCTTGATTAGATCTGAAGAAGACAACAGAAAAAAGTGAGTACATAAGAATAAGAAAAATGTGTGGAATGAGGTAACTTTAGTTTTAGTCGTTGTTTTCATAACCCATTTTTCCAATGAGCAACGTTTTGTCGCAGGAAAGATGGGTAGTTTTGTTTACTACCCATCCCACACATTCTTAGACACTAGATAAACATGGTCAAGGGCAAAAAGCCCCTGACCCTCTGAGCCTCAGCTTCTTCGTTTGTAAAATGGGGCAACAACAACAACAACAAAACCACTTTGACTGCTTTCCTCTTGGAGGTATTGTAAAAATCAAGTGAGATGATGTCTGCCAAAGCACTTTATATATACATTTAAAAAACTATATGTTTAGGTCTAAGGCCAAAAATGGCTTCATCACATTGATATTTACATGAGTTTGATAACTCAGATGCTATAAACACCGCGTAAAAGAGTAGGCATTAATCATTAAAACAGCTTGGTGCTGGCATATGAATACACAGATGGAGAAATAGAGGAGCTAGAAATAGATCAACCACACATGGGAATTTGGTGTATGATAAAGAGAATTCCAGGCACTGGGAGAATGAGAGAGATCAATGAGAATATCAGACCAACTGGGCAGCCACGTGGACAAACCACAATTTCAGTGCCTACTTTATCACTTAAGCTAACATAATTTCCAGATGTTTTGAAATTTCAAATATAAAAATAATCCAACTTCAAATTCTTAAAAGACAGCACAGGAGAACCGACTTATTTATTTTTGGAAATGAGTGTCTTTCCAAATAAGACATAGAGGTACAGAGCCATAAAGGAAAAGATTTCTAGATTTGACTATATAAAAATTTAAAATTCCTTCAAGGGCAAAAAAAAATTTGTTTAATCGAACAAAGTCAAATAGGAGAATGACACATTGGAAGAAAGTACGGGAACATATATGACAGATCTGGGGCTAAATCCCTTAGCAATTAATTAATTAACAAATATTTAATGAGCAACTATTATGTGCCAGGCACCATTCTAAGCTTTGGGGGATTCAAGATAATTAAAACTCCCAGCCTTGTGGAGCTCAAATTCTGTTGGAAGGGACGTAAAGCTATTTTGATTATTAGTAGAAAATTTTTAAATGAACAGAGAACATAAATAATTCACACAGCTAGTAACACCAATGGTGTTTAAATATGAAAACATGTGTACTCTTCCTCATAACAAATAAAATGCAAGTTAAATTTCAATAGGATACCATTTTCACCCATCACGCTTTCCAAAATCAAAAAGTATAATATACCTTTTGGCAAAGGTATAAAGAAACAAATATTCTCTTGCATTTGAGGTGAGAGTGTAGCTTGGTTCAACTTCTTTGAAAAGCAATTTGCCAATATCTATCACAACTATAAATGCATGCGCTCCCAGCAATTTTGCCTGAAGAATTTAGGCTACTGGTATATTTGTATTTATGTGCAACAGCATGTGTGTGTAAGTGTTTACTGTAACATTGTTTCTAGTAGTGAAGGACTTAAAACCCACAAAGAGACCCATCAGTAGGTGAGTGGTTAAACAAATATGGAAGATACCTAAAATGGTATAAATTGTTAAAAAGAAGGTAGTTGCTGAAAAGAATGAGGCCAATGTATGTGTGTGAAGACTCTTCAAAATATATTGTAAACAAAAGTAAGGTTCTGAACAGTTACATGCAATACTGAGTTGCTAAATGTTTAATAATGTCCAGAAAATCATAAGAATGTATATATGTAAGTGAAGCAATTAAAAATTGTACTAATATGGAGCACCTGGATGGCTCAGTCGGTTGAGCAACCGACTCTTGGCTATGGCTCAGGTCATGATCTCAGGGTTGTGAGATCAAGCCCCACATCTGGCTCTGTGCTGGGTGTGGAGGAGCCTGCTTGAGATTCTCTCTCTCCCTCCCCTTCTCCCTCCCCTCCTAGTCCCCAACTCAGCATTCTCTCTTTCTCAAAAACGAAATTTACTGATATAAAAGATGTGTAGTGCATAATTTACAAATAAAAAATATGTAATACTCTTCTTATAAATTCTTGTAAATTTCCATCCTCTAACATCAACGTGACCTGGTATTTCTTATGAAATCCATTGTCAGTTTGACAATTCTATCACCAGCAGTCATGTCTCAAAATTGGACCGTGAACAAAGCTTCACTACTGTTCAATCAGCAAAAAAGTCACTCACATCACTGACAAAAGAGCATGGTTCAAACATTATGATTGGTTGATATTTCATTTTTATTCATGAACAAAATGGAAGTGAAACAACAAATATGTATGGTGGAACTTCACCTGTGTATCACTGACGTGAGCAACTTTGCAGAATCGGATCACAGTTTTGGAGTATTGGAAGAGTGCTTCCTCCACTTTTCTATACTCTTCACAATGGAATGGAGTCAGACACCACACTTTTACATGAACCTGCATTATTACTATTTCCCCACCACTTTCTTAATTCTAGAACAGTCATCGGAAAGTGACAGCCCTCGAGCCAAACTGTAAGTACAATTTAGGGCACAGACACGTCATTCATTTACCTCTCATCCTAGGCTTCTTCTGCCTGATGACAGCAGAGCTGAGTAGTTATAACAGAGATCATGTGGCCCACAAAACCTAAGATATTTACTATCTGATCCTTCACAGAAAAAGCTTGTGTACCCCTGGTCTAGACCACCAGCAAAACAACAAGTCAAGCTCTGATTTGTAGGGTTTGCTGATTTCCAAGGTACAAGTATCTCCATGACCGGTTCTAAGCCATGAACATGTCTTCACTGAATGCACAGTTGGAAAGAGATGCGAATACCACACCATTATATTATATATAGTATTTCCACACGACAGATACAGTAGTCATAAATAACCTCAAGAACATAGAAACAGTAACATGTAGTAAAATAATTAAGAAAGCCATGACTTTTGAGTTCTTATTTCTAAAATAATTTATTTAATTGTAAGATTATATAATTTAATTTTTTAAGAATGGCCATATTTAACAACGGGCTCAGAAAATTTCTAGAAATTTAGTAGTTGGCTCCTATGTGCCCATGGGGCCAGCTCTAGCATATCACTGGATATGGTATGCTGTCAAATATGTGGAAAATGTGCAAGCAAGGACATGGTTGCATATCCATATCATCTTCTAAATGCACAGAGCATCTCCGGAAGATGCATAAGAAGCAGAGAATAGTCATTGCTTCTAGGGTGGCAACTGGGGGTCAAGAAGTTGGGTGGGGTTGAGATTTATGTTTCATTTTGTGTTATTTAGCAAAGGACTTGAATTTTTTATCATATGCCTGTGTTATCTTTAAACACTTGTGTATTTTTTAAAGTAGGTTACTAAATCATTTTTTTCCTCAATTTCCCGTTTGCCCTGGGGAGTTCCTACCCCAGTAGAGTTCTCTGGCATGGCTCTCCTCTTGTTAAGTCCAGAGGACTAACCTCTTAAGGCCAAAGTTCATCAAGGCGAGGAACACAAGGACAGTCCTGGTAAACCAGCATTCCTCCTAGATGAAAACACTAGCTTTAAAGCAAACTCAAGAGACTTGGCCCCTTCGCATTGCCTTGACATCTCTTATTCCCTCTTCTCTGTTTGTTAATCTTTCCTGGAAAAGTTAAGTAAGCTTTTCCCTTTAACCAATTTCTCTGGCATTTTGAAGGGCAAGCCAGGGTACCCTGCCTGCCAGCTACTTCCAACGTGCCAAGTCTTCCTGACTATATTTACCTCTGTGCTCCAGTGCCCCAGGCTGCATCTGTGCTCACAGATCAGCTAGTAAAGTGACTGCCAGCCCAGGTCCACACATGCTCCTCTAGGCTGGTGACCCCAAGCAACTGCTCTGTGTAGACCAGCCTGGTTGACTTAGGGGGCTGCTTCCACAGAAACCACCTAAAAGACTTTAGGCAAGAAGAGAAAATGCAAATTCATCCAACAAGACCTCTGAGGTCACAGAGCACCCCATGTGTGTGGCTGCTGTTCTGTTTCCTCTAACCGGCTACATCAGATTTCTGGCTGTCTACCTTGGGCTGTTCCCTGGTGCTAGTCCTCAGTTCTTTTCTGTTCTTCGGGTTTTTGAACCTCTTTATGCCCTCACCTGATCCTAATGTATGACCTACCTCAAATTTGCCAGCATGGTCTTGACCTGGACACTGGCCCTGTGATGATACCATGTCTCCCATGGACCATTTCCATCCAGATGCCCAGCTTGGCTTCAACAGTCCCCTGCTCTGTCCTCCAAACTTTTCAGTCCTAACTCCTTTCCTCCCCTTGAATCCATAACTAGATATGTTCACACCCTCACCACAGACTCCAGACTGTTGACTCATGTCCAGGTTCCAACAGCCAAAGACACACCCAGGTGTTTGTTTTCTAGGTAAGATTTCCTCCGTGATGACGGGCAGCAACAGGTGTGTCTATGTTCTCCCTTCAGGTTTCTGACAGCTTCTTTTCCCAACCCCAGCTTCCAGGCTAGACGAGGGTAGGGGGTGTCTTAGGTAAGGTTCCCCTGAAGCAAACCCTGAAATACAAATTAGTATGAAAATGATTCACTGGGATTTGTTCCTAAGAGCTATTGGTAGGAAGACAGAGAAAAGAGGACAGGGAAACAAAGCAAGCCAAGCAAGGATGCAAGATTAGTGTTCCAGCTGTCTATTGCTGTGTGACAAATCACGCCAACTTGGTGATATAAATCAACTGCCGTTTTTAAAATGCCTGCAGATTGTGTGGGTCAGGAATTTGGACAGGGCAAAAGGGACATCTTGCTACTGTTCCCCTGTCTTGGATGTCTTGGTCTCCCCTGGGATCACTCTAAATCTGGATGACTCAGCAAATCTAGGCTGGAACCGTCTGGAAGCTTCTTCACTCACATGTATGGCTCTTGAGCTGGAATAACTTGAAGCTGAGCCTGTCAACTAGTGGGCTTATCTATATGTTGAGTTTAAAAGAACAAGAAATTCCAAGAGGTAATGTCTTAAAGAAGAAGAGTTCCAAAAAACCAATGCAGAAGGTATTATAAGACTTTTTCTGACCTAGTTCAGAAGTCAGTGGCAAAATCTATTGATTCAACTGCATTCTGTTGGTTACAAGCAGATGAGCCCAGATGCAAGAGGAGAATTAGACTTCGAACCTTGATTGCAGGAGAGCATATGGGATGGGATGTACTGCTGTGGTCATCTTTGAAAATACCACCTGCTCATGGAAGGAGCCTTTGGCTCAGTCCCACATGAGAGCTCCATAGAGAGTATAGGCCATACCTTGGAGTTGTCCCAGTCAGAGGCAAAGGAGCCAGACTGTTTACACCCACACATTCATTTGTCATTGGCCACAGGTTGCCGTTAGGAGAACATAAATATCCAGATAGAAGTGTTTCTATCTCTCTGTGAGTGCAGAAAAGCAGTGTGGGGGCAGCCCTGTGATAATGTATGTGACAGGGACACAGATGCTGGCCCTTGGAATTGAAAATAATGTGGGAACAGATGTATATAAAACTGAAAAGAAATCCTAGGTGATATGGACTGTCTTAATCCATTACGACTGCTGTAACAAAGTCCCATAGATTGGGTGGTTTATAAATAACAAATTTATTTCTCCAAGTTCCGGAGGCTAAAAGTCTAAGATCAAGGTGCCAGCACGGTTAATTTCTGGTGAAAATCCTTTTCTAGGTGGTAGATTGTCATCTTCTGCTTTTACCTTCACATGGCAAAGAGTAGAGATGAAAAGCAATCTCTCTAGTGACTTGTAAGGGCACACTAATCCCATTCTGAGACCTCCGCCCTCATGACCTCATGTATTCCCAATCCCTCCCAAAGGCTCCACCTTCAAATGCCATCACATTGGAAGGCAGGGTTTCAACATAGGCATCTGGGGCAGGGTGATGGGTGTTAGTGGGAGACAGACACAAACATCTAGTCCACAACATGGGCAAAGAGCATTGACATGGTCTACTACAGAAGGAATAGAAAACTCTAAGTATCTCACAGCATCATCCAGAACTCATTCATTTACTCATTCATTTGGTTGAGCAGGTTCCAGAACACAAAACTGGGTTAAGACAGACCTGAACCACCTAGTATCTCACAATCTGGCAGAGCTCATAGGGTGCCCAGGTGGCTCAGTCTGTTAAGCATCTGCCTGTGGCTCAAGTCATGATCCCAGGGTCCTGGGAGCGAGCTCCTTGTCAGGCTCCCTGCTCAGTGGGGAGCCACTCATCGCTCTCCCTCTGCCCCTCTCCCCCACCTGCTCATGTTCTCTCTCTCTCTCAAATAAATAAAGTCTTTAAAAAAAAAAAAAAGTAAAGCTATCCTTGCCATCAACTGCAACACGGGCTGAGCTCTCTGTATGTACCCGTCACTGAGGAAGCAGTGTGCAGTCATGGTTGTGCCTTGTGCTTTAGAGGTGAACAACTCCTGGCCCCACTCTGGCTATTGTATAACCCCTTTTTAAAAATAGGGATAAGAGTAAAATAAGAGTATTTACAGAGTGGTGGGGAAGATGAATGAAAGGAAGTTATGCTAGAGAACCATTTTTAAACACAGTGCTCTGGCACATGGGCGAGTGTTGTAAGTGTTGACAATTGTCGGTCATTTTTTTAGTGAAGGCGCAAGAGTAATTATCCACCTAACCGAGGACGGAAGAAGGGACAGACCATAGGGACAGGAGATCTGACGACTTTAGCTGGGGTGACATGGCAAGGGCAAAACTTTGTTTCTCAGAGCTATTTATGATGTGTGTTCTTCATGCTTAATCTGGGACACTGGGCAGGGCTGGAGGGAAGCCACACAGCCTGACAGGTGGCTGCTACTCCACATCAATGGTCTGCAAACTCAAATTGGATGCACAGTACAGTCTGCCAACCCTCCTGTGTTTCTCTAGCTACACCTACTTCTTAAACACCATTACCTGCTCTAGATGTCCTCAATCTTAGCTGCCATGAAACGACCTGGATTTTTTTCTATATCTCTGGCCACTGTTGTTATTTTTTTTAAATAAAATACCTCCCATATCCAATAGGCATATATAACACATATGTGTATATAGCACAGATCTATACAGTTTTTAAAGATAATAAAATAAACATGCATGTGCTTGCCACCCAAATTAAAAATAAGTAAAACATCATGACTATATTTGAGGTATCTATGTTCCCCTAATTGTATCTCCTTCCTTCCACCCAGAAGATTACCATTATCCTAAAATTCATGTTTTTCATCCCCCTTCTTTTCTTCTAGTGTATATTATCTAATATGACTATAATAGTTATCTAATGCTCTGTAACAGATTACCCCAAAACTTAGCAGCTTAAAACAATAAACATTTATTACTGCACAGGTTCTGTGGTCAGAAATTTGGGAGAACCCTCACTGTGTGGTTCTGAATCCATGAAGTGGTGGTCAAGACTTCTACCAAGGTGGGGGTCATCTGAAGGCTTGACTGGGGCTGCAGATATATTTTCAAGATGGTGCTCCCACATGGCTGTTGGCAAGAGACATTAGGTCCTTGCCACATGGACTCTTTATTGGGTTATCTGAGTGTCTTCAGAACATGACATGTGGATTCTCCTAGAGCAAGTGATCCAAGAGAAGGCAAGAAGGAAACCTCACTGTCTTTTATGACTTAACATCAAAAGTCACATACTACCACTTATGCTAAATTCTATTCATTAGAAGTGAATTGTTAAGTTCAACCCATATTCAAGGGGAGGGGAATTATGCTCTATCTTTTGAAAGGAGTATCAAAATGCAAAAATTGTTATATGTGTGTGTGTATACCTCAACTATATATGTTCTTTTTTTAATCTTTACCTAAATGGAATCACATTTTAAGTGTTCTTCTGTAGTTTGCAATTCAATTCAATTTGATTCAACCTTATATCCTTATATTTTTGAAGTCCATTCATATTGACACATTGTTTGGCAGGCCTGTCATAACAAAAGACCACACACTGTGTCGCTTAAACAACAGAAATCTATTTTTTCACAGTTGTAGAAGCTAGACGTTCAAGATCAAGGAATTTTATAAACACAATTCAATCCATAACATACATAGAGCTGTAGTTTGTTGATTTTCACTGCTCTATAGTATCCTATCATGTGAATAGACGAAAACGTATTTTCTATTCTACTATTAACAGATATTTTGCTTATTTTCAGGTTTTCTGTTGTCATAAGCAATACTGCCACACGCCTCCTACCACCTTTAATCATGTAAAATATATGCATTTCCATATTTGCTAAGTTAATGCCAATTCTTTTCCAAAGTGATTGCACTAATTTGCTCCCCCTCCAGCAGCAGACCAGAGTTCTCATTGCTCCACATTCTGCCAGTATTTGGTATTGTCAATCTTTCTAAATTTGTTCATTTCATGGGTGAGAAATGGTATCTTCTGTGGCTCTAATTAACATTTCCCAGATTGTCAACAAGGTTGAGGATCTCTTTATTTCTTTTTCTTTAAGATTTTGTTCATTTATTTAAGAGAAAGAGAGAGAGCTCACATACATGCACAATCAAGGGGCGGGTGGGGGGGAGAATTGGGGGGAAGGAGAGGGACAAGCAGATTCCAGTCTGAGCACAGAGCCCAACACAGGGCTCCATCCCTCAACCCTGGGATCACGGCCTGAGCTGAAACCAAGAGTCAGAAACTTAACCAACTGAGCTAGCCAGGTGCCCCGATCTCTTCATTCCTAATGAAATGCTTTTCCATTTCTTTTGCCTATAAATCAGTTGGGTTGTTCATTTTTTTCCTTATTGATTTGTCCAAGTTCTTAACAAAATGGTATTGCAAATGTTTCCTACCAGCTGTGGCTTGTCTTTTTACTTTCTCTTGCCACATTTCATAAGTCTTAGTTCTTATTCTTTTGCCCATCTCTTGTTTGTATTTCTCTTAGGCCCAATGCCCTCCTCGTTCTACATACCGTCCTTAATTGACCAAACCCATGAATAAACTTTTCACCGGCATATGCTCATAAATCCTAAATCTGTTCCTTCAAAACAGCTCTCCTGAACATCTTAAAGTTCACTGATCTCTCCATGCTTTTTCTATCTTGTGAACTTTTGCACACTCTAACCACTTTTGGTAAAATCGCATCACCTACTCCTTGCCTCCACTTCTCCATACTCTTTTAATCGCTAACTCCTACCAACCTTCAAGTCTCGATTCTCAGGTCTCAGCTAAGGGACTTTACACTGTGCTCCCATAGTGCTGCCTGATTGCCCCACCATCACACTCAGCACACCAGATTGTGATTATCTTTTTACTTGGCTGTCTCCCAGACCAGACTATGAATCCTCATGACATGGAACCTAGTACCATGTCTGTACACACTTGACATGCAATAAATACTTAGTGGATTAATTCATTAATTTCCATGGGTTACAAATTATGCTTACCTGACATGTATGCAAATCATTTCTATTTTAAAACATGTCCATACCTTGTATGGATTAATCATCCAAATAAAGTTGAAATAACCTCTGAGCCCTGGTCTCCCAAAAAGATGTATTCTAAACATGCAAAACAATAGGTAAGGTCGATCAACAGCCTCTGTTCAGCCAAGACCGCAAACTTACGAAGGGAAAATCCAGACAGAATTTTCTGGTATCCCATCAGGATTTCATCATGGACCTTTGTCCCTCCCTAACCTTGACCATACACGTTCTCTCCCCTTCAGAGAGAAACGGGAACAGAGAATTGTCTAACCTGGTCACACCTGGGAAGGTGGGAGTTCTTAACACACCCAAGGAGAAACTAAACAAATTAAAGGATGACGATACTACTTGGCAATGAGTCAGGGGTATGGTTTCCCTGAAGTCACTTGTTTGGCATCGCTACGTGTATGGTCAAAGTCAGAAATGTCAGCTTTGTGCTGAATGAACAGCTGCGGGGCATTAAAGGGTTGTTGATGGGATATTTTAATGAATGAGTTGAACTCTTTTTTTATTTCATTTTCTGGTCCAAACGTTGTAAGCTGAACAGATTTGCTATTTTGTTTTCCTTTTCTCAGAGGTAAATCCTTCCAAGCAACCTTCTCTTAACTAGGTATCAGTCAGTAACTTCTCAGTTTCTCCAATGCAGGGTTTCTCAACCTCAGCACTGTTGACATTTTAGTGCAGATCATTCTTTGCTGTTGAGAGACTGTCCTGTGTACTGTAGAATGTTTAGCAGCTTCTTTGATTCACTAGATGCTAGGAGCACTCTGCCCACAAACTGTGACAACCAAAAGTAACTCCAGACATTGTCTCTGGGATCTAGAGTCTAGAGATATTTTGATTTCCGGACACTGTCTAAGGTTGCCTTATCTTTAATCCCCTTCCTATAAGAGGGGGGGTCAATAAATATTTTTAGCCCTTCTCAGATGTCCTAGGGAACAACAATAAAGAGGAGGCATAAGCCTGTTATATTGAATGATTGAAAATTATTCTCTTCTCGTAAATTCAGCCTTGGTTCACATTTTACCATTGAGGTCACATTTTCTAACCTCACTCAAAAGTACGGAGTGATTCTCATTAACCGGAAGTTCACATTTCTAAGCCACATATCCGAGGACCCTTACAACCTGTGTTTGGAAACTTGAGGAGAGTTATGCTAAGCAGAGAAAGAGGTTGGACATTTTGAACGCGAGGAATGGCATTGGCAAAGCTGTGCTAAGGCAAAGGAGAAAGGAAGGTTCAGAGGTGCACAGAGTAGCCTTCCTTGATCTCACCGGCCCATGAGCTGATGCCGGCCCCTGAATTCCTGCAATGTGTGTTTCTACCTCCTTTATCACAGCTAATTTACACTGCTTTGTACTGCCAGTCATTTTCATTTTTGTATTGTATTCATAATGTTGTCCCAATTCAATGGTGAATTTCTAAAGGACAGTAACAGCATCTGGCGTGAAAGTGTGCACAGCGCAGGTGCTTGAAAAGTATAAATGGAACAATTGATTGCTCGGAGACCAGGGGAGGGGTGCCTGAGTGACACAGTTGGGTTATGGTCACCTCTGGGATGAAAAAGACTGATTAAACTTAGTTGTAAGTCACTTATGCTGATCAACAGCCAAGGAAATAATAAAGAGCTTTAGCAGCATTCCTCAAAATTTAATTTGAAAACAAGTCCATCGGTTCGATTATTGAACACAGTCTGGTGGTACTGAAGTAGTTCTCACACTCAATGATAAAAAGAGTCTTTTTTCCTATGTAGAAGACCGGACCAAATGAATGCCTGCAGCTGGGTCACATGTGTATTGCTGTTCTAATCTAGACTCAAGTTCAGATTGAGGCCAATGTCATTTCATCCAGGCCCCAGTCTGTCATCCTCCCACACATAACAGCCTATGAGTCTGTTATTTTGTAATCTTGCGATGACCTTTGGAATCACCTCTTTTTATTTGAGGAAGGCCGCTGTAGAGCAAGGGAAGCTGATTGTAAATGCTGTATTCAGCGACCTAGGCCAAGTTCATCTTCACAATGTCCTATCATATCATTAACAGACATGAAATAATTGCTGCACGTTGGCATTCTGTCGGCAAAGAGTCATGTGGATCGACATCAGTGGAACAGGATGGGAGGTCCCTGGGATGAGGCAAATTCCACCCTCCACTAATATCCTCTGGGTCTGCCTTTATTCCAGTGCCTTCCTTGAACTCATTATGGTCCTCTCCAATCTCATTATCTTGGGTTCAACTCCTTCACCTAGCACAGTCCCTCCTCACAATTATGGTGCATCAAGACATTTGAGAGTGAGCCAGTCTCCCTTTAGAATACATTAGTGCTTTTTAAAAAGTAAATAAATATAATTGTTTACTTTGTCAAACAAATTAAAAATGATGAAGATAGGGATCCCTGTGGCGCAGCGGTTTGGCGCCTGCCTTTGGCCCAGGGCGCGATCCTGGAGACCCGGGATCGAATCCCACGTCGGCCTCCCGGTGCATGGAGCCTGCTTCTCCCTCTGCCTGTGTCTCTGCCTCTCTCTCTCTCACTGTGTGCCTATCATAAATAAATAAAAATTAAAAAAAAATGATGAAGATAGGGGAAAGAGTGATAGAAAGAAAACACAAAGAGAGTTTTAAGGGAAATCTGTTGAAAACTTTGGGTGGAATGACACGCATTCTTCCAATAACTTTTGTGTGTGTGTCAAAAACAGATCTGAGATATTTTACAATAAATGATATGTGAACTATAAAAAATATTTAAGAACAAGAGATGAGGCATGAAAAGAGCGAAAACTCTAAGAAAACCCAGGTAAAAGGAAATGTCTCAGTCCAGACAGGTTGCTATAATAAAACATCATAGATCAGATGGCTTATAAACAGCAGAAGTTTATTATCTACAGTTTTGAAGGCTAGAGACGTCCACGATCATGGCACCTGCAGATTCAGTGTCTGCTTAAGGTCCACTTCCTGGTTGATAGAAGGCCATCTTCTCACTATGGTAGAAGGGATGAGGATGCTCTCTGAGATCTCTTTTATAATGACACTAATCCCATTTACAAAGACCCTCATGATCTACTAACCCCTCAAAGGCCCCCCCCTCCAAATACCATGGCATTGGGCTTAGCATTCAACACATGGGTTCTGGGGACACAGACATTCTGTCTGTAGCAGGAAGCACAAATCCTTGCTCCATCATACCAATCGGGGCACACAGGGAAAGCTGATGGGCCCCATTAGAACTTCCTAACCCTGTCCAGAGGGAGGGAGCATTTTAAAAATCGGTTATCTGACCAGACCCAAACTTACTAAATCAGAGTCTCTAGGTGTTAAGCCCAAGTAGCTGTCTACTAAGAGTAAACATCAAGAAAGACAATTTTTTACAGAGACACATGCAAAGTCTATGAAAGCATTTAGAAATCAACAAGGAAAATTCAAGTCAATGCAACTCAGGATTACCAACACCTGACAATAATAGCTCACATGCTATGTGGAGCTCTGAATTTTCCAAACTGCTCAAGTAGGAAAAACAGAGATAGACAAATGAATGGGCAGTGACCAAGAGTCATTCACTATGAGAAGAAGAACCAGGGTAGATGAAGATGGGAGGGTTCTGGAAGCACAGAGAAGGGGGCAAATGGGTGGAAAGTGGGTCTGGAACCAGAACACCAGGCTAGCACTTAGTAGGTACTTCCTAAATTTTAGCCCCCATCTCTTTACAAGATCTCTCTCTGTGAAACTACTTCACAACACTGGAACCTGTTTTCAATGAACTAAAAACAAAGTATGGGGGTAAGTCAAATCTACCAGCATTTCTTTATATATATATAGAAATATATATATATCTCAAGGATATATAAAAAGGACCACAGTAAGTATCATGGGAACTGACTGGAGCAGGAGACCAAACACTGACTTCAAAGCTATCCAGAGCAGGGTTCCCTTTACTGTCCTCAGGACCCTGGGCAAAGTCAGTAAATAAATATGAGTCTAGTTCCTCATCTGCAAAACAGAGAAAATAGTCCCCAATACCATTCTTGTTGAAAATATCTATTAATAGGTGTGTCTTCCCACTGGAATGTGAGCTATTTGACGGCAGGAGCAATGTCAGATTTATGTCTGTATTTTTAGAGCGTGGCACATAGTAGGACTATATATATGTTGAACTGAACTAAACTGTTAATTACCAGGATGTCATAATGAATAAATGAAATAAAGTATATAAAGTGAAAAAAGAAAAGAAAAAGAAAGACAATCTTTTTCTTGTCTCTGCGGCAAATTTATGACATGGTTTCTTAAAGGTCACTAGGCAATGAAATGTACCATGTTCAACAACAGTGCTCATCACATGGCTATTCCTCACATTGATCTTCAATAAAGGTAGAGGAGGGACATAAGGCTACATCACAGCCTGTGAAAGAACTTTTTACTCTGGATGCAGCCTCATGCTCATCTCCTCTGACCGAGCATCAGGACTACAATAGAGGAAGGCAGGTGTGGAATATACCCTGGGCTTCTTCTCTTCCCAGACTTGTAGCAAGGAGCAAATATATAAGACCATACACACAGTAAGTGCCCAATAAATACTAGCAATTGTTAATATCATTATTCTCAAAGATCAGTGTTGTTGCTGGACTTTGGCAGGAGCTGAACATTTAAGATAAGTCACAAGAAAAACAACCCCTGCTTCTACTACACCTCCCTTGTAGAACCACTCACTAGCACGGAGCAGTCTCAAGTGCTCAGTGTACTTCATGCACTAATTTTCACAACTAGCCTGTGTGGAAGTACTATGATTATACCCATTTTATAGATGGAAAGACCGAGGAACAAACACATTAAATGTCGTGGTATGTGGCAGATCTCAATGTCCAACTTCAGGCTATCGGACTCCCAGTTATATGCTCTTAACCACCAGGTTTTATACCTCTGCCAGACGGTACCAACACAGGTCGCTGATTGAGATGGGAAACACATGCTCCAGGTATTCAGAGGCAGATGTCCAAGGTAAAGTTTGTTCTGAAAATTAAAGCCTGAGCCACAACCGGCTGTATCACAATTACCCGTATATCTCACTTCCCAAAAAGCAGCTTTGAATGAGGTCAGATGCCAAACACACGCACAAGTTTTGCTCCTATGTTGTCCTTTGGGAACTGGATCTGCCACCCATCTACATATTTAATGGAAAACCTATCAGAAATCTCAGCTAATCCCCCAGAATCTGAATCACCAGATAATCTCATCAACTCTCCCCTTTGCTCAGAACACAACCCGTGACATCTTTTTTTGGAAATTTTCTTAACTATTTTCAAAAGGGGCGTCATCCCAGAAGTCATTTCTTTTAAGTTTCTCATTCAAGTGAGTGTAAAGGTTGAGAATGAAATACTTACTAGTTGTGATAAACTTGAGCCTAACCAAGAAGTATTCATAAACTCACCCTGGAGATGACAAAGGATCTCCTGGGTGGTTCCACACTTTGCTGGTCCATCCTAAAATAAAAGCCAACCAGCAGCACAGACACATTTTGTTGATGTTAATGCACACCACCTTGAAAGGACTTGGTACCTAGATTGCTTTTATTTACGTTCACAAGGACCAGTCTGTTAACAGAGGGAGCATCCAGATAGAACTAATATCCCCTAGAATCCTCCTCTGCCCGGAGGTTGTCAACTTAGGGAGAATGATGATGTTTTTAAGGCCATACTAAGGTGAGATGTGAAAGCATTTGAAATTCTGGACCTCTCCTGGCAGCTGCTGGACACCAGACTGGAAGAGTCCTTGGAAGAAGCAAACCTGCCTGGGGACGCAGGAAGCCAAGCTGCTCCAGCAGCAGCTGGAGCCAAAGCCAGCCACTCCCCACCCCCTCCCAGCTCCGGGAAGAAGCACGAACTCCCGAAAGAAAGGGGCAAAGGGAAAACGTGGAGGGGTGGAATTCAGGAAGGGAGCTGTGGAGAGAGCCCCCATGGGCCAGAACGGGAGAGAAAGGTTACAATTGAGTGCGGCATTGGTTTTAGAAATAACTTTAGGAATAACTGAAAAGCAAAGCTCCAATGCCATCTTGGGGTGTGAGATAAAGCCAAACTCTCTTTTTAAACTCTATTTATAAATATGTTTGATTAAAATGGTTTTGACAGCACTAATGTCCTCAGCAGGTCATATTCATGACTGTAAAGACCAGCAGGGAAATCTGTCATTTAAAATGAGCACATTTTCTCTAATCCAAAAATACTTTGACTACCAGGTCCAGAGAAAACCAAGGAACACACCTTCTGTATGGAAACCAGATGCAAATTTTAGGACACAAGCGTGTCATTGAGCTGCTGTCAACCATAAGGGAGATTTCAGAGGATTTAGGAAGAAATGGTCACTAGAAATCACCATGGAGTAAGTCATTCAAACTCTTTTGATAAAGAAGGGCTTATTTTTCATATAGTTATGTTAAAATCATATTCTTTTTTAGGTTATGAAAGTAGTATCTCTTCATTATTTTTTAAAAAGCACTAAAAATATCAATAAATAGGTCAATGTCTCACACCATGATCCCAACCCTTAGTGATGACCACCATTAACCATTTGATAGATATTTCTTGATATTTTTCTCTGCATTTATACTATTTTACAGATATATATAGATCATACAGTTGCAGCCTGATTCTTAGTGATTCATGTCACTGAAAAGGTGATCTCTAAAGTAAATTAATTTTTAAGTAATTTCAATTTAACTTCGATGTTCACATATGCATGCTTTTTTTTTTTGAAACTGAGCATTCCACTAGGAAAGCTTAACATCCTCATTTTTGATAGTGAGCCAATGTTGCTGTTCTCATATACAAAAAATAGAAGGCATGAATCATTAAATAATCTCATAGTTATTTGTATAGTTAACAAAAACAATCATACTATTAAGCAATTATTGAGTCCATACTAACCCCCAGGTACTGTAATAAACATCTTACATATGTTAACTCTTAAGAACAGCCCTATGAGGAAGGCAGTAATATCCTGTTTCAGATAGAGAAAAAGAGGCTCAGATAAATTAAATAATGCTCCCAAGGTCATGCAGCAAGTAATTGTAGCATAGTCTGTATTCAAAACTATTCAAACCAAAATCACTATGTTCCATCCTGCTACCTACCATTCAAGTAATCAGGTTATAGTTATGAAAATACTCAGATAAATAAATCAGCGTACTTAAAATTGTTTTGTGATGTGACTATATATGTTATGGAATTATTAGTGGAAGTAATAAGTTTAGAGTCCACCCTCTGGCACTTATCACCAGGGTGACCTTGAAGAAATCCTTTAACCTAAACTCAGCTACAAAGGGAAGATACTATCTATCATAACACGGCGAGGCTAACATGAGGATATGAAATTTCTCTTTGTAAACTGTAAAGAGCTATCTAATAATATTATGTTTGGATATATTTATGTGGCAAACAGAAGCTTGATCATAGCAGGCTTTCTAACTTCACCTTTATGAGTCTCTCAGAATAAAAACAAATGAAGAATTGTTTTTAACTTCAATGGAAATCAAAAGCATGTTTTAGCAATATTCTGAGTCAGAGTTATACACCTTGAGAGTAGTTCTGTACCCCTTCCTGAGACTCTGAGCTGCTTCCCTCAACTTATTCACACTGTTTTGCCTTTACCCGGGATGTCAGCATCAAGAGCAGTGGTCATAAAAAGGCAGGGGGAGAGAAAAAAAAAAAAAAAAAAGGCGGGGGGGCGGCGGAGGGGGATCAGTAGTGTTTCCAACCTTGTTATTTCCCAGCCATGCTTTTCCCTATTCGATAATAAAGTGTTAAATTAATTTTTATTTTATCAATATAATGCATGCATATATTTTAAAAGTCAAACTTAATCCAAAAAACCCTTTGTGAATAGTCTCCTACATAACTCCCCACTTTCACCTCCTAAATACTACCATTTTCAAATTATTTATCTCTTTCTTCCAGTATTTACTCTCACATTTCAAAGTGACATGCTTATCCTACAATTTATTGACTAATCCACATTAATCTATTATTGAATTCTTATTATGAAAATTAAGATAAAGTTTCATAAACTATCTCTCCACTTTCTTTATCTTTCAAATAGGGATCCATAATAATTTTTAATTATGTGGTTTTGAGTCAATATTAAGCTAATATGACTACTATTGTCAAGACAAAAAGCAAACCATGACTACTATTTTCTCTCTTTTAAAAAAACAGAAAATGGCAAACAATAGAGAAAAATAATGAAACCAAAAGTTAGTTCTTTGAGATGAATGAAATTGTTAAGACACTAACTAGACTGCCAAGAAAACAACAAATTGTCAATACCAGGAATTAAAAAGGGAACATTACTATAGATTCTATAAATATGAAATGCATGTAAAGAAACAGTGTGAACAACTATATGCCAGCAAACTTGACAAATCAGGTAATTGGTTGCATTCATTAAAAAGTACAGATTACCAAAACTAATACAAGAAATAATAAAAGGTGGGGATCCCTGGGTGGCTCAGTGGTTTGGCGCCTGCCTTCGGCCCAGGGCGTGATCCTGGAGTCCCAGGATTAAGTCCCGTATGGGCTCCCTGTGTGGGGCCTGCTTCTCCCTCTGCCTGTGTCTCTGCCTCTCTCTCTCTCTCTCTGTGTGTGTGTGTGTGTCTCTCATGAATAAATAAATAAAATCTTTAAAAAATAAATAAATAAAAGGTATGAACAGGCTTATATCTCTTAAAGAAATGGCATTGTAGTTTAAAAACCTTTATATAAATAAATATTCAGGTCTGACAAATCCTATCAAATATCTAAGAAAGAAATAATACTAACCCTACCCAAATACTTTCAGAAAATAGAAAAGGAGGAACATTTCCATCTCATTTTATGAGGCCAACATTACCCTGGTTCAAAAAAAACATTATAAAAAATAAAACTATGACTAATATTCTTCATGAAAATAAAGACAAAAATTCTTTACAATATGTTGACAAAACAAACAAACAATATTTTAAAAGGATAACACATCATGTCCATCATATTCAAGCAGGACTTATCCCAGGAATTCAAAGTTAGTTTGACATTTGAAAAGTCAAACGATGTAATTCACCACATCAACAGGTTGAAAGAAATAAGCCATATGATCATTTCCATAGATACAGAAAAAGCATTTGATAAAATTTAACATTCATGATGAAAACTCACAGCCAAGAGGTAAATTCTTCAACCTGACAAAGAGCATCTGTGAAAACTTAGAGTTAACATCCTCCTAATGATGAAAGCCTGTTTTCTTACTAAGATCAGGAACAGCAAGGATAGTTGCTCTCATCACTCCTATCCAACATTAAACTGGAAGCCATGTCCAGTACAATAAAGTAAGAAAAAGAAATACAAGTCATACAGATTAGAAAAAAGAAGAAAAACTATTAACTTGCAGACGTGATTGTCTACTTAGGAAATCCTAAGGAAAATATGAAAAAACTAGCAGAATTACTGGAATTAATAAATATTTTTAAAAAGTTTCAAAATACAAGATTAATATTTTAACAATCAACAGTATTACTAATGATCTGAAAAAGTTTTTATATCCCATTTGCAATACCATCAAAAATAAGGAATATTTAGAAATCTAATAAAGGAGGTGAAAAATCTATACACCAAAAACTATAAGACATTGGTGAAAAAAATTGAAGATACCAATAAGTGAAAAAAAAAGTGTCATGCTCATGAATTAGAAGAGTAATGTTAAAATGTCCATATTACACAGGTCTATCTCTAAATTCAATGCAATCTCTATCAAAATTCCAATGTCATTTTTCACAGATATAAAAAAAAACCCTAAAATTCATAGGGAACCACAAGATGCCTAAAATGGCCAAAGCAATCATAAAGCTGGAGACATCACACTTCCTGATTTCAAACTATATTACAAAGCTATAGTAATCAAAACAGTATGGTACTGGAAAAAAAAACAGACCCATAGATTAATGGAGCAGAACAGAGAACCTGGAAATATATTATTAGTATACAATAGTAATAATAATAATAATCAGAAATTGTCACATATGTGGTCATTTGACATGGGAACCATGAATACTCAAATGGGAAAGGATACTTTGTTCAATAAATGGTGCTGGGAAAACTGGACATCCACGTGCAAAATAATGAAATTGAATCCCTGACTGATACAATTCACAAAAATTACCTTGAAATGGGTTAAGGACTTAAACATAAGACCTGAAGCCATATAACTCCTAGAAGAAAACATAGGGGAAATTTCCTTGACATTGGTCTTGGCAATGATATTTTGGATAGGAACCAAAAACAAAGACAACAAAAACAAATATCAATAAGTGGGACTATATTAAACTAAAAAGCTCTATACAACAAAAGGAACAAACAGCAAAATGAAAAGGCAATCTACAGAATGGGGAAAATATTTGCAAACCATATATCTAATAAGGGGTTAATATCCAAAATATATAAGGAACTCATATAATTCAATAGCAAAAAAAAAAATAGAAATATTGAAAACTATTTAAAAAGTGGTCAGAGAACTTGAATAGACATTCTCTAAAGAAGACATACAAATGGCTTCCAGGTACATGAAAAGGTGCTCAACATTGTTCCCAAAGTTATCTGTAGACTCAAGACAGGCATTTTTTTTTTATAGAAATTGATAAGCTGATTCTAAAATTCTAAAATTTATAAGGAAACTCAAAGAACCTAGAACAGTACAATTGGCAAAAGAAGAAAAAGTTTGGGAATTCACACTACCCGAGTTTAAATCTTACTAAACAGCTATATTAATCAAGATAACTCGATATGGTTTAATGGGACAGATTAGGGAGCCTAGAAATAAACTCATGTGTATGTAAAAATGCTCAATTGATTTTCAACAAAGTCAACAAGGTAATACGATGTCAAAAGGACAGGGTTTTCAAACAAATAGTGTTGAAACAACCAAATATCCATATGGCCCTACCTCAAACCATAGACAAATGTTAATTCACATGCCTAAATGTAAAAGCTAAAAATATAAAGCTTCTAAGAGAAAATATATGCTATCCTGGGGTGAGCAAAGATCTCATACACAGGACACAATAAGCACTAACCATAAAAGAAAAAATTATTAAATGGAGTTTTATCAAAATTAAATCCATCTTTTTCCTGAAGACATTGTTAAGAAAATAAAGCAAGCCACAAACTGGGAGAAAATATTTATAATATGTATATCTGAGAGAAAAAAAACTCTATCCAAAATACATAAAGAAATATTGTAATTCAGTAACATAAACAACTTATGTTTTTAATGGGGGATCTATTTGAACAAACACTTTAGATAAAAGAAGATGCACAAAAGTTTATACACGTGAAAAGATTCTCAACAAATTATTCATCACATACAGGTAAATTAAACTTACATGAGACATCACAATACACCCATTAAATTGGCTAAAATTAAAGAGTGACAACACCAAGCATTGGCAAACATCTGGAGCAACTGGAACGCATCTATTTTTCATAGGCACTTAAAATGGTATGGCCGTTTTTGGAAAACTATTTGACAGTTTCTCATATAATTAGACATATACTTATCATATAACCCATCAACTCCACTCCTATACAGCTACGCAAAAGAAATGAAAACCTATGTCCATATAAAGTCCTAATCACCTGTGTGAATATAACAGCCTTATCCATAGTTGTCCCGAACTGGAAACAACCCCAAATTTCCTTCAGTAGGTGAATAGAAAGCAAACTCAGGTACATTCATAGAGTAGAACTCTACGAAGCAATAAAAAGGCATGAATTACTGATATATGCACCAACATGGATAAATCTCTCAACAATTACACTGTACAAAAGAGGCCAGATCCAAAATATTATGTATTGTATGATTCCACTTATATGAAACTCTAGAAAAGATAAAACTGTAACAACCAGTGGTCACCAGGGTCCAGAAAGTTCAAGAAACTTTCTCAGGTGATGAAAATGTTCTGTATCATAATTGGTGATTACATGACTATCTTCAAAACCAGGTTTTGTCTATCTTAGCGCTACTGACATTTTGGGCAACATAGTTTTTTGTTGTAGAGGGCGGTTCTGTGCATTCCTGCATGTTTAGCAGCAACCCTGGGCTCTTATCTTGCTAGAGGTCAGTAGCTAGCCTCCCCCCACTCCCAAGTTGTGACAATCAACAATGTTTTCAGATATTGCTGAATATATCCTGGAGGGTAAAATCCCTCTGGTTGAGAACCACTAATCAAAACTCATAAAACAGTAGATTTAAAATTACTAAATTCTACTGTACATAAGTCATACCTCAATAAAGCTGATTAAAAATATGTAGGAAGTGGGCAACCCAGGTGGCTCAGTGGTTTAGCGCCTGCCTTTAGCCCAGGGCATGATCCTGGAGACCCGGGATCGAGTCCCACATCGGGCTCCCTGCATGGAGCCTGCTTCTCTCTGCTTGTGTCTCTGTCTCTGTCTCTCTCTCTCTCTCTTTCTCTCTGTGTCTCTTATGAATAAATAAAAAAAATCTTTTTATAAAAATTAAAAAAATATATGTAGGAAGCAGCTTGGGACCACATGCCTCACACCCAGGAGACATGATTTATTTCACTTTTAAATATTTTATATATCCATCAAGATAATCATTTGAGAAACTCTATATTTACTGAAATATATTTTCTGCATATTTTTAAAAATGTTATATTATTGTCTAATATTAAGCATTGTGACTGAAAAATCATATGCAATCTTATGCAATCTTAATTCCTAATCCTTTATGAACTTTTTTATCTCCCTGAAAGTTTTTAACCACATTTTTCCAAACACTATGCTAGGTTTTGTGGGCCTATTCAAATGGGAAAATTGTGTCCTTCAGTTCCAGAAATTTTTCTTATAGGATTTATTTTAAAATATTCCTCTAGTCTACTTTCTGGGGTTCTTTTCCCCCAGAACTCCAGAAGGATATTGGACTTCTCAAACACAGTCTTTGATTTTTCTCATCTCTCTCAGCTGTCCATCTTTTTGTCTTTTTATTACTTTCTAAGAGATTCTCTTTGTCTTTCAAGTCTTACTGGAAATTTTGTTTCAGCTTCCATATTTTTAATTTCAAAAAGTTCTTTCTTGTTCTAAGATTGTTCCTTTTCTCCAAGGGCATTATTGTAATTCTACATTTGTTCTTCTGATTCCCACAATTTCAGTCTCTCACATTAGAGACTGTCCTCAAATGTGTGGTGATCCTTAGCTGTTGGTCCAGATTTAACTAGAAATATGAAAAATCCTAAGATTGAATGTCCATTCTGTAGGCATAGAAAGAACTTGCTGCCTGTAGGTGTCAGAAAATGGTCAAGCAGTAGAAATCTGACTTTTCTTTTGGAAAAATACCAATGTCTGAAGGTGTTTTCTCTGGGAACTTTAAGTTCTTCCAAAGATGAATTTTCCATCCTTCAGTAAAAGGAGCTCTGGCTCCCAGGATTCTACTCTCATGGCAAGGAAAGCAGGCTGGTGGGGGGGTCTGATCATCACTTTTCAAACATTCACTTAATGTTCCTATTTTAAGCTTGAATTTCATCCTTGGCTTCCACTGTGTCTGTGTCCCTGAGTCTGAATCCAGATTTTAAAGAAAATGATTCTTCCTCTGAAACAGAATAATAGGAATAAGATTGTCACCTGGTGAGCAGGGTGGAGATAGGTACCATGGGAGGTGTCATCAAACTCCAATTACAGATGAATCATTCTATCCGCCCCCTCCTCCTTTATCTCTATCTTCTATGGAGCAGAAATCTGTGTCAAAGTGGGATAAATTAGATCAAGAGTTGCTGCAATTTGGGAAAGAACTCTAAGGCAAATCATGAGTTGAGTGAAATGTAAAATTTTGTGGGATAAAGGAAAAGCTAAGGATGGATAAAAACCAAGTGGAGTCAAGTAAGAAAAGTCCAACTATACAGCCCAAAGGTGTAGAACAGTGATCCTTAGGAGGCCAACTTGGCTTGGAATAAAGTGTGTGGGTCAGAAAAAAGGGAACATTCAACATAGAGAAAGTGGCTTAATGTAATTTGTATCGAGTCTGTCAATATCAACCACAGACAAACTCCACTAAAGTAGCCCATGAACTGGAGAAGACATGCACTTACACGTGGCCTTAAGAGGCTCTGGGATGAAAGGAGGTGCTTTTATGGTCTTGTGTGTATGTGGGAGAAGGTGGGTTTCTTGGAGCAAATGGATAAAATGAAGAAAGTACTATTGGGGTTCTGCTCCTGCCCCTAAACTCTAGTTCACTTGTCCTCAGAACTAAAATCAGATTTTGCAGAAGTTTGATGTAGGTGATGAGCTCAAAAAAAATTTAAGTTGATACTAAAAACCCCCAGATAATTGCTTGACATTACCCCTCTTCCTCCGATCCCCTAGAGCTAAGGAATTACAGTTTAGAGAGATCTTGTCCTATTGCTGCCTCCTGATGAAACACAAAACTAAAGTCTGGACTTTAGGAGTTGTTTTTCAGGGTGAGGTGCTCTGCAACCCAGGGTTCATTCATTCCTTCCTCCTGAGCTCACTGGAGCTGACACTCTGGCTGGGTTCTGGTACACTCCTTGAAGAAATGCTGAAACCCTCAGAGAAGACCAGCTCAGGGGCCAAATCAACAAGACGGTCAAAGATCAGTAGCTCTTCAAAAGAAAAACAACATACAGGATTTAAGATTCCACCAGAATATAAATAATAGGTACAAAAATATAATATTTGAAATAAAGAACCCTCTAGACGGCATAAGTAGCAAAATAGAAATAACCAAGGGACAAATTAACAATTTGAAAGATCAGATTGACCAATTTTCCCAGAAGGAAGAAAAAAAGCCAAAGAAATAGAAAATGTAAGAGAAAAGTGAGGTGATAATGAAGGTCAGAAGTAACATATAAGTAACAAAAGTCCCAGAAAGAGAAAATAATAAAATGGAGAGGAGGAATAATTCAAAAAATTGTAGACTAAATTTCCCTGAATTAAAAAAAAAATTAAAAAACAGGAATCTCAGATTTAAAAGGCCTGGGCTAGCAAAAAAAAAAAAATCTTACACCTAGATATGTAATAAAAATTAAGAATTCCAGGGGCTCAGTCAGTTAAGCATCTGCCTTCAGTTCAGATCATGATCTCAGGGTCCTGGAATGGAGCCTTTTATCAGGCTCCCTGTTCAGCGAGGACTCTGCTTCTCCCTCTCCCTCTGCTCTTTCCCCTACTGCTCCATCTCACTTTCTCTCTTTCTCAAATAAATAAATGAAATCTTTTTTCAAAAAACAGAATTCCAAAAAGGTAATTTTAAATGTTTCCAAAGGAAAAAAGCAGATTCGGATTGAAATCATATTTTCCAACAGTAGAAATGTATGCAATAACTCAATAGAATTATATTTTTCAAGTATTGAAGGAAAAGAACTTTAAAACCTAAAATTTTGTAAACAACTAAACTTCCATCCAAATATATAGGCTTGATTTTTTAAAAAATTTCTTGGGCACTTGGGGCACATGGGTGGCTCAGTTGGTCTGCCTTCGGCTCAGGTCATGATCTCAGGGTGCTGGGATCGAGCCCTACTCAGTGGGGAGCCTGATTCTCCCTCTCCCTCTGCCCCTCCCCACCTCCCCCCATGCTCTCTCTCTCTCAAATAAATAAATAAAATCTTTTAAAAAAATTTCTCAGGCACACAAGCCCTCAGATGTTTTGCCACAAAGACTGCATCAAAAATAGTTTTATATAAAATACTTTAAAAAGAAGAAAGACAAATATAGGAGATGATGAAAGAGATATATAAAGCAGGGGGAAACAAATAACTTGGAATAGTTTTCGTTGTCTTAAAAAAATACCTAAGACTAAGGAGAAAGATAAAAATATCCATAATAGCTCAGACTAAAAGAATAGATAATGACTATATGATAGGGGTTGGCAGAGGTTGGGGAGAGACAAAGGATGAAAGTTCTTGTCTTATTAAGGATATTGACATAACGTTTTCTCAAAAGCAAGAAAATCTCTTAAAATATATAGAAAATTTGAGACAAAGAATATATACACAGATCCAATTACATCAATAAGAAAAATAAATGTATTTAGACAAAACTCACCATTCAAATTACTAATAGATTAAATATTTTAAATCCAGGTATATGCTATTTATAAAACACACCCATTAATTATAAAGACACACAAAGTTTGAAAGCGAAAGGATAGAAAATGGCATGTTAGGCAAATAAACCAAAAGATATGTAGCATGTTAGTATCATTTAAACTAGACTCTAAGACCACAAGCATTAGGGGATTGAAAGGGCTGCCATAACATAATAAAAGTTTTAATTCACCAATAAAAGAGCAACTTTAAGTATAAGTGTAAAACAGGTAATGAGGCACATAAAATAGCCTCAGACATATTTCGTAAAATCTTATAGAATTCGGGTAAATTTATCATGGTCTTTTTAGTTATTGATAGATCAAGTTGACCAAAAAAAAAAAAAAAAATCAGAAAGGATACAGAAAATATGAACCACTCAATAACAAGTTATGACCCAATGAAATAATATCTCATTTAAAGTTCTTCCAAGTAATAGAGAGTCTACATCTTTTAAAGCACACATGGAATATATGTAGAAATGCAATCATGTTTTTACCCATCAAGGAAGTCTTAATAAATTTCAAACTTAAATATAAAGTAGCCTGGGAAGTCTGACCACAATGAAATTAAATTAGAAGTTTAAAATATAAATTAAAAATGCCCACATATTTAGCAGTATTGCTAAATAATTCATGAGTAGGAAGGGAAATAGCAAAGTGAAAATTTTCTAAGTGTATAAAACTGAATGACAATAAAAACACCATATGTCAAGACTTCTGGGATGCAGCCAATATGTACTTTGAAGTAAAGTTATAGCTTTAAGTTCAAACAGAAGAACATCTCAAAATTAGTAAGCTACATGTTATTCTTAAGAAGTTTGGGGGGTGGGAAACACAACAAAATCCAACTCAAATTAGAAAAAAATATCAGAAAAAAGTAAAAGCAGAAATCAACAAAATAAAAAAAAATACAATATTGTACAAAAGTACAATAGAGAGGAGCTAAAAGGCTAAGAGTTGGTTCTTTGCTAAAATAACAATATACATAAATTTCTCAAGATTTATCAAGATAAAAGTTCCAATAAGCCATATTATGAATGAAAGGGGGAATACTACACAATAAAGTACACATACTAAATAATAAGACATTTCGCTGAAAATGACTTGCCAACAGTTTTGAAAACTTAGACAAATTCCTGCAAAAATATAACTTACTGATTCGAGCAAAAAAAGTTTTGAATAGTGTTATAATTATTAAAGAAACTGGCACACTGTCTAAAATTATTCCACACGCATGGACACACACAAAAAGTACCCGGCCCAGAGGGATTTATAGGTGAGGTCAAACTTTGAAGGATCTCAAGGGAATCTTTCAAAGGACCTCGAGTGGATACAAGTTATTCCAGACCACGGGAAGAGAGAGATTACTTCCCAACCCCTTTTACAAGGGTTGATGTTAGAGAAGAATGGGCAGGTGAATAAAAGGAAGAAAAGCCGCTGCCCTCATGGAACTGACATTCCAGGGTAAGTGTGGGAGTACAGTAAGTAGTGTGTTAGCTGTAGAGGCAAAGAAAACGAGAAAGACAAATGAATAGGAAAGGAGTCCCCCGTTTTACACGGAGGGTCAGGGCAGGCCTCCTCTGTGAGGAAGAGCTGAAGGAGGTAGAGAATATGATCCTGCTGACTGGGGACAGGGCAGGGCAGTGAGAGGGCACAGGAAGTGTTAAGGCCATAGGGCAGGGGCGAGACCATGGGGTGTAGCTGGGATCAGGTGACCAAGGGGGAGGGCTGCAGAAAATGAGTGGCCAGGCCTAGACTTCACTTGGTGGCACTGTGAGAGAGAGGGAGGTGGAGGCAGAAAGAGAGAGAGAAATTCAGCTACACCCCTGTTAGCAAAGAGGGCCTCACCTCCGCCCTCCTGAGGTTGGCCCTGACACCAGCCCCAAGTGGCAGTTTGAGGAGACGCAGAAACAGCGTTTCTCAGATGGCCGTGATGCAGGAGAAGCAAGAAGCCAATTTGCAGACAGTACAGCGGAGGCCGTGCACAGAGCCGGGCCGGGAGCACATTTTGATAAAAGCTCTTTCACTATTGCCTAAGAGTCAGCGAGGTTGGCAGTGGGGGGACGATGAGGCTAACTTACAGATGGAAAAAAATCGAAGCTCGCAGGAGTTAAGTGTCCGGCCCCAAGGTCACACAGCTGGTAGGTGACAGAGCAGGGCCGAAGTCCAGACCCTCTGACCTGTGGTCCAGGGCGCTGCCCGCTCTGCAGAGCCTCCTGGCTCAGAGTCTGTGGGATGCACCCCTCGGACCCCACCTTATTTCTACCCGTACGTCCTTATCCTCTGTTACTTTTTTTTTTCTTCTTTGCAATGTGTCTTCACAGGCCACTTGTCTAGGGTTGCTTTCACGAGCAGCCTGTGTTAACCTCAAAGCTGTAGTTTCATTGACAACAAAAACAGCTTTATGCCATGCATCTCTTTCAACTCTCTGAACACAGTGTTGGTCAAAATAATGTCTTCAGCAAACGGGTAAGAGCAAACTCCACTACCCTGCCCTCCTCCCCTTCCACCCGGCTTCCAACAAAAAATAAGCCAGAGCCACCGATAACCGTGGCATTTGAGTCGGTTTGTGAGACCGGGTGTCTCTCTTTGCTGTGAACCCAGCCCAAGCGTCCTGCCGTCCTGCACATGCCTCCCTGGGGCTCTGGGGCTGCCGTGTCCCAGGAAGGGGGCCCCTCCGAGCTGAACATGCTGTGCTGACTTTATAAATAGCCTCTCGGAAGAACGGGCTCCCAGATTAGGCTCCCGCCAGCTCCCCTCTGGCATAGCCTTATTTTGTTTTTTTAACATGCAACAGCCACCTTGTACTGACCCCACCCCATCAGAATAATGATAATAATAATACTAACCCTGTGTGGGACTCACAGACCTGTGCCCCAGCTACCCGGCCTCCCGGTCATGCCCCATAGCTATTCAAGTGAGAGCTGATTGGAAGGCCTCCAGGCTGCTCTGGGAGACCACAGGTTCGATGCTGAGGCAAGAAACTTCACTAAGAAGCCCCTTGCAGGGGGTGAGGGTGATGGGTGCCCCCAGGCCCCCTCAGTTTGTCTTTCTCCCCTTCTTCTAGCAGCTCAGAGGGTAAGGGTGATGGGTACCCCCAGACCCCCTCAGTTTGTCTCTCTCCCCTTCTCCCATTAGCTCAGTCTCCAACAGATAGAATCTGATCTCCTCCCTATCTCATACCTGACACCTGCTCTTAAAAGGGGAGAGGGCACGAGTCCTACAAGCGTGAATACTCCCCACGTTCCCACGGTCACATCTGCATGCAGCCGCACAGCGTGCACGCAGAGCCTTCCAGCAGCCCTGGGACAACCAGGAGGTGGTACGCAGACTGGTACGCAGTCTCCCTCCCAAGCTCTGGCCGGGCCCCTGCCAGGTCCTGTGATGGGCAACCCACGACTTACCATCCTCAAGAGGCTCGACCCATCTGCAGGCAGCTCTCCTGCCAGAAATTTCTTTATGCAAAGCTGAGCCCAACGTCAGCACGACCCCACCACGGGCTCCTGCCGAGGCTCTCCCCGAGACCCAGAAGCCCTGGCCACAGCGGCCTCCAGAGACCACAGGGGGACCGGGGGCCTCCCTGGGTGTCCCCGGCCCGGGCCACCTGCTTCCCACTGCCCACTCCTGTGCCTGAGGTCCTCTCCCCTCTCCCACTGTCCATTTGCACAGAGTGGGCTCCCCTTCTGATGAGTGTGACACTAGCTCCCGGCCAGTGGATGCCCAGCGCCTGGCGCTGAGCGCGGGCCTGTCCCTGGTCACCCGCAGAGGCCTGCCAGTGCCCGGTGAGGCGGGGGCCCCTCATCTTCCCTCTGACGGCTCAGGGCGCAGAATTGAACCAGGCGATCGGGCTGCAGAGCCGGTGGGCCCTGCCCTTGGGCAGCTGAGCACCCGGCACCCAGCGCTGGGCAAACGGAAAGCTGCTGCCGGGGCCCGTGGGTGCCAGAGGCGGCAGCGGCAGCGGCAGATACAAAAGATGAACCCTGACTTTAAGTTCATAAATGGGCCATCAAAAAGAAAAATAAAGGGAGTATCATTAAGATAGATTAAGGAATGTTTTGGATTCCAACTGGGTCAGACAGGTTGGGGGAGGAGAGGCATTCCAGAAAAAAAAAACAGAACAAGCAAAGGCACACAGGGTGTGTCTTGGGAACATTGGCCATTTAAACAAAACTGTAGGAAAAGGAAAAAGCAGGAGATTGGGCTGGATGTTATTTGGGATAACAAATACCCACGGCTGTCTTGCTGGCCCAGGCCCCCTCGCAGGCCAGAGTCACAAGTTCTAGAGCCGTCAGAGGCTCTAGTCACAGCGGCAGGGGGCTGGAGCTGCTTCCACCCTGACTCATCCATCCATCCTTCCTCTCCACACCCGCAGCACGGCTCGTGGGGGAGGATGAGGAGCTGGCACCCCAAGAGGTGGCTCCTGTCCCACGGACGGGGACAGCCCGCTCCTCCTGAAAACCGAGCCGGGCGTCAGCCCAGCCCCCTGCCCTAGCTGCCTTCACTTGGCCGCTAGCTCCCCCGTTCCTTCTTGCTCCGGCTCAGATTAATGCCAATAAAATCTTAACCGTGAATGGAACAGATACACACACAAACATTTTCACTATTAAAAGAATGTCTTCCTTATATTCAACATTCTTAATCGAGGGTCAGATTCAACCAGTAAGCAGACGCGCAGCCAGCCAGCCCTGGTTGACTCGTTGACAAAATAATTCACAAACGGTTCTCAGGCCTTCAGCCACAAAGCTGTAAACAAGCTTCCAGTTTCTGAATGAACCATAACAGACGCCAAATAAAACCATTCATCTTAAAAATCATCTCAGAACCCGGGAGTGCCTTCGAACGTGCTCAGATTCAACTGGTCATGCGCTAGCACAAAGCGCCTACCATAAAACACCACGTTTCTGCTTTATTTGAGTTTTGTACTTTTTTTTTCAATGAGGTGTCTGGGCATTTCGGCTTGGCTGAGAGAGCCTTGGGAGGCTAGTAATTATGTTGGGTAAACTAATGCCCCAGAAAATGTCTCAAGCCAGCTGTGCTACAATTTTAAAAGTCCCTCTAAGTTACCCTCTCTTGCTTTGCATGTTGGCAAGTGATAAGAGTGCTTCAGTGGTGCTCCAGGCCGACAGGATTAATGGAGTTTCCATCATGTCTCCAGGATCCCACTCCAGGACATTCCTGAAGCATGCCACGATCTAATATTTTACCCAATTGATCCTAGAACGTGCACTATGATTTCGCAGACCACACATCCTGGCTTGGGATGTCAGAACCTAGAGTTACTATAAGTATGGGGTGGGCAAAAAGCATTATGAGGTCACCCTGCCCTGCATGAGTTTGCAGTCTGCGTCTACGGAAGGAAGGAGGAATTCCTCTAACTGTTAATAACCCACAGCCCAAACAGCAGAGAGAGAGTGACAGGGTCTGGGGCAAACAAATTACAAAAGGGGGAAATAATTGCAACTTAGGGAAAAAAAAAAAAAAAAAAACTCCACGGAAGAGACAGCCTATCCCCGTAGCTCAGAGCAGAAGTAGGATTTCAAGAAGTAGGAAGGAATTGAGGAGAAAGAATGTTCTTGCTCAGGAAGGAGAAGTGGAATGTCCGTGGTGTATGGGAGGCACAGTAAGTAATGCCCCCCTGTGCCTTGGAGGAGGCTCAGACCCCAAGAAGACGGGACTGGAAAAGTAGGCTGGTCTGATTTTGCAAGACCTCGAATGCCAGGACCACAGAGGCCGGCTAAGTTTTTCCTCCCTCCCGTGACTCAGCTAGCCTGCATTCCCCGGCCTCTCTCAAGTGGAGTCCAGCCACGTGACTGCCTTCTGGCCAACAGGACGGAGCAGAAGTGATGTAATGCCCTCTGCTTCGGGCCTGGCGGCAGGCCCACCTCCCGAGGCCGCAGCTGGGCCTCCATCCAGGGGCTCCTGCTCGGTGTGCCGGGTGGGACGTCAGCACCCATGGCCAACTTGGAGCCACCCGGTGGAGACGGCTCCCCCTTGGTTGGTTGTGTGATGCAGAGCCCAGTGCCACCTCCCTCACCAGCCTGCTCCCCGGGGACTTTTCCCGAGCGAGAAGGGAACTCGCACGGCGTGGGGCCCGGCGCTGAGCTCTGAAGTCGGCATCTGTGCACTGAAACTCCAGGCTTGGGGGTTACGTGCTCCTGCCCGGGCCCCCGGGAGCGCGGCTTTCGGACGGTGAGCCAGGTGGCCGTGCGGAAGGCGGCGTGGACAATGGCAGGAGGCCTCGCTCAGGGGCCACCGAAGGGCTGCTGGGAGGCCAGATGGGAGCTAAGGCTGCGACGTGGGAGGGGCAAGCCGGGGCTGTTTCTCATCATCCACTCATTTCTTGCTACTCAACTTTTATGCCCCTGGTTACGGAAACGGATCTCTCGAAGGTGGCCACCCACCTCCTTGTCCTCAGTCCAGGATCCTTTCTCCATTCGCACCGCCAGCCTGGGGCATCTGACGCCTTGAACCACTGCCCCCCCTCCCGGCCTGCCTTACCTGCCTTCCCTCTCTGCCTCCCGGGCTCTTCCCACCTCTGCACCCTCTGTCCCTCTCCCTCCATCAACGCGTCTGCCCCCACCGGATCCTCGCCGTCCGTCACTCTGGAGCTTCTGGCGTGGAGCCCGCACTCCTCTTCTAGATGCGCGCAATCCCTGGGGGGTCGCACTCACCATCTGGCCACTACCTTCCGGCCCGTGACCCCTGGAGCTCCCTCACCCGCCTTCACTTCTCTTCTGAGCTCCAGATCAAAGTGCTCAGTTTGCCGTGTGAACAGCCCGGCACAGATGTCCCGCAGGCACCTCAAGTACAACCTGTCTAAACCAGAATTCATTCTCTTGTCACCGCCTCTCACGACTCACCGTCTTCCAAGGGAATCTGCTCCTTCTCCGTTTCTGGTTGTCGGAGAACAGCGGTGAGCGGGTCAGAGGCAGGCGTGGCACGAGGGGCTTGACTCTCTTACCAGAATCGAGATGGGACACCCAAGTTCTAAGAGCTCCACCTTGAATCCCAACCCTTTGGGATTCTGACCTCTTATTCCAATTTCACAGCCTATCATCCCATTGTCTTGATTCCCAAGAAGGCACCTCTCTCCAAATCACATGGCCAGGTGTCCACTCCACTCACATGGTCCAGCGGGGCTCGGACACCAGCGCATCTCAAGGCAGATGGCCCTTTCTTATCGTCTCCTCACCTACCTCGGGCTTCAAATCCTTCTTAGACAAGTTGCTCTTCACTTTTCCAATCTGAAGAAGTTTCCTTTTCAGAAAGGAGAAGTCAAAGATCATTTGAACAATTTTGCTTGTTCTCAGGCATCGAAGGGCATCATGGCATTTCCGCCAGTTGTAAGCCTTGCCCTCCTCGTTCCCCCTACTTTCATAACATTCATAACTTTCAACCTTTTTCATTCTCTTTATATTGTCAAATGTTTTAGTTCAATCCACACTCTACATGAATCAGTCAGGACTCTTGGTCACAAGTGGCAGAAATCCAAGCTAAGGAGGGACTTAGTGGTTCATGGGACCAAGCCACAGGTAGAAGACAGGCTGGGACAGAGAGAGCTTGTGGACAGCCGCCGGGCCACGTCAGGACTTCAGGTCAAGACCTCAGAGCCCACTGGGCTCACCGTTTGAGCCCAGGTCAGTTTCTCTGGTGTGCAGACTTCTGGCCAAACCAGCTTCTCCGTGGGGCGGATTCTTGTCAACAGTAGCTCTGACTCATCCTTGACAGCTCTTTAACCAGAAAGCAAGAGCCTTTCTCTGGGCTCTGGTGTGAAAAAGCCCAGGGAAAATTCTGGTTAATTCAGCTTGACTCAACCTGATTATACCTCTTGGAACAGTCACTGTGAACAAATTGGTGAAATAATTTACCCATCCTGGGTCACATACCCATTTCTGGCATCAAGGAAATAGAGAGGGAGACAGGGTACTGGGCAGATAAAGTTGATAGATGTTGGCCGTATTAACGTCCCTGTAAATATATGTCCCTCAATGCACGGGCCTTTCCTGACCTGTCCTTTATATCCAATATGACTAACAGTTGCCGGGTGGTCTGTCAGGAACGCAGGCCAGAGAAGTGAGTCTTCTCCATGCACTGTGAAGAGGAGAATGTTACAGACTCCAGTCCCGGAAATCTGCAGGGGACAGTGACCTCCAGGGGTCACTTCTGGCCATAATAGTGATCCTGATCCAAGGCATGATGATCCTGATCCAAGGCATGACCCAAGGCATGCTGCCCTCTGGCCCCACCTCCCCGCGCCCCACTGACCTTCGCTCTAACTACCAACTTCTCGGCGGTCATACTCAAGCCCAGACTGTCCCGTTCCTGGTCTTCTAAACTCCCAGGGATGACACCTGACCTAGGAACATCCTTCCCGGAAGTTTACTCTCCAGAAGACTAAAACCTAAAGTAGTTAATATGCTTGGGAGGAAAGCGAACTGATGAATCACCCCCAAGCGTGAATGACAAGTGCCCTCCAAGGCCATCATTAACCCTACTGAATTTCTAATGGGTTGAAGATCGCTATGGCCTCCATTGCATCCCACCAAAAATCCATATGCTACAGTCCTCACCCCCTCAGAACGTACCTCAGAACTCGACCATATTTATTTATTTAGTTAGTTATTTATTTATTTATTTTTAATTTTTACTTATTTAAGATAGTCACAGAGAGAGAGAGAGAGGCAGAGACACAGGCAGAGGGAGAAGCAGGCCCCATGCACCGGGAGCCCGACGTGGGATTTGATCCTGGGTCTCCAGGATCGCGCCCTGGGCCAAAGGCAGGTGCCAAACCGCTGCGCCACCCAGGGATCCCCAGAACTCGACCATATTTAGAGACAGGGTCTTTAGAGAGATAATTGAGTTAAAATGAAGTCTTCAAGGGGTAGCCCTAGTCCAACACGACCGGTCTCCTCGCAAGAAGAGGGGACCAGGCCACAGACACCCACAGAGGGCGGATCACGTGAGGACACAGGGCGAAGGCACCATCTAAGAGCTGAGGAGAAAGACCAGGGAGGCTCCGCCCACATCTTGACCTTGGACTCTCAGCCTTCAGAACTTTGAGAGCAAATGTCTGTTGTTCCAGGCCTGCAGCCTATGGTACTTCGTTACAGCAGCCCCAGCCAACTAATGCCTCTCTCTTCCCCAGACCCAGAAAAATGGCAAGCTGCCTCCTCCCTTCAGAAAGGCTGCAATTTCCCCTTCCGGCAAATCATTCCTGAAATGGATCAGGGGACCCCACTCATACTTTCAAACACACACGGAGAAACAGGATGTACATACCAGAGATATTTAACCTCCTTCCCTCTCTAGGCGGAATCTTTATAACACAGAACTGAGACGATCCTTTCCCAAGACGATGAATCAAGTTGTGAAAAATACACAGTCCAGGACTCAAGGACCTGGCTTGTAGAGGAAGACGTGGCACGTAGGTGCGTCGCGATGACTGGGGACAGAACCGGTGCCACCGAAGGAGAGTGTGCAAGCCCTGGGTGGACATTTGAATAGAAAACACGTGGAGAACACAAGCAGAGGCTCGGTTTGGGCAGAATATCAAGTAGGCTGCACTTAGCTGCCAGACCAAAGGCACTCATCTCCGTCCACAGGGAAATATACGTTTCCAACTTAAAGTTTGTAACACTCGTAATCATTTTGGTGAGATTTTCCCCAGACAGTCCCTGGGAGCCATCAGCACAGATGTTTCCTGCATGTCGATATGGAATCTCTAAACTCGTCCAGCGACGAGGCCGCCTGAGTCGGCCGGAGGGGAGAGAAGTGGGCCACCGCCAGCCAGCGGAGGACGGTGCAGGGCAGCCAGACTCTCCGCTGCCACCGCCAGCTGTCCATTTAACACGAGGGCTGCTTTCCTTTCCTCTTTTTAAAGAAAACACCAACACACAATGGAAAGGACAAGGGTCCAGCCAAATCAAAATCCTGCCAGACGATCAAGACCCTCACCCAACAGGCCCAGGGTGCAAGCTTGGGAAGTCAGGTGGGGAGGCCAGATGCTGGGGGAGGCCTTCAGGAGCCCTCCCAGGTCACAGCGGGGGACAGGTCCTGGGATGGGGAGGACCTGGGTCAGCTCACACAGCTACTCAGGGAAAGACTCACTCAAACCCAGACTTTAGCATATTTTCGCTACCTCACACTTTCAGTTCTCTGCTCACTCTGGTCTTCTGGAATCCCCCGACCACCCTTTGCCCAAACATGTGTCCCATGGGTGCCCTCTGACTGCCATTGCCTGCAGCCTCAGGGGCCTGCCTTCCCACATCCACCTCCTGCCAAAATCATCCTCCTTTCCCCAATCTCACCTATACTGAGTCACTTTCTTTCAGGCTCGCTACCTCTCAGCCAAGCTCTGTCCCTGGACCCTGTGGCAGCTTCATAGCTCCCTGTGTCCCACGCCACACTGGCTCTCCCTTACGCACCGATGCCTCCCAGAACCCCCTCTCTGCTGCAGCACCCCCGCAGCTAGCATATTGCCTTTTACAAGCCAGGCTATGCAACACGGTATCAAGAGGCAGGACTTCGGGATCAGGGGATCCAGTTCAGGTCCTGGCTCCGTCGGTCTCTGGCTATAGGATCTTGGGCAAACCTCTTTACATTGTGAAACCTCCAGGACACCATGATTGTCCTTACTGTTAATGTATAGCTGACTTTGAGTCAAACCCCTGGATTCCTGTTCCGACACTGTCACTTATTAACTGTATACCTTCGGTCAGATTCCTGAACCATTTTGGCCCGTTTTCTTTCTGTACAATGGGAATGATCGTAATAAAACTCAAGTGATGATTATTCTATATAATGGACTGGAAATAGAGTCTGGCATATAGAAAACCTCTTAGAAATGTTGGGTATCACCATTTGCGAACATAAAGTACAATGCAAAAGTCTCCTATGTGATTTTAAATGATCAATTGCTCTCCAGTGTCGCTAAATCATAGGGGAAAGGTCTCTTCCGGTTGCAGAGAAATCTAAGTCCGAGCATCCACAATAAAAGAAGGACAACTAGGGACTCGTGCCATTGCAAAATCCAGAGTAGCTATGGCGTTGGCCTTTGTAAAAATCTTGCCTAGCGTGGGAGGAGGTGGAGAGGGCTGCAGAGAGAGGCAGGTGAAGTCATCAGACATAAGCTTGGTTTCTAAGATGATATTCAAATGGTTCAATTCAGAATAAGAGCAAGAATAGGGGATAGTACGAGTGAGTGGATATGGCCTGTGCTGCTTTGATCACAGGCAAAGGACATGTGCCATCTGGCACTTGCAAGCTTTTCTAACCTACGTGCTTTCTGTGTCCAGGCCTGTGGGGAGGGCTGTCAGAGGTCCACCCCATCACACACACACACACACACGCACACACACACACACACACACACACGTCCTCCCACCATATGGAGGGAATCAGGAGGCCTTGAGATGGGAAGAGTGGCCTGGAGGAAGGAGGGGAGGAAAGACCAGGAGAGACCATCGAGGGTGGAAGTGAGAGTCCTGGGGCTGCTCGGAGGTCTAGCCACAGCACCCACTAGACACATCAGAAAGAAGCGGTGCTAAACTCCCAAGGACTTTAGGTCCCAGATCCCTTGGCAAGTCGATCTATTTCCAACATAGCTGAGATGTTTATTTCAATTTCTGGAAAATTACATCCTCTCTACCCTAATCCACCCACCCTACCCCACCCCACCCTAATGTGCGCTGTGGTTATAGTCTGTGAAGCCAAGAACTGCCTTGAGGTCCAGAGGACACACTTCATTTGCTGGTGAACTAATTCATACATGTGCTGCATGTAACACATTTAAGGCTCTTCCCAAGCCAAGGCATGGCGTGTTCTGAAATTATTTTTGCCTGTGCAAGATCAAACGGGCTCAGAGCTAGGCATCTGACCATGGAGTGACTGGGGACAGCTGGTCCTGACTTCAGGGTCAGAGGAGGAGTTAGTATGATGCAGGGGAAAGCAAAGGACCTTTCAGATCGGTTGCCACTCTTCCACCGACTGCAGGGTGACCTTGGACAAGGCTCTTTCATTATCTGTGAAATGGGGATAATTGTGTCTGTCATGCAGGGTGGTTATCAAGATTAAAGAGAAAGTTCATGAAGTGTCTTCCGCCACAGCTGGTGCAGAGACGGGACTCAGAAAACAAGTCATTAAGACTAGATGTGTAAAAGTTGCTTTCTGTTCAGGAGCTTGAGCAGGTGATTCGGGCCCTCCCGCTGGACGCAGTCCCCTGCCCACCTCTGCTGTGACTCCTCAACCTGGAAGCCCACTCCTCTCCTTTTAGAAACAATAAGGAAAATAAGAGTGAGCGTGAGGCAGTTTTGCACGTATTCACTCAGTAAATCCCTGCCACTGTTCTACGGTATCTAGTTCTGCTCCCGTTGGACAGATGTGGAAACCCCAGCTCCGAGAGTCCAGGCAACTTGCCCAATGTCACACGGCTGGGAGGTGGTGAACCCACACTGCAGGAAAGGGGCCGCACAGCGTCGTCAAGGGGCTTCCAAGCTTCCCGTCTGAAGCAGTCAGCAAGAGCATGGCAGGGTCATTTCCCTGATGAGAAGACCAGGAGCACTTTGCACACAAGCCACCCCACCCGTCCCGGGGAGCCGCGCAGATAACGCACCAAGGTCACAGCGAGTCCCGCTCTACAGCACCTGAAGAGCTTGAGATGCTGAGTCAGCTGAACGATGCAACCAGGGGCAGAAAAGCAGCACTGACAAGTGTCAGCGGAGCCCGCTGGCCTCCCCCACACCTTCTCCCACTAAATACTTAGTATTTCTAAGTAAATGACTAATGGCAAAGCTTAAGGATGGGGACCCAGTATAAGGGCAGTGGATTTGCTAAAACACCACCGCGGGAGGAGGCAAAGATTTCTGAAGGTGGAAAAAAGAATGAGAGGAGTAGAAATGAGCAGAGATTCTGGAACTGATGGAAAGAGTAAAAATAATAATAATAATAATAATAATAATAATAATAATAATAATTTTTTTTTAAAAAAGGAAAGAGTATCTGACAATGGAACAAGGGGCAAGGTGGAGGGGGTGCCAGAGGGAGGCAGGGGTGAGGATCAAGAGCATCCCACACCAGTAGGCTTTCCCCTTCAACCTCCTGGTCTCTTGCCTTTTCTCTTTTGCAGAGTTATTTCCTCACACCCCAATCTCTTCCTGCAAAGTGATCTTATAACTTCGACGTGTGCCAAAAAATATAAAACACCCTCTCAGCCTCCCCTGCTTGCTAGGCACATGTGCTCCGGCGGAGGGGCCTCTGTGTTACCTGTGCTGGTGTGGAGGGCATGTTATAAATCCCAGGAATGCTGTAGCCTAAGCAATTGTGCTTTTCGATTACTAAAATAAACTTGGAAAAAAATAAATAAATAACATTCTAAAAAATAAAATAAAATAAACTTAGGGGATGAGAAAGGGGTATGGGGTACAGAACCTCAACATCTTTGGCAGTGAATTCCAACCTGAGCGCCTAGATTGCATTTCAATAGTGTGACATTAGCATAAAGGATTTTCCCCACTGTCTGTGGCTAAATAATTGACCCAATTCTCCCAGACACATTTTTTTTTTAAAACACAGAAACCACTTGTGTTCATTCAAGGCGACACAAAACCCTGCGACTATGGTATCTTGTAATTCAGGTGTCTCTTCACTGGGCTCCGGGAAACTCGGGGTCCATACAATGTACCCTTTGCAGCGGGAATTCCCAGGTCGGCCAAGTTCAAGTTCTCCCTTAACCTCTGCGGTGCAGAACCGTCTACAGAAACCTCAGGGAGAGACCAGATCGAGGCCCAGCCTTAGGCTCAGCCTTAGACCAGCAGCTCATCCGTGCATTTCGACGAGGAAAACACAGGGTGGGTTTTCCGGCTTGTCTTACTCTGAGATTCACAAAATAGAAAGCTGCCAAGAAAGAAAGTAGAAAGAAAGCAGAGCCGGGGAAGAGAAACCACGGAGATCAGCAGTTATGACTCACATGTGTTTTGCTTCTTTATAGCATTGCTCCACCTCCCAGGGGCTTTCCTGCGCTTTGTCACAGCAGCCTTCTGAGGTCCGAAGGGCGGGGAGAGACCCCAGTGTCCCCGATGACCAGGTGAAGTGCCCTCCGGCTCAGCCAGGCTGGTACCTGTGAGTCCTCGACCCGGCTTCAGGGCCTGCCCCCTACGGGGTTCCGCAGGGACAGGAGAGGTGATGACAGGAGGACTGAGTGTGGCCCGTGGCACCTTCCCTGCTGGAACTCATAACCTTCAGCTTCTTCACAGCCCGAGAGGCCGACGGCTCACCTCTTCCCTGAGCATCACACGAGCCAGAAGGGTCCCTGCACCAGCACGAGAGCCACCTCGCATAGGGCAGCAGGAGGCCTGTGGCTACCGGTCGCCGTGACAGTTGTGGAGGCCTTCTGTCACTAAAGCTCCCTGGGTGGTCCCTTGAAGATTCTTTTCCATTTTTGCAAGATAAAATAGCAAGTTAGTCCCAATCCTCCAAAGAGCAGTGGACAAGGTGGCACTAAATATGCAAGGCTTTCATGAGGGGAGATGCCCGGGTCAAGAGACAGAGGAAGGAGTCCGGGGAAGGCATGGGGTCTGCCTTCGTGCCCCCGCCAGCCTCGGTCATTGTAGGGAGCAGCCTGCGGGAGGTGCGGCCTCAGCACTAACCCAGCTCAGGACTTGGTGGCCCAGCTGAGGCCTTGGTCACTACGCTCCCCCACTGCCCAGCGGAGGAGGTCTGCGGAGCTCACTCTGGGAGCCACCATGTGGTAGGTAACAGCTTCCAGGGTGGAGAAGATCCTCTTGCACCTGTTCTACTAGTTTGGAAAGGCAGCTAATGACTGGGTTTTTCAGAAAGAAAGTGCAGAGGGCTCAGACGCCACGTGGGTGATGCCTGCAACCTCAACATGCGAAGCAGAACACAGGGCAGATGCCCAAAGACTGGCCGTCTGAAGCCCAGGGCCCACCTCCACACACCCCACGCCCCAGAACACACATCGCTGGCCGCAGCGTCCCCCAGGAGGGGACATTCCTCTCTATTCCATACCTGGCCTCACTGGATGGTGTCCAAGGCCGAAGACCAAAACTTCCCAAAGAAGGGAAACGCAGAACCAGACCCCCATCACTAATGGGCAAAAACCAAATGCTGACTTCATTTGGGTCACTGGCTGCCGTGGCTTGGGAATCAGTGCCCTTGACCGAAGATGCTGACTTGCGGCCTCTCACCCACCCTCCAGCTGAGTCCCGAGCCAGCCTCCTCCTGTGGGGCTGTGCCGCCAGCTGGGGCCCTCACTACCCGCCACCGCGTCCATGCCGTCCAGCTCGTCCCCCCGCTCCTCCTTCGCACGGCCTGTGGCTCCGCAGGGCCCAGGCTACGCCCAGGGAAGCAGCGAGGATGCACGGTTTCAGGAGGCGGCCTCTCCTGCCCCCCTGGGCCAGCCGCCAAGCTGGTGTCCTGGGCAGCCCCTGGAGGGGCTCACTCCAGTCCCCCCACTGGAGCCCACTGGACTGAGGCCCGCCCACCCTTCAGAGGCAATCCGAGACTCCTCCATCGGCCTCCCCTCAGCACCCACCCCAGCTCCAGGATGCCGCCTGTTCATAACAGATGAATAACTTTTCCCCCTGGTACCTCTGCGTTGTCCCCTTTGGCATGGACACCCCTGCTCCCCCCCGCCAGTCTGCAGACACCTTGCAGACGAGCCCGTCTCCCCATCTGCGCCCGCTGCACGCCCTCTGCAGCGCCAGTGGCCACGCAACGAAGGAGGCCCCGCGGCCCTCGGCCTTCGCATCCCGGCCGAGCCGGCGCCTGGTTCCCGGGACCCCGGGGCCTCAGCCCCGCTCCTCGGCCTTGCTCCGTAGGGGAGCGGGGGCTGCGGGTTCGCCGCCACCAAGCCTGCCGCAGAGCAGAGGGGAGGCACGGAGAGGCTCGCCTGCCCCTGGCAGCCGTGTCCCGCGAGGGGCCCCCTGGAAACCAGGCCTCACCTCTGGGCCGCATGTGCCGCATCGAAGCCTTTTCACTTCAAAATGCTGCATTTCAGGAGAGCTGTCAGCCTGGCACACCTGCGGCCAAGGCTCTGCACACATTCGGCGGGACTAGGGAGCTTTACGGTCGCCGCCCCCTCGACTGAGGGCCGGGTGAGGCCAAGCATGAGCCCACAAAGGGTGTCCAGGTCAAGGGGGGCAAGACACCCCCAGTACTTTGGAAGCACGTCTCCCGCAAACCTCCCCCGGGACCTTGCATACTCTTCAGCCCATCAGAAAACGGAGTCGTGGCAAACCCTGTCAGTCCTACCAGTCACAAGCGGGGGGGCAATCACTTGCCTGTCGGTGTGCAGGGCCTCGGCTGCAAGTCCCTGGGGCTCTGCGATCGCTTCTCAAAGGGGGACCAAGGGGGAAAGCAGCCCGAGGCATGCAGGCTCCCCTCTGGATTGCCTTGCGATTTGTTTTATAATTGTGGCAAAATATGTCTAAAACGTACCATTTTTAAAGTGTATACAGCTCAGTGGCATAAAATACACTCTCAGTGCTGTGCAACCATCACCACCACCCGTCTTCCCGAACTGCAGCTCTGTACCCATTAAACAAGTCGCCGTCCCCCCTCCACTGACCCCCTGGCAACCCCCCCTTCTACTGTCTGTTTCTATGAACTTGGCCACCCTGGGAGCCTCGTGTATGTGGAACCGTCCTTCTGTGGTGGGCTCCTGTCCCTGAGCACCATGCCCACAAGGCTCACCCGTGCTGCGGCCTGCGTCAGAGCCTTCCTTCTCCAGGCTGGATGGAGTGCCAGGGTATGTACTAGTCCTGGGGCTTTGCAGGTGTCCCCGAAGGCATGGAGCCCCACATGTCTTCTGCACGAGAATCACATGGAGAGTGTGTTGAAGAGCCAGGTCCCTGGGCCCCACCTCCAGAGATGCTCCTGCAGCGAGCCTGCCCTGGAGGCATCAAGTGCATTGGGAAGCCCTGCTGGCTGGACAGAAGGACGAGGGCGCCGAGCAGAGAGTAGCTGGGGTGTCTGGGCAGGGCAGGACCCAGCAGGTGAAGCCGAGCTGTTGGAGCCTGAAATGCAGCAGAGGCTTCCAGGCAGCCCGAAGCAGCTACACCCGGATGCCTCTGCCAGCCTGGGCCACTGTGGCATGCGCCCCTCTGCCAACACTGCCAGCTGGTCATGACATCGCCCATGGAAGGCAGGCTCTGGCCTTGAGTCCCGACTCTGCTTCTCACCAGCCGCACGACCCTGGGCAAGTTACTCAACCTCTCTGGGTCTCATTTTCTTCATTTCTGAAGTGGGGTTAAAAACCTAGTACTCACCTTACCTTACAGTGTTGCTCTGAGGCTAGAAGGAGATGATGGTGTAAAATGCTCAGCGTGGATCTGAACACACGGTGAGTGCTCGTGAGCAGCAGCTTTCCTCCTGCAAATGTGATCATCTCTTCCCCTTGCCTATAGCTGCATAACAAATTACCCAAAACGTAGTGGCTTAAAACAATCAAGGCATTTTTGTGGCTCCCGAATCTGGCATCTGGACAGGTCTCGGCAGGGACAGCTCATCTCCGCCCCATTAGGCGTCAGCTAGCGAGGCTGGAAGCTGCTGGCTGAAAGCAGCTGGAAGCTGGGGCCCTCACCTGTCAGGTGTCACCTTGGCCCAGGCCATGACTGGAGCGCCCACGTGGTTCTTTCCATGCTGCCTAGAAGCAGGGGCAAGCGTCCCAAGAAAGAGAGAGCCAGAGATGGAGAGAAAGAGACAGAGAGCCAGGGAGAGATGGCGAGAAAGAGAGAGAGAGTGAGGCAGAAATTGTATTCCCTTTGAAACCAGCTTTCCAAAGTCCTCCGGTGCCACGTCTGCCATATTCTCTTCCTCTGCAGTGAGCCCCTGGAGCCGGCCCACATTCAAAGAGAGGGGAATTAGAGCCCGCCTTTTGATAGAGAAGTGCCAGAGAATTTGTGGAAATGCTCCAAAACCACCACATTACCTGACACCCCCAGGGTGGGCCAGTTCCTTCTGATCTTGTTCCCTGGCTTCGTGGGTAACGAGATCCAAATCCTTGCATTTACTGAGCCTTATCTACAATGCCTCATCAGGCCTTCACAGCCCGGGCCAGCAACCCCGAGGCCATGTGACCGTTGGGCAACCACCGGCCTCATCATCATCAGCCCCACAGCGCAGGGGAGGGAGGAGGCAATGTTTGCGTGGAAAATCACATCAGGCGAGCAAGTGCGTGCGAAGGGAGAAGAAGGAATGGAAGACAGTAATGTCACGAGCTCTAACGCCTCCTGCACTAGGCAACCAGCAGCGCTCCGGTGCAAAACTGTGCCACGAATGGGGTTGTGTCCAGCTCAGTCGTCTCAGCGCTTTGTCTGCCATTCACTTTGGCAGGTGGGGTCTAGAGCTCAGTGGGTAGGCGACCACCCTGGGGTGACAGACACAGAGAGGGGCATCCACAGCAGGGAGGAGTCGTGGGCTCCCCGGGCATGGGAGGGCCTGAGCAGAGGGCCTCCCGGCCACCCTGGGGAAAGGAGGGAATTCCAGACTTTTGGCCTGTGGTGCTATGGTGGTCGGGCTTCCAAGCTGTGTCCAGGAGCCCAGGGAACCTCAGGGCTGGAGCCCCTCCAGCAGCAGTGTGACACTGACCCAGACGACATTTGGCCCACCCAGGCAGCACTCGCTTCTGCAAGTCTATTCGAAATGCTAATGTGAAGCCTGGTGCCTCTGCTTCCCTCCCTTGGGGACTGGGACCCAACCTTTAGGAGGGGCTCTTGGCTTCTTCCTGGGAACAGGGATCCCACTTCATGCTGAGTTGCAAGACTTAACAGGCCTGAGCTATGAAGGAAGCAGATCTTGTAAGTGGGCCTCTCCCATTAGCATGGCCATCCCCAGCCACAGGGAATTTTGCTCCCTAAAGGACATTTGTCAACATCCAGAGACATTTTGATTGTCACAGGTAGGAAAGGGGTGCTTCTAACATCTAGTGGGTAGAGGCCAAGGATACCGCTAAAGTCCTACAATGCCGGGGCCAGCACTACAACTATAGGGTTATTAAGCCCAAAATGTCAGTAGTACTGAGGGTAAGAAACCCCACATTAATTTAAACTCCCCTCCGAGGCATCCTGCAGCTCCCAAGACTGAAGAAAAACCAGGTCCAACTCATAGACCTGGAAGCCCCTCTTCTTTTTCCTGCCTGAAGACACCCCCCTCCAGAGGTAAAGCAGCTTTTTAGACCATTCAAATCCCTAACGTGATGTGGCCTACCTACCCTGTCCTTGCAGGGGACGCCCTGTCAACAAATCTTCCCAGAACAAGGATGGTCTGATCTTCCATCCTGCCTAGACCTTGAAGCAGTTGCCATCTCCTTCACCAAAGAAGGAAAAACAGTCCCAAAGTATAAGCCCTAGTGAGGCACCCTTCAGGTAAGGCCACCATGACAAGTTCACTGAGCACCAGCTACATGCTAAGCACTTAGCAACCCCCGAAATTTATGCCTCTCCACAGTCCTGTACGGATCTCATCCATAGTACCTACCCCTAGTGTGACCCAGAAACTCAGCAGTACCATGAATCATCCAAGAATGTTTCAGCCAGGGTCAGTGGGATCTAGTTCTTATAACCCAAAAGGGTGCTATGCTTTAGAAAGACTTGCACCAAAGAGTTGAAACTTGACCAGAGAACTCAATCAGGATAGTCTAATAATTAGGGTTCTCCAGAGAAAAAGAGCCAATAGGATATGTATATATGGAAAGCAAGAAAGGTTGATTTTTTTCTTTTTTTTTTTTTTTAAAGAATTGGCCCACACAATTATGGAGGCTGGCAAGCCCGAAATCTGCAGGGCAGGTGGGCAGGTTAGAGACCCGGGGAAGAGCTGATATGGCAGCTCAAGTCTGAAGACCATCTGAAAGCAGAATTCCTTCTTCTTCAGGGGAACTCAGTCTTTTCTCTTCAGGCCTTCAACTGATTGGATAGGGCCCACTCACATCAGGGAGGATGATCTGCTTTACTCAAATCCTAGAGACTAAAATATCAACTCTATCTAAAAACTATCTTCCAAACAAAAACTATCTTCCAAACAACAACTATCTTCCAAACAACAACTATCTTCCAAACTATCTTCCAAACTGTTGTTCTGTTCTAGTTTGTTCTGACCAAACTAGATATCACAGTCTAGCCAAGTTGACACCCAAAGTTAACCACCATAGATACTTACATAGAAAGCTCATTGTCATTAAAATATATCATTTTAAGGCCAATTGTGAGTACTGGGCCAAAGAGTATACATGCCTTAGGATCTTTGTTGACACTCCTATATAAACTCCTTAAACGACCCTCTGCAGCACTAAGCTCTTTAGGTTATCTAAAAAAGGTAGTTTACAAACTTGCCAGGATAATCAGGGATAGTAACAATGGTTTTTTAAAAGCCATTTTATGGAGGAAGTTTCAAGAAGTTTCATACAGAACTAGAGAGATGAACATGAAGAATCCTCCAGTACCCAATTTCAACGGCTGTCAACATTTACCTGCTTTATATGCTCCCGCTCCACAAACATACATAGATACTTTTTTCTGTAGCTTAAAGCAAATCTCAGCCATCATGTTCTTGTCCCTGTAAATATTTCAGGATGTATCTCTAATCGATAGGACTTTCGAAATATGGCCATAACACCATTGTCCCCAACAATATCAACAACATCTAATACAGATTTCGGGTTGGATTTTCCCCAATTGTCTGAAAAGTGTCTTTCTCCAGTTGGATTCTTTTGGAGAATCAAAGTAGAAAAACAAGAGTTCTTGCCTTTGGACTTCAGCTGGAACGTCTCTTCCTCCCTACCTGCACCTCACCCATCATTCTCTAAGCAGAGCCAAAGGTCAAGGGGACATTTTTGGAGTGTGTAAGGAAGATGTCCTAGAGCCATGTAGGTAGGACTGGGGGAAGCGTAGTGTTGACTCCAGAAGATCCCACCTTATTGGAAAAGAGCCCCTTCTCTGTCCCCATTATATGAGGTGCCAACAGATCAGAGAGCACACCTTGACTGAAGAGCCAGCAACACCCACTGTAGACCCTCGGGGACTCCACATGGGCCACAAAGTCCATGGATCTTAGGACATACTTAGAATGGGCTGCCTCAAGACCCTGGGTCCTGGGAGGGTGAGGAAAAGAGGTACAATCAGGTATTTACAGGTGCAAATACATAACTATCTTACTCTGAAACACTTTGAGGGTTCTTGTGTGCAAAATCATTCACGCACATATTTTGGGGCAAAATTTATGGAAAGACATTCAGAACTTCGTGGGACAAGCCAAAGCTGAATGTAATGCAATCCGTTGGTCTTCTTTCTAGAGTTCTGTGCACTCAATATTAGGATCTGTGTCCAAGGTACAGGTTCTAACAGAAATGACACTATGTGTTAATTACAGGTTAAAAAAAGTAATTTTGTTTCAATCCTATTAGTTCTGAAGATAAAAATAGTTTTTAACACTTTTATTAAACTTAGTTTCCCTTGTGTTTCCTTCCCCAGGTATAAAAAGTTAACTCATCTGTTTATAGACATTTTAGGAATCCTTCCTCATTTTTATAAAATAAGTTCTGGATTCCAGAAGGATAGATTTTGCAGGCAATGTCATTGAGGATTAAAATCAAAGGTTCTGGAATTGGATCCCAACACTTATATTCTTAACAGCTACCGGACCTCAGACAAACTCATTAGCCTCTTTGATGTCATTTCCCCACCTACAAACTGAGGACAATAATATCTTTGTCACAGGGCAGGTGTAGCAAGCTATCACATTCCCATTCAATGAATACTTATCAAGTGCCAGGCACTGTCCTAGGTGTCAGAGATATAGCTCTAAACATGTCCTACAAGGTTCTTGCTCTCTCAGAGCTTTTGTTCTGTTCAGGAAAGCAAAAAATAAGAGAAAAATATCAGATAGGAATAAGTTCTACTCTGAGAATTTTTTAAAACACTGTGGTTTAGAGATGGTCTAGGTGACTCCAGGGAGGCTTTTTCAAGGAGGTGGTAATTAAGCAGAGACCTGTCATGTGAAGATCTTGGGAAAGAGCATTTTAGGCAGAGGGAAGAGTGAGCTCCGATGTCCAAGGGCAGGAACAAGGTTAGTGTGTTTGGGAGGCAAAAAATGAAGGAGACGGTAACATATAGAACATGGACAGTGAGGCAGATGGAGCCTGAGCATCAGATGGAGTCCTGTAGGCTTCAGGAAGGGTTTGGATCCATTGCCATTGACATCCAAAGCCATTAGTAGATGTATGCAGTTCACAATGATCACTCTGTCCACTTTGCAGAGAAATGACCAGAAAGCAGTAGGAAGAGGAGCAGCAGTGCCAGGCAGAGACTATTAGAATAACCCAGTTGAGGGAAGACAGTGGCTGAGACTAGGATGTGAGTGGTGGCGTCCAGGAGAAGTGGTCCGATTTGGGATACACTTGCAGAATAAATCTGCCGAGACACGTGATAAATGTAAGGAGCAGTAGAAAGAGATGCATCTAAGAATGATTTCTGTGTTTGAGGTCCCAGAGAGTGGGTGAGATGGTGGTGCCATTTACTGAGGCAGAAAAATCTTGGGAGAAGCTGCCATGAGGAAGTAGAAGAGCAAAAGCTCTGTCCTGGCCACATAAGCCTGAGATGCTTAATAAAGAGCTAAGTGGGCATGTCAAGCTAGCGGGTGCTTAGCTTGTTGTTTAGGAATCTCAAGATCCAGGGGGAAATCAAGCTATTGAGAGTCTTCGATATATAGATGATATTGAAAGCCAAGGCTGCAAATGAGAACGTTAGGGAGAAAATAGGAATATGTGTCAGCAGCAGGGCTGGGAGGGGGATCCAGAGCTGAGTCTCAGAATATTCCAACAGTTAGAGTGGAATATACTGGGAAGGAGGAGCTGGTGAGGTGGCAGGAAATCTAGAAGAATGGAATGGAAGGAAAGCTCAGAGAAAAGTTTCCAAAAGGAAGGAGTGGTCAATTTTGCCAAATATTCCCAAAAGACACAGCAAAAAGAGGCTGCCAATGGACCATGGGACCATGGGCAAGACATAGGTCTTTGTTACCTTTGGTAACAACAGTGTCAGTGGTACAGTGGGATGGAAAACCTGATCGAGAGGATTCAGGAGAATTGTCATTTTTCTGGGAAAGAGAGCAGAGCAATGAATTGGTAAATAGAGAGGCATGGAGGCAAAAGAAGAGTCCAGGACATTTCGGTGGTCCCTGGGAAGAATGTGGTAGAGAGGGAGAACCTGATGATGCGGATAGAAAGGTGGTCTTTGTAAAAGTTTTCCTTTTGTTAATAATTTGTGAAAAGACGCATTTATTTATACTGTTTTTTTCACCTAAGGATTCTTTAGCTTAGAGGCTACTTTTCCGGTGCTAGTATAATGCCAGAGATATATTTAAAAGTTACACTTTTTAATAAGATGACTCTTTAATTCTCCATTTGTGAGAAAATGCCCCAAAGGACTGCCTTAATTGGACATATGAGATCCTTAGACATGCAAATGCTCACAGCCTCAAAATATTCGTTTCCACCGTTCTCTACATACACCAGATAAAACACATGGTCACTCCTGTTTAGGACCCCAGCTCCTGACAAGGTAAATTATCGTAGTTCTCCAAAGGCCACATTGTTCCAGGCTGCTGTACCTTGGACCCTCACATGGCCCCCAGTGTGTCTACCCCAGGAGCACCCTCCCATCACCTTCTCGAGAAACTCTCCCTCCCTTGGGTCTGCACTAACCTCTGAAGATCCCTTCTCCTTGTTTTCTTTTCATAAAGAGAATGTGGGACCCCCAGAGAGCATTATGAACCAAGGATGACAAGGAAGCCAACTCAATACAACTGAGGTTCGTTTAACGAAAACACTAATGGTTTCACAAGACTAATGTGTATGCTTGTAGAAACTAGAAGCAAAACAGAAAAGAAGAAAGAAGAAATCAAAATTCAACTCCAATCACACTCCCAGAAACAACTACCATTACCGTTTTGCTCAATGTCTTCCAGAAGCTCTGTAACCCTGCATTTTCCTGCATTGCCAAGAGCTGTCCAAGGACAGCAGAGTTACACCTAGACAACTCTGTCTTTGGCTTATTGCAGTGACCACCACAGGGGGCTTGCCTAATTTTCTTTTGCATTCCCGTGCCTGGCACACATACCAACACTGTAGCAGGTCCATATACGTTTGTGAAGTTAATGAATAAGAGCATATCTGGCCACAAAGCAGCAACAGCAAGAATAACGCAGTTACTTGACATCATTGGCAGATGAAGAAATAGAGACTCAGAAAGAAAAAAGAATTCACCTCTTCTGAAGGGGGAGCATGGAGTTCTGGAAGGTTTATGGTCTTTGTTTTAAAACAGATCCAAATAGAAGAGACATTTCAAATCAATGTGACAATATATTTTTTAAGTTTTTATTTAAATTCCAGTGATTTTACATACACTGCAATATTAGTTTCAGGAGTACAATATTGTGATTCAACACTTGCATGTAATGCCCAAGTCCCGTCCTTAATCCCATCAATGATTTCACCCATTCCCTCCACACACCTCCCCTCTGGTAACCACCCATTTGTTCTCTAGAGTTAAGAGACTCTTGGTTTGCCTCTCCTCTTTTTTTCCTTTGCTCATTTGTCTTGTTTCTTAAATTCCATATGTGAGTGAAATCATTTGGTATTTGTCTCTTTCTGACTGACTTATTTCGCTTAACATAAGACTCTCTTGCTCCATTCATGTCATTGCAAATGGCAAGATGTTGTTCTTTTTTATGGCTGAGTAATACTCCGTTGTGTATATACATCACATCTTCTTTATCCATTCATCAGTTGATAGACACCTGGGCTGTTTCTATGATTTGGCTATTGTACAAAATGCTGCTGTAAACATTGGGGTGCATTTATTTATCCCTTGAATTAATATTTTTGTGTTCTTTGGGTAAATACCTAGTAGTACAATTGCTAGATCTAGGGCAGTTCTATTTCTAACTTTTTGAGGAAACGCCATACTGTTTTCCAGAGTAGCTGCATCAGTTTGCATTCCCTCATTTGCATTCCTTCAAAGGGGATCAGAAGATCCCCTTTATCCACATCCTCATCAACACCCCTTGTTTCTTGTGTTGTTGATTTTAGCCATTCTGACAGGTATGAGGTAATATTTCATTGTAGTTTTGACTTTTATTTCCCTGGTCATCAGTGATGTTGAGCATCTTTTCATGTATCTGTTGGCCATCTGTTTGTCTTCTTTGGAAAAATATTTATTCTTGTCTTCTTCCCACTTTTTAATTGAATTACTCATTTTTTGGACGTTGAGTTTTATAAGTTCTTTATATATTTTGGATACTAACCATTTATCAGATATGTCATTTGCAATTATCTTCTCCCATTCCATAGATTGCATTTTAGTTTTGTTTCCTTTACTGTAGAGAAGCTTTTTTTATTTTGATGAGTCTCAACAACTTATTTTTGCTGGGGCACTTAGGTGGCTCAATGGTTGAGTACTTGCCTTTGGCTCAGGTCATGATCCCAGGGTCCTGAGATTGAGTCCTGCATCAAGCTCCCTGCAGGGAGCCTGCTTCTTCCTCTGCCTACATCTCTGCCTCTCTCTGTGTGTGTTTCTCATTAATAAATAAATACAATCTTTAATAAAATAGTTTAGTTTGGTTTTGTTTCCCTTACCTCAGAAGACATACCTAGACAGAAATTGCTATGGCCAGTGTCAAAGAGTTTTCTGCTGTGTGCCTGTGTTCTCCTCTAGGATTTCAATAGTTCCAGGTCTCACATTTAGGTCTTTAATACATTTTGAATTTATTTTTGCATTTGGTGTAAGAAAGTGGTCCAGTTTTATTCTTTTGCGTGTTACTGTCAAGTTTTCCCAACACTGTCTATTGAAAAGACTGTCCTTTCCAATTGGATATTCTTTCCTGCTTTACCAAAGATTAATTGACTATATAGTTGTGGGTTCATATCTGGATTTTCTATTCTATTCCTCTGATCTATTGTCTATCTTTGTGCCAGTGCCATAGTGTTTTGATCACTACAGCTTTGTAATACAATTTGAAGTCTGGGATTGTGATGCCTCTAGCTTTGCAGATCATGTGACAATATATTTTAAGTAAACATTGCTGAGACAATTGGTAATATAAGGAGAAATTGAAGTTAGAGCCTTATTTTATGCCGTATTGAACCATATAAGAACTAGAAGACCATGTAGGTAAACACAGAATAATAAAAACATAGGTATAAAAAGAAGCATCAATTGTTTAACAGCACAAGATGAAAAATACCTTTAGAAAATTGAAAGACAAATGGAAAATTATTTAAGTACTGAATAAATAACCTTGATATATAGAGCTCTTGTGAATCAATAAGATAAAAGCATAAATTGGTAACAGGCAAAGGAAATGAAAAATGTAATTCATAAAAGAAGAAGTACAAATTGACAATTCATATCAGATTTTGTAGGACTATATGTGTTATAAGACCTAAAGTCACTAAGATTTAAGAAAGGCAAATTAAAAAAAAAATTAAAACAAGTTTGGCAAAAGCTTAAAAAGAACTGATTATTTTGATGACAATATTGAAAAAAATAGGTGTTGTATGTACTGGTTGAATTGTACATGGAAATAATTCTTCTACTCTTTTATCAAAAGTCCTTAATGTCTGCATACTACTTGATGCATGATTTCCAAAATTAAGAATTTATCACATATATTTAGACTTATGTGCAAAGATGTTAACTGTGGTCATCTCTGCTGATAAGATTATGGGTTTTATCTGTCCCTTTGTTCTTTTTCATTGTTTTCCAAGTGTTCTGAATTGGCTTACATCTTTTAGGTCGAGTTAAAAAGTAAATGAGGACTTTCAGTTAAAGATGGCAGATTGAACGTTAATGTGTACCTCCATTTCCTCCCAAAACCAAAATAAAGTAACAGTAAGGTGATTTTTAAGGGATATACCCAAAAGGATAGAAAAAAATGGCGGGGGGGGTTAGCTAACCCTAGCCAACAGTAAGGAAAGCAAAGTACAGGTTGATTCACATCACACACCTTCAAAAGGCTCAGGAATTAGCAGAACCAGTTTTCTTTAAAGACAGAAAAAAGACAGGACTAACAACAGAAGGTTTGGTTGAGAGTTTGTCTGAAAAGCACTTAGACGCTACCAGCTTTCCTCCCTAACTCCACAGAGGAAAAGGACCTGGAGGTGATTTCTCACTGGAGGGGTATAACTGAACATCTCTGGACTAAAGAATACCAAGCTGAAGTGAGGGCAGGGAAACTGTATGGAAGAGCACAACTAAAGCACATGTGTACATACTTGATACCTGGGACCCTAGCCTTCCTTATCTTCTTCTTCTTCTTTTTTTTTTTTTTTTTTAAGATTTTACTTATTTGTTTTAGAGACAAAGAAAGAGAGAGTGCATCCACCAGTGACGGGAGGGGCATAGGGCGAGAGAGAGAGAATCCCAAGCAGACTCCCCTGCTGAACCCAGAGCACAATGTGGGGCTTGATCTCATGACCCTGAGATCATGACATGAGCCAAAACCAGGAGTCAGGTATCCAAAAGACTGAGCCACCCACGTGCCCCCTTCCTTCTCTTTTTGACTCTCAGAAGACTGGCAGCCAAGCATGCAGAAGATTCAAAACCCTTCTCTTGAGAATCCTATTGGCCCAAGAGAAAATAATCATCACAGGGTTTCCTAATGGAATAGCCAAGCTGAATCACCTTACAATAAGGCCCACTGTCAGTAAAGCCTTCCATCCACCGCTACCACCATCATCACCATCACAGGGAGATGACTTCAAGCGGATTTCTGAAGCACACTCTTAAACTATGGGCAGAGTGGCAAGGATCCCCAACTGTGTGAAGAATATTTATCCTGTTTCAGTTATTCTAAGATGCAAATGCTTGACATTTCTGAATGAACATTTTTTAAGTCCAGATAGAGCCTACAAATTGATGGTATTGCATAACTGTCAGCTAGGAGGCAGTCATAATAAACTATATACCAAATAATTTCAGGGACATCTTGTAATGTCAAGAATGCACTAGCCTGAAGGGTCTTGGAGTCAATAAAATATGTTGATTTGAAAATACAGAGACCAAAAGAAACTAAGAAAAGCAAGGAGAAAGAGAAAATGTCTCCCCACATCATCATCAATATCTTAGAGAGATAGTGGAAAACAGTATTCTGGTTTTTTTTAAATCTATGAAAAAAGAACATTCAAATAATTCTAAGAAATTAAGATAATATAGCTTAAGATAAAAATTTAAGATAATAAAAATTCACAGAAAGAAAAACAAAAGAGAAAGAAATAGGGAAGAAAAAAATTGAAAATTGGTCCATGATTTTTTTTTAAAAAGGGAAAACAGAGAAGTCACCAGCAAAATAATTAAAGAAAAATCTCCCAGAACTGAAAGACCAAAGCTTCTAGATTAAAAGGACCCACCAAGTCTCCAAGGAGGAAGCACAATAGATCCACAACAAAACACATCATTGTGCTATTTCAGTATACTAGGAACAGAGAGTAGACCTTACAAACTTGAGAGGAGAAGGGGAAAAAAATCCCACAGATTTCATTTAACAAGCCAGAAGATTATGAAACAAAGCCTCCAAATTTCTGAAGTAAAATGTTTTGAAACCTAGAGTTTTATATTCAGCTGTCAACTAGATAGATGGTAAAATAAAGACTTTCTCAGACTTATAAGGAAGAGGTGAGAGAATTAATCAAGATAATAGGTGAACTCAGGATGGCAGATATATCACTGATGTACAGAGCAATCAGTCCAGTTTGGAGATAATCAGAACCAGAGGAGATTCCTTTGAGAAGATGAAACTGAATATATCAGGAGAGTTGGCATTGAATTAGTGACACATATATAGAAAACTAAGTAAATGAAACAAGAAGACAATTATTAACTCTCAGGAAAACAGAAAGATATAACAGAAATAAAGTAGTAACTGTGTATTGCATGATTCAGCATCCATTGTCTTAATAAACTCTGAATAATGAGCTAACCAAAATTAGAATTTAATTATAGTGGAAGAATGGAGAAGATGAATTGTGTGCTGGGGAACAGATAGGTAATACAGAACAAAGTCCTTGTATTCCATGTGTGAGGTAAATACTTAATTTCCAATTTTTTTTAAATAACAAAGAAATAGATTACTTACAAATTTAGAAATGAATGTCAAGAGAGGTAAGCATTGCAAGTGGATGCTTCTGGAGATAGGACAAGGAACTGCAATATTTTCTAATCACCCATGTAGAATTATTTCTGTATTTATAGTCTATGCATCTGTATCTTTAATAAAAATAAAAGCTAAAAGAGAAAAAATAAAAGAAAAAGAAAAAGGAATGGATGAACATGAGCTTTGAAATCAGAAGTGGGTTTAACTATCACATATGTTTGTCATTAGCTGTGTGACCATGGTTAGTCGCTCTCCAGGGCTCAATTGCCTCATCTGTAAAATAGAAATTAAAATAATCTATCACCTAAGGCTGTTGATGGGATTAAATGAGATCATATCTTTAGAACTGCAGGCACATATTAGTCACTTTGATATTTCTTACACACCCTCCACCAGTTGGATCTGATCACTACCTTCAAAGAGTTTGGAATTTGAGAAAAGAAAATGAGTTTGTTAGGCACTATGGAAATAAATCCATGCTTTTTGGTTTTAGGTTTTAAAGGAAAGTTTACAGATTCATGGTTTGATTTCTGGATTTTAGATATTGAGTGCACCCGAACAGTATATCATAACTTCAATAACTTCATCCATTTCCTGATAATTCCCTACCACTTGCTCTAGCCTCAGTTTTCTCTGGCTTCAACAGCAGCAGCCTAAAAGGAGCCCAGTCTGCACACATACCCCATTAACAAAGTGAAATTTAAGAGCCCTTTGTGGCTGTAAATAATCACGAACTACATGGAAGTAAATAGAGATTTTAAAAACCACTTGTGGCTCAGCAGTTGAGTGTCTGCCTTCAGCTCAGGGCGTGATCCTCGGGTCCTGGGATCAAGTCCAGCACTGGATTCCCCACAGGGAGCCTGCTTCTCCCTCTACCTGTGTGTCTCTGCCTGTGTGTGTGTGTGTGTGTGTGTGTGTGTATGTGTGTGTGTGTGTGTGATATGAATAAATAAATAATTTTTTTAAAAAAATAAACGTAAATTAAAACCATTTGTTCCTCACCAGAGATGATTTCTGATCTAATCATAAGAGGGAAATATTCAGAAAAGGGGAGGGCTTTGGGAGAAATATGGACGGTTCTACAAAGTGTTTTGGGTTAGGAACAAATATAAAAGGAATTTTCAATTCCAAGCTACCAGCAGAAAGTAATAAGTCCACTACTGCAGTAACTTACCCAGTTACGAGGTCCAGACCCTGCAAACACTCCATCTGAGTTTCCCCTTCACCATCTCCTAGACCGCTAAGTCACTGATAATCTTTGCTTGCCAAGTACAATGCTCACTGCTCTATCCTAACTTTCTGAGACATTACAGCAGCAGTTAACACAATGGACCATTCTCTCCTTGGAACACTTTCTGTCCTGCCCTCACGGTACTTTCTCCTGGTGGCCATTCTTGACCATCACCCTACTAATCCTCCTTGCTTAGACCCTGCAAGTGTCCTCATGGTTTCCTGCCGGCATTCTTGCATATCCTTCCCCCTCACTCTCCCCTCAGCAGCTAGAGTTGATCATTAAAAACATAAATCAGATAATCACCTTCCTCCTAAAATGCTCCAATAATTTCCTGCCACAGTTAAATTAAAGTCTTATGCCAGAGCCTACCCAAAGGTGCTATATAATCTGACCCTTCTCCCATTGATCACCCCCACCGCTGTCATGTTGCTGGTGTCAGGTCAGCTGTCCCATTCTAAAAGAGGCCTTCCTAATCACTTACTCTACAAGACCCCACCTCATCACTCACTCTCAGATCACCCCACTTTATTTCTTTCATGACACTTACTACAAACAGAAATTCTTGTTTATCCATTTATTTACTTGATCATTGAAAATCACCGCCCCCCCCCCTCCCCCGACCATAGTGCAATCTCCCTGAGGATGGAGGCCTGGTTAGTCTTGCTCAGCATCTGGCTCAGAGCGAGAACTAAATAAAAATTATTTTGGGGGCACCTGGGTGGCTCAGATGGTCAGCTGTCTGCCTTTGGCTCAGGTCATGATCTCAGAGTCCTAGGATTGAGCCCCGAGCCGCTTCCTGCTCAGCAGTGAGTCTGCTTCTCCCTCTCTCTCTGCCTATTTCCCCACTTGTGCTCTCTCTATCTCTCTTGTGCACAAATGATTTTTTTAATCTTTAAAATAAATAAATAAACAAATTTTATTTTAATCAAGTAACTGATAATTAGAAGAAAAGAATAGCCCAAGAAAGAATAAGACAAAAGAAAACAAAATATCCTAGAGGAAACAGACAATACAGGCAACAGAAGAGACCTTCAAAACTTTCTATCAGTATCTAAGAGAAAAGTAATAGATTATACATTTCTATAGTTTATACAGAAGGAAAAGGAAGAGGAGGAGGACAAAAACACAGGATGCTCACCCAAAATACTGGATAACACAAAATATTCTTGAATTTAAAAGATTTAATTGATAAAATAACATGTTCAATAGAAAACCTAGAGGAAAAGCATTGGTTTCTCAGATTATAAATTAAAAATTCATAGATTTAGGTGCCTGGGTGGTGCAGTTGGTTAAGCATCCAACTCTTGATTTTGACTCAGGTCATCACCTCAGATCCTGAGGTCAATCCCCACTCAAGCTCCATAATCAGCATGGAGTCTGCTTGAGATTCTCTCTTCCTCTCCCTCTGTCCCTCCCAGTCTTGCTCGCTCTGTCTCTAAAATAAATAAATCGTTTTTAAAAAGTGCAGAGATTTACGGAAAAACACAATTAAAAGGTAAAGAGACTGGGCAACCCCGGTGGCTCAGTGGTTTAGTGCTGCCTTCAGCCCAGGGCATGGGATCGAGTCCCACATCGGGCTCCCTGCATGGAGCCTGCTTCTCCCTCTGCCTGTGTCTCTGCCTCTCTCTCCCTCTCTGTGTGTGTCTCTCATGAATAAATAAATAAAATCTTTTTAAAAATGGTAGAGACTTATGAGAATCAATTCAGAAAGTTTATTATTCACCTAATAGATATTCAAGAAAAGGAGAACAGAAAACATGCAAGATAGAAAATTATTTAAAAATTTTTCAGAGCAAAAGAAAGATGCCACTCTAAAGACATCACCAAGTCATGAAAAGGATGAATTAAAACACCACACACACACACACACACACACATACACACACCATAAGCCATCATCTTGAAATGCCAAACATAAAGTTTCCAGAAAAAATGATCGAGATCGAGTCTTCTACAAGTGAACCAGAATCATATTGTTATCAGATTTCTTATCATCAACATTCAATGGCATAAGAGCATGGAGTATCATCTTTAGGTTTTGAGGAAATTTTATTATAAATATAAAATTTTGTATCTTACTGAGTTATCAATCACAAATAAAAATAAAATCTGGAAATTAATAGCTATGGAAGGACTCAGATATTTATCACACAGTTATCATCTCTGAAAGCATTACTCAAGTATACGTTATGGTAAAACAAGAAAGGAATGCAAGATAGTAACACAGTATGCACAGAACAGTAGTCTCAACCTCAAAGACAGTGAAAAGAAACCCCAGGATGATGGTTGTGCAACAGGTCTAGAAAGCTATAGTACTAAATTAGAACCTAGGAAAATGAGAAAAATTCAGCAAGCTATAAAAAGTGTATTCATAAAGAAGATGGATTCTCTGAAACAAATGGTGTAATTTAAACGTTGGACAATTACAAGACAGACGCATAAAGTAATAATAAAAATAAGTAGTTACAATAGGCTGTCCCTCTTCCCCTCTCCTGGAAATTACTTTTCCTGCTGATTTTTGAGTTTTCTTCTCCTTCAGGAGCTCACACTTAAACTAGGATCTCAATTCCTTCTCTAGTTTTGTAATCACATACATGGTCTTTATCAAACACATATTTATGTAATCTTAATATTATAAACTTTAGATATTGGCTTTTGGTTTCTAGGATCAACCTATACACAAAGCATAAAGGACATATATGGTTACAGAACAGAATGTATGTTATAAACCACGACTTCAAAATGTAACTTTACAGATGGCAGGGGTCAGAAGGTATGAGGAGGTGGAAGGGAAATGCAAAGGAACTAATTTTCTCATCTCATGTAATGAGAATTCAGAGGAAATGCTAAAATTGATAGGTCGAGATATAAAGTTCACATTATTTAAAGATTTTGTATATTAAATATTATTAACATTATTAAAGATAATTATAGTAGTAATCAAGAGAAACTAAAAATAAAATGTGACTAACAAAAAGTAAAGAAGAATAAAGGAAAGAAAGATAAATTCATCACTGTTATGGTGGGGAGACAACAGATACTGTCTAAAAACTTATAAATCAAGAAATAGAGGGTAAATTCATATCACTTAGAATGTGGCAGTGACTCTCCGAAAGGGTAAAAGGAGATAGTTTAAAAAGTTGTCTCTAAGGAGAACAGGATGAAGTGACTAGAGAAGAAGGAAATTTTTGACTTTTCATTTATCTCTTTCACATCTTTTAAAATCTCTCTTGTACCATTACCATGAGAAGGTATTATTTTTGTGAATCAAAATACACATGCAAAAATTAATGTGCTATTAAAAATTGAGATCATAAATCCCCACATATAAGTTAAATACCTTCTTGGCTGCCGTTCCCCATCGATTGGATGATCTATGAGAACAGCCATGACATTCAATGATTCAGTGACTTGGGCCCTCTCCAAGGCTCTGAAGGAAAGGCTACAAATTTGACTTTGGAAACTTCCAACACCATCTCCTCTGAAAGTACATTGTCATGCTTCTCACTCCAACGTTATAAGGAGAGGAAGTCTCTGAGAGCATGTCTGCTCCCTCTATCTGACTTGCAGTATCAGAGACTGTTTTGGAAGCAATTCACTGGACAATGTTTTCCCTAAGGCCAGCTTTGCAGAGGTTATCTTACTTATAGGATTTATACTGCATTTTTACATAAAGTATCCCATTTAATTCTCATGATAGTACAACAACCCTTTAGGGCAAGGAGAGTGTGTATTACTACTTCCACTTGACTGATGAGGAAACTGAACCTCAGAGATATAAGTCACCAGCCCAAGAGCTCTCAACTACTAAATGGTAAAGATGAGAGCTCAAACATGTCTCTGACTCCAAGGACTGGTCTCTCCTCCAAACTGGCTGCCTTTAGCCTCTTTAAAAACCCAGTGATACAAACTCTTTAGAGAACAGAAGAAAGGGGAACACTTCTCAGACTGATTTTATGTGCTAGTGCATGCTTGATACAAAAATTCAGAGAAGGACACTATTGGAAAGGAAAATTGAAGATCAATTTCATTCATGATTGTGAATGAAAAAAATCCTGAACAAAATATTAGCAAGCAATCCAACAATTTAAAAAATGAAAAAAGTCATGACCAAATAGAGTTTATTCCAGGAGCAAAAGGTTAGATCAACACTAGAATACAGATTAAAGTAATTTATATCATTAGTAGGAGAAAAAGTCATGTTGTGATCTAAATTGATGTAACATAAGCACTTGATAAAATTCAAAGGAGCATTCATAAGACAAAAAGCAAATAATAGTAACAAAAAACCTTTATAAACTAGAAAGAGGAAGAAATGTCCTTAATATGAAAAAAGATGTCTTCAAACTAACATGAGCAAACCTTGTTCTCAATTGTGAAATACTGGGATGTCTGGGTGGCTCAGTGGTTGAGCATCTATCTGCCTTCAGCTCAGGGCATGATCCCCGCATCAGTCTCCCCACAGGGAGCCTGCTTCTCCCTCCTGCCTATGTCTCTGCCTCTCTCTGTGTGTCTCTCATGAGTAAATAAAATCTTTTTTTAAAAATTGTGAAATACTAACAGATACTCCTTAAGATTAGGAATAATAGAAGGTTACACACTGTTCCTACTTCTACTCAACTCTGTATTAGAATCCTAACCTGTGCGCTAAGGCACGAATAAGGAAAAGAATATGGATTCAAAAAAATAAGAACCAGATTGTCATCATTTGCAGATATTATGTTCTACATAGCAAATTTCAAGTATCTATAGATTATTAGCATTAGTTACAGAATTTAGTAAGTTTGCTAGGTATAAGATCAATGTGAGTAACTGCATTTCTACATCCTAGCAAAAAAAGTCAAGAAATGCAATTTTTAAAAATATTTACAATAGCAACAATGAAATAAGGTACTAGAGAATAAGTCTGACAAAAAATCTGTAAGAACTTTTGGGAGAAAGACATAAAACTTTGGCGAAAGATATTAAATAAGACCTAAATAAACAAACAAACAAAAAAGACCTAAATAAACAGAATGACCTAATTTTTCCATGGATAGGAAGATTATCTTAAAGATCTCATTTCACTCCAAACTGTTCTATAGATTCAATGAAATTCCAGTAAAAATTCTACGAAGATGTTTTATAGAATTTTATAATCTAATTCTAAAATATATAAAGAAGAAAAAAATAAAAATAAATAAAACTAAACTAAAATAAAATATATAAAGAAGAGCCAAAAGCCTAGTATACCTGAGACGGGTGAATGGGTTCCACCAGAATCAAGAAGTATTATAGTTTCAATAATCAGGATTATGAGTTTAATAATACAAGGATGAAGAACAGACCAATGGAATAGAGAGAGCCCAGGAACTAATCTATATTTAAATTAAATATAAATATTATAATTAAATTACAATATTTATAATAAATATATTATAATTAAATATAAATATATCACAGGATCTATGATAAATCTTGGCATTGCAGATCAGAAGGCTTTTCCTACAAATGAAAATGGATTCCTGCCTCACACCGTCCATACAAACCAATCCCATGTGGATCGGGAACTAAACAGGAAAAGTAAAACCGAAACTTTTTAAAACAATACAAACAACTATCCTGATGATCTTGAGTAGGGAAAGATTTTTAAAACAAGCAAGAAAAGCACAAACCTTCAAGAAAAAAATTTAACAAAATTGACAAATAATAAGGACTTCTTTTCAATACAATCACCATTTGAAAAGTGAAAAGACAAGCTTCAATTGTAGAATATGATCAACAAAGAATTATTATCCAGAATATGTGAAGAATCCTAATGAATAAGAAACAAAAAGAACAGGAAATATACAGAAGACATAAACAGACATATCTGTGAAAAGGAAACATGAATGGCCAATACATATGAATATATACATGAAGATATGCTCAACCTCGTAATTAACCGTGGAACTGCAAATGAAGATACAATAAAATAGCTTTTCAAACACAAACACCCAACAAAGCCAGCACTGGCAAGGATGTAGAAGCACAAGTGTTCTCATGTGCCGCTGGCAGGGGCACAGGCTGACTCCATCAGAGGAGAGAGCGTTTTGACAGGACTGTGGACTAGTTTGCTCAACCATTGTTCCAACCTCCTTTGCGTGGCCATCTTACATTCCAAAGGTCAGAAAACTAAAATCTACATTTCCAGGACACCCCTATAGCTGGAATTCCAGATACAACTGAGGCTTGACGTGTCCAATGTGCTCAGTGAGACCTGAACAGAATTCTGTGGGGGAAGATGGGCCTCAGGGCACTTATTTTGCTGGCAGAAATTATAATGGTGGTTTCTCAGTTTTAAAAGGTGGTTTCAGAGCAGAGGCAGCTTGGTTTTGCAGCCAGCAGTTCCAACAGTGGCTTCCTGATTTAGCTGAAGTGGCTTCCTAATTGTACCTAAGGCAGTGCGGCTTTGCAGCCAGAACTATATTGGCAGCTCTCAATTCAAAACATAGCTTCCTGTTGATGGGATAAGCTGTAGCTTTCTTGGTGGCCCAGTTTTTTGGGGTAGCTTAGGAAATCATTCCTAAAAGCTCAGCCTAGAATCTGTTCCTTCTACCCTCCTAACAATTCTGTAAATGACCAATAACACAGTAAATCCCTTTCTGTTTTAATGAACCGGGATGGTTCGTGTTCTTTGTAACTGTACCCTGAACTGTACCTAGCAAAGCTGAACTTGCATATACCATACATCCCTGCAATTGCACCCCTAGATATATATACCCTGGAGAAAGTCTTGGATAGGTAGACTACAAATATGCATGAGGAGATTTACTGCTGCATTGCTTCTAATAACAAAAAAACTAGAGCAATCTGATGTCTATCAAGAGCAAAATGAATAAATTAGTTGTGGTATAGTCATACAAGAGAATACCACACAGATATGAAGATGAGTGACCTATAGCTTCGCTTCTCGACGTGGATAAATTGCAATTTTAGCACTGCATGACTCACAAAAAATATATATCCAGTATCATTTCACTTACACAAGCTTAAAACTAAACAATGTATTATTTGGAGATACACAGGTCTGTGATAGAACTGCAAAGAAAACACAGGAAGTGGTCAATAGAGAATTCAGGATAATCGCTGCCTCTGGTGGGAAGAGGGAGCGGTGGCATTGGAAAGGGAAACAGAGGCTTCAGAGGTATTGGAAGTGTGTTGTTCTGAAGATGGGAACAATAGGAAGTTGCACAGCACCACCCATGAAGTGTTCTTGACAAACATGTTTAATTTTAATCCAATCAAGCGTTTGTTCTTTATAATTTCCAGATACAGGAAATACGGAGAACAGAGGGACAAGCTCAACAGTACTACAAGGAAACCATTAGACCAATCCACAATGGGACATTTTTAAGAGAAGTGGTCCAGTCGCTTCAGTCCATCAATATAACTTGGGAGAAGGGGGAGGAACGATGGTTCTAGAAAAGATGGTTCTAGAAAAAAAGATGGTTCTAGAAATGTTCTTGGTTGGCTCCTGCTTTGAACAGCCAGATACACAAGACATTTGGGGGACAGCTGGGGAAATTTAAATATAGAGTGGAGAATTGTTAGTTTAGTTAGATGTGATATTGGTATCGTGCATATATGGGAGAACGTTGTTTTTAGAGAGGTATGAAGTATTTAGAGGTGAAGCTTCTGGGTGGATGTAACTTAACTTTTAAATAGTTTTGAGAAATATTACATATGTGCATGTACATATAAAATGTTTGCATATAAAGCAAATATGGACAAATACCAAAAATTGTTAAATCTAAGGATAGATTACACGTGTATTTGCTGGACACTTCTTTCTGCTTTTCTGTATTATTTGAAATGTTTTATAATAAAAAATACTTAAAAGGAGGGATAAGAGTGCAAAAAAATAATGAAAAATGCTAAAGTAATATGTTCAACAATTATTCAGTTAAATAAATATTTGACACATACATATACACAACATTTTTAATATGAGGATAAAATTTGTCCTGGAAAGGAGGCTCTCGGCATAGATATATGTAGTAAGTACAGAAAGAATGAAAAAAAGGCCAAGTTATCAATAGTCAGAAAATGAAATCAGCTCCTAAACAGACCTATTTTCACATTCCTTTCACAGAAACACCTCACTCCGAATCCATTGTTTCAAGTCTTTCTGGGTGGTTTGGGATCAGCCAACCAGATTCTGAGCCTCCTGGCAACTCTCCTTCACTTGCCGGTAAGTACACATCAAAAGGGATGATACTTTGAAAGTACCTGCTGAAAGGTTCAGAAGTAAGTTCCCCACAGAAGTTTCGCAATGAAGGGTTCTGAACCCTGATTATATGTAAGGTTGAAAGGTTGAAAGATCTCTGCTCCAAGTTAAATTTTTTTCCCCAAAAAAGGAGTTGAATCGCCCCTTTGAAGGACCTCAACTCTCAGAATCATCCACAATAATCAGTATTTCTGGGTTTCACCAATCTTTGTTAAGTAATTGGATTCCTTCAAAACTAACATTTTCTTTCTAAGGCAGGCGGAAGATGGACAGGAGGCTTTCGGATGGAATTCTCTCTGTGAAGTCCTTGAAGGGAAAAGGGGACCTCTCACTTCCCATCAGTGCTCAGGCCAGCAAAAACAATTCCCCCCTGGACACATAGCCCTACAAAAATTGCAGGATAATCCTGAATTCCAAAGTCCCTGGCCTCTGCTTACCCTGTATCCTTCTCAGTAGCTGCAGCTGACAGTATCAGCCTCA